>NC_054830.1:96468919-96796062 GCF_018345385.1 Vulpes lagopus | reverse complement strand
GCCCTGGGCCAAAGGCAGGCGCCAAACTGCTGCGCCACCCAGGGATCCCGATTTTTGGAATTTTTAAAGAAGATTAACATTGTTAGACTGGTTTCTTCCCTCTGTCTTTATTAATTCTTGGCTTGTTCTAATTTTTTGTTCTCAATGCCTGTGAGCTATTTTCTTATCACTGGTTAGACTTCTTCTGACTTACCGAATCTAAGAAGAGCATACTGAGCAGCCAATTTTAATTTTTTGAGGTCAGGAACTTCATTTTGAAGGGTTTGCA
This sequence comes from Vulpes lagopus, assembly GCF_018345385.1. Taxonomy (NCBI): domain Eukaryota; kingdom Metazoa; phylum Chordata; class Mammalia; order Carnivora; family Canidae; genus Vulpes; species Vulpes lagopus. The sequence continues at coordinate 96,795,794 of NC_054830.1, read as the reverse complement.
TTAAAATTTTTTTTAAAACTAGTATTTGGCTTACCTAGAATAATGCTCATTTTAATCTTGCTAGACATAATAATTTTTCTGCTATAGTAGGTACCTTGCTTTAGACCTAAAACCAATGGAGATCCTTTGTTCTAAGGACTCAGTCAGAATTTAAAGGGAACTTTTTCCAGAAATCAAGAAGCTTGATTTAGGTAGCTGTCACTTCTTTCACATTGTCTTTGGTTCTTATACTCATGATTCTTTTATCTTTTTTTTGAAATATATTTCATATATCAAAACATTCATCCTTTTGAAGTATATAATTCTGTGGCTTTTAGTATACTCACAAAATTGTGCAACCATTACAAGTATCTAATTCTAGAACATTCTCATCACTGTCATAAGAAACTTCATGTCCATTAGCAGTCACTGCTCATTCCTCTCTCCCACCCTTGCTGTTGGCAACCACTAACACACTTTATATTCTTATGGATTTGCCTATTCTGGAAATTTCATGTAAATAAAGTCATACACTACTTGGTCTTTTGTGTCTAGTTTCTTTCACTTAACATATATTTTCAGGGTTCATCTGTGTTGTAGTATGTACTGGTACTTAATTTTTTTTTTGGCTGAATAACATTCCATTGTAGAGAGATACCATATTTTGTTTATACATTGGTAAGTTGTGGACATTTAGGTTGTTTCTACCTTATGGCTATTATGAAAAATGCCAATGCAAACATTTGTGCACTTATGTTTAAGTCTTTGAACTTGTTTTTGTTTCTCTGAGGTATATACCCAGGAGTAGAAGTGCTGGATCATATGGTAACTCTGTTTAACTCTTTAAGAAATTGACAAACTGTTTTCCATTTTTCCTAGTGGTGGCACAAGTTTATATTCCCACCAGTAGTGTATGAGGCTTCCAGTCTCTCTACATCCTTGCCAATACTTGTTATTTTCCATTTTTTACATTACAGCCAACCTAGGGTGCATGAAGATACATCTCTTCATGGTTTGGATGTGCATTTCCCTGATAACTAATAAAGTTGGCCATCATTTCATATACTTGCTGTTTTTATATCTTCTTTGGAGGAATGTCTATTCAAGCCCTTTACTCATTTTAAAAAAATAATTTCTTATATTTCTTAAATTTATTTTTTAAAAATATTTTATTTATGTGAAAGAGGGTGGGGGAGGACAGAGGGAGAAGCAGACTCACCGCTGAGCAGGGAGCCCAGCTTGGGGCTCAATCCCAGGACCCTAAGATTATAACTTGAGTCAAAAGCAGACACTTAACTGACTGAGCTACCCAGGCACCCCTACTCATTAAAAAAAAATTGAATTGTTTATCTTTTATTGTAAGAGTTCTTTGTATATTCTGCATACTAAACTTTTATCAGATACATGATTATCTTCTCGTGTCCTCTAGGTTGCCTTTTGCTTTTTGATAGAGTCCTTTGACGGTCAAAATTTAAAATTTTGATGAAGTCTAACTTATATATATTTTTTTCTTTTGTTGCCCATGGTTTCGGTGTCTATTTCAGAATATGTTGCCAAGTCTGAGGTCATGAATTCTTTGTTTTCTTCTAAGAGTTTTATGGTTTTTGCTTTTATGTTTAGATGGTTGATCATTTGGATTCATTTTTATATATAATGGGAGATAGGAATCTAAATTTATTCTTTTGTATGTGTATGTCCATTGTCTCAGCATTGCTTAATGAAAAAATGATTCTTTCTCACTGAATGGTCTTAATTCTCTTGTCAAAAATTAATTGACCATTGATATGTGGATTTGTTTCTGGACTCTCAGTTTTTTTCTGTGGATCTATCTATGTCTGTCCTTATTCCATTTACACATTGTTTTGATCACTGTAGCTTTGTAGTAGTTTTGAAGTCAGTAAATATGAGTCTCCCAACTTTGTTCTTCCTTTTCAAGACTGTCACTTTTTGAGAAGTGCTTTAATAAAATTGTTTGGCTTTAATCCTGTGTTTTTCACATACTTATGATGATGAAATTGCTTTTTCATACAATAGCTAATAACATCCCATGGGACTAATATTTGGTGTAAAACGTGTTTTGAGAAAGGGTGTAGTGAGTATGAATGGAATATTTTCTCTGATTATCTTAATATTTCAACATTGATTGATTTAAACTCGCACCTTCTTACTGACTTTTCTCCCTAAGCATGAATCGCCTAATTCATTCTAATGATTTTTTGTTATCAAAATATAATCTTATTGGGTAAATAACAATATCAGTACCATGCCTTCTCACCATGCTTCCTTTGCTATTTTTTCAATATGGAAAATTTCAGTCATGTGTGAAAGTAGAGAGAATACTAAAATAAAGCCCAGTGCATATCACTCAGCTTTAACAATGCTCAACTAATGGCCAGTATTATTTCATGAATATCAACTTCCTCTTGTAACCCCCAGCTTGATCATTTTAAAGCAAATCTGGACATATAATTTCATTCATGAACACTTTAGTATATATTTCAAAAAGATAGTTTAAAAATATCAATTATTAAAAAAAAAATTTAAAGTAAGCTCTGTGCCCAGTGTGGAGATTGAACTCATGACCCTGAGATGGAAGAGTTGTATAATCTATCAGCTGAGCCAGCCAGGCATCCCAATACCAATTACTATTATTATACCTAAAAAAGTAATAATAATTCTTTAGTTTTATATTTTTTCATTCCTAGTTTTTTTGAATCTCAATACTTTTTTTTTTAAGATTTTATTTATTTATTCATGACAGACACAGAGAGAGAGGCAGAGACACAGGCAGAGGGAGAAGCAGGCTCCATTCAGGGAGTCTGACATGGGACTTGATCCTGGGTCCCCAGGATCACACCCCAGGCTGAAGGGGGGGCTAAACCGCTGGGCCACCGGGGCTGCCCTGAATCTCAATTCTTGAGTTATCAGACTAAATTACGAATATTTACCAGTTTCATCTTTCAGTGGAATGCCTATTATTTCAAAGTACTCTAGTAGTAAGCATATAAATGTCAGATTTTACCTTTTAAGATATACTCTACTAACTTAAAAAATCATTTTACTGTTTTGGGTTTAAATTATCTTTAGACCCAAAAGATCTCCTTTGGACTTACTACTTTGTCTGCCTTCTAAAAAAAATTGTATTTTCTATTAACTCATTAAGAAATATTATTGGCAGGGTTGCAAAATCTAAAGCAAATAAGTCAGTGTAAAAAAATATTTTATGAGTTTCATATTTGTGAAACACAGAGTTATTGAATCACAAAGCAGAATTACTTCTTGACTATGAAGGCTATTAGTAGCAAGAGGTATCTACAAAGGCCTCTAAAGAAGAAGGACACTTGTGTTTATGCTCTACTCTATAACAAGATATTACGAGAATCTGCTTTGCTCAAAGAGAAATGTAGTCATTTCTTACTTATTCACAGATGGCTTGCTTAATTGATGAATTATCCAATTTTTATTTACTCTCCCTCTTGCTGTGATTCTGTTAAAATTGTGGAAGGAAAGAGGAAAAATCAATTAACCAAGCTGTGCATTTAAAAAAACTTCAACTTAAATTTAAAAAAAAAAAAAAAAAAAAAAGGGATCCCTGGGTGGCGCAGCGGTTTGGCGCCTGTCTTTGGCCCAGGGCGCGATCCTGGAGACCCGTGATCGAATCCCACATCGGGCTCCCGGTGCATGGAGCCTGCTTCTCCCTCTGCCTGTGTCTCTGCCTCTCTCTCTCTCTCTCTCTGTGACTATCATAAATTAAAAAAAAAAAAAAATTAAAAAAAAAAAAAAACTTCAACTTAGGCTAAAGGATAAAGTAAATATAATTAAAAAAAACTTATTTCTTGTCCAAATTTTATTTAAAAAGGAAATAAATTAGTAATGCCTTACTTCCATCACAGTTGAACCATCTTTATTTGACAGAACTCTAGGCATGGCTTTTCTTTGCTACTGTTATCCTGAGACATCTGCAACGAGGTGTCCTTGTAGCCCTACTTGCCCAGGCCCCAATAGCCCAGTTCCCTCTTTGGGACTAGGAATCCAGTGCTTCCCAGGGTTGCATTTTCTCAACAAAAATGGCGTTCAAAAATAAAGCTCCTGACTTCTGATTCTGGCCAGAGGTTGACTCTTGCCTGAAAATTGATAAATTGGACTTCATCATAATAGAAACTTGTGCTTTGTGAAAGATACTGTTGATGGTATGAAGAGACAAGCTGTAGACTGGAGTAAATATTTGCAAATCACATATCCAGTAAGTGACTTATATGCAGCTTATGTAAACTCTCAAAACTCAATAATAAAACAACCCAATTAAAAAATGGAAAGATCTGAACAACTCCTTCATCAAAGAAGATATACAGGTGGTAAATAAATACATGAGAAGATGCTCAATGTCATTTAGTCATTAGAGAAATGCAAATTGAAACTGAAATGTAATACCATTACATACCTATTTAAATGTCTTAAACCCCCTCCTCCCAAAAAACGAAAAAACAAAAATTGACCATGCCAAGTGTTGGTGAGGATGTATATAATTATAAACACTTGGCAAAAGTTTGGAAGTTTCATAAAACATTAAACATATACCCACCATGTGACCCTGTCATTCTTCCCTTCACTATTTACCTCCGAGAAATCAGTGTTTGCCCCATACAACACTTGCACATGAAGGCTCATAGCAGTTTCATTTGTAATAGCCCAAACTGGAAACAACTCAAATGTACATCAACTGGTGAACATTTAAATCAGTGTGGTGTATCAACATAGTAGAACACTTCAGCAATAAAAAGGAATAAACTATTGATAAATGTAACCACGTGGTGACGCTCAAAATAGTTATTTGGGAGAAAGAAGCCAGGCAATAAAGAGTACATGCTGTATCAATCAATTTATATGAAATTCTGGAAAATACAAAGTGATCAGTTGTGACAAAAAGCAGATCAGTGGTGACTTGGGGATGGGGGTGGGGTGGTAGAGGGCTGGATGAAGTTACCAAGAGATAAAAGGAATCTTTTAGGGGTCATGCAAATATTTTTTATCTTCATTATGGCAGTGATTTCATGGGTGTATATATACACTCATCAAATTGTTTTAAATATGTGCGGTTTATTACATACAGATTATATGTCAATAAAAAAAGAGAAAAAAGAAGGTCTGGAAGCATTCTTCCCAAGCATGATTTTTTTTAGCATGACTTTTATATTCTTGGAAAAGCAGAAAAAAATGAGGCTAAGCAATCTAAAGTGTTATCCATATCCACTTTTTTAAAGTTTTTTTTTTTTTTAAGATTTTATTTATTCATGAGAGACACACACAGAGTGAGAGAGGCAGAGACACAGGCAGAGAGAGAAGCAGGCTCCATGTAGGGAGCCTGATGGGGGACTCAATCCTGGGTCTCCAGGATCAGGCCGTGGGCTGAAGGTGGCGCTAAACTGCTGAGCCACCTGGGCTGCCCTTTTTTAAGTTTTTAGTTTTAATTCCAGTATAGTTTACACACAGTACTATTTTAGTTTCAGGTGTACAATGTTGTGATTCAACAATTCTGTGCATTACTCAGTGCTCATCGTGATAAGTGTGCTTTTAATCCCCATCACCGTCTTTAACACATCACCCCCCACCGCCCCTCTGGTTACCATCAGTTTGGTGTCTATAGTTAAGCCTGCTTTTTGGTTTGTCTCTCTCTCTCTTTTTTTTCCTTTGTTTGCTTATTTTATTTCTTAAATTCCGATGAGTGCAATCATGTGATATTTGTCTTTTTCTAAGTGACTTATCTTGCTTAGCATTATACTGTTTAGCTCCGTTCACGTTGCTGCAAAGATCCACATTCACTTTAAATACCAACATTTGTGAGTTTAAACTTTTAATTTGTTTTCAGGCAACTACTCTAAGAGTGAGGAAATTAGAAGAAAATATTGAAGCAGAAAGAGCAGCACATTTGGAATCAAAATTTAATTCTGAAATTATTCAGGTAAAATGTAAACAAACATTTTTTTTGAAAGGATTTTATGAGGTTGAGAAAAGCAGAATTCTGTTCAGAGAATTAAGGTTTACGTTTAGAATGTGGAGTGTAGGAGTGCCTGGGTGGCTGAATCAGTTAAGTCTCTGACTCTTGGTTTCAGTTCAGGTCATGATCTCGGGTTGTGGGATCGAGCCCCAGGTTGGGCTCTGTGCTCAGTGCAGAGTCTGCTTGAGATTTTCTGCCTCTGGCCCTCCCCCTGCGCTCTCTCTCTCTCTCTCAAATAAATAAAATTAAATAATAGGCAGCATATTATTAAGACACTCATGCTATTTGCTAGCAGGATATGGTTGATGATGGTTTTATTAAAGGAGGGATTGGCATACTTCAGCCCATAGGCCAAATCTCACCCACAGACTGTTTGAGGGAGGTTTTGTCTTGACTGTGAGACTTTTGTGTTGTAGTGGCAGAGGGGTTCTGACAGAGATGTTATGGCCTGCAAAGTCCAAAGGACTTACCATCTGGCCTGTTATAGCAAGATTTGCTGATCAGAGTGTTCTTTTCATCAACAATGATGGGATAAATTTCTTTTTGAAAACATTTAAAAGTTATGCTTCTTCATTTATTGATTGTACATCCTGTGCACATGGCTTATCACTTGCATTAAGATCTGAAACTCCTCTTGGAACTTATTTCCATTATCAGGAATACTGTATATTTACCTGCATCTATATAGATATACAGGAAAATGTACAGATAGGAGTATAAAATACTAAAATACTGTGGGAGCATAATATAGGAGATTAAATCTGAGAGGGGAATTAATTGAAGGCATCCTAAGTTCCCTCTCCTCAAACTGCACAGGTCTTAGAGAATGAGAAGCGATTTCTAGGGGAAACCCGATGTGGGACTCAATCCTGGGACTCCAGGATCACACCCTGAACCAAAGGCAGATGCTCAACCATTGAGTCACCCAGGCATCCCAGGCCCATATATTTGAGTGTGTTTGTGTTTTAAGCAAACTTGTGCAAGGTAATTTTTTTTTTAAGTTACAACCCTGAAATCAAGACTTGAACTGGTATCAAGAGTTGGACACTTAACTGATTGAGCCACCCAGATGCCCTAAGATTTTTTTTTTTTAACAATTGGATTACCCAAACGGCAGCAATAAGCAAAAAGGCTAAAATTTTACATTTATGAAAGAAATATAATTCAAAATTAAGTTTTTCATTATAATTACAATTTATACCTGGAAATATATAGTTAATAGCGACAAAAATAAAAGTTGTTACATGTATATTTTTTACTTGTATAGTTTAAAATTAGTATTTGATATTTAACTTAGTGTTATGACTCAGAAAAAAGGCAAAGTTTATATTTGAACCATATAGCTATAGATATTGACAAATATTTTCAATGAGGTACATCTAGTAAAATTCAGTTTCAGATTACTTTAAAGATTTTATTTATTTATTTGAGAGAGAGAGATAGAGAGAGAGCATGGACTATGAAGAGAGAGGGAGAAGCAGACTCTCTGCTGAGCAGGGAGTCTAATGTGGGGCTCAATCCCAGGACCTCAGGATCATGACCTGAGCCAGAGACAGACGCTTAACTGACTAAGCCTCCTTAGGCATCCCTCAAATTAGTTTAAAAGCAAATGAGACTACTAAATAGTTGAAATTAACCATCATCTTATCATAAACTAGTTAAATGTGTGTTTGCAGTATTCTGTTGTTAAATTTGTTCTCTAAAAATGAGAAAGTAGAATCAAAGAGTTGACTCAGAATTACTAGTTTGAAGCCTACTTCTCTTTCAGTTGGATTGGTTTATCATTTGTGATTGTGCTTATTTTCTGAAAGAAGAGAGCAATGCAGACAGAAGAAAATGTTTTCTAGATTTATAATTTAGTTGTCAACATTGGATTTAGACAAACTACAAAGAAAGATAAAGTTTAAAAGAACCAAATTTGAAAATTTACCAAGTTGTTTCTCCAGATCTATTCTATTTCCTTACTTTAAGTGTAAGAATGTTTTAATTATTCCAAAATATTTTTGTATAATTACGAATAATAATTCTGGTGCTTATTATTTGTATAGATTAATTTACAAAACATTTTCATGTGGTTCTAGGCTTTTTTTCTTGGTGACTTCATCCTTCTTATCCCAGATTGTCTTTTGCCATCCCCAGGAGGCTTGTTCATAGCTTTTCTCTGATTTCATGGCCCTTTGTGCCTGCTTCTGTGACAGGAAGCACTTACATTCTGTTGTAGTCTCACCTCTCCTAAAGACTAGGATGTCCTGAAAAACTAAGACTGTCTATTCTCATGATTATTATATAATATCTTGAATACTAGCTCACTGCCTGGCACATATTAAGTGCTTAATAAATATCCAAACATTTATTAAATTAATATCATATATTAAATGTAATATTAGGTGTATATTAGATGAATATTACCTCATTAGATTTTTTTAACAACTCTGTATAGATAGCCTATTTTTTTTAATTTAAAAAATTAAAAAAATTTACTTATTTATTGGAGAGAGAGCAAGCAGGAGCCAGGGAGAGGGGCAGAGGGAGGTGGAGAAGCAGACTCCCCACTGAGCAGGGAACCTGATGTAGGACTCGATCCCAGGACCTGGGATCATGACCCGAGCCAAATGCAGACACTTAACTTACTGAGCCACCCAGGTGCCTGATAATTTGTTTCTTCTTCTTTTTCTTATTACTACTACTACTATTATTATTACTTATTGTTTACAGATGAAGAACATCAGGCTTTTGGGGTTTTAGTAATATGCCAAAAGTCACGTAAGTTAAATTGTAGAGCTGTATTTAAATGTGAGCTTTATGGTTCTTTATGGTTCTATTTAGTGTAAAGCGTTTTCTACCACCCTCCACTTTTTTTTGAGCCTTGGCAGCCTATGTTTTATTTTTAATTTAATTTTCTGGAAAAGGTAAAACATCCACATAGTTCAAAAATCCAAACAATATTAAATGATCGAGAAGTCTTGCTTTCACTCCTGTCTCTCCCTTCACTCCACCCTCTTGCCTGCTACTTAATTTTTTTGACCCGTTTACCTAAAATATAGCACACAGCATACATTGATCTGGACTTGGCTTTTTCAATCTATGTTAACAACACATGGATAACCACATAAAGAACTTCCTTTTCAAAAGTTGTTTTGCAGCTTTTTTATAGCTGCATATTATTCTTTCACGGGAATCTACTTTTATTCTGTCGAAGTTTATATAGAATCTAGTTTTTAAAGTGTTTTATTATGTAAAATTTCAAGTTATGCAAAAGTAGAGAAAATGGTAAGATGAGCTCTGCATGTAGCCATCACTTCCAGATTTACCTCAGGTCAGTTGTGTTTTTTATTTGTTGCCCCCATTTACTCCCCATCCCCATAATCATTTTGAAGCAAATCCTAGATATCATTTGACTACACTCATAAATATTTTAGTCAGATAGTATTATTTGGTAATAAAAGTTTTACTTTTCTTTTTTTTTTTTTCTTTTTTTTTAATTTTTATTTATTTATGATAGTCACAGAGAGATAGAGAGAGGCAGAGACACAGGCAGAGGGAGAAGCAGGCTCCATGCACCGGGAGCCCGATGTGGGATTCGATCCCGGGTCTCCAGGATCGCGCCCCGGGCCAAAGGCAGGCGCCAAACCGCTGCGCCACCCAGGGATCCCAAGTTTTACTTTTCTACAGTAAAAAATCTCTTAATAAAAAAGAACTGTTAACTTTCATGGATTTCTAAAGGTGTTAATATAACGACATTTCTCATAATAGAGGAAGAATACCTCCCTTTTGTTTTCCAAAACCACTAATTTCAGTATGTTTTTATTTTTATTTTGTTTTATTTTTATTTATTTATTTATTTTTTTGTATTTATTTATGATAGTCACACAGAGAGAGAGAGAGAGGCAGAGACACAGGCAGAGGGAGAAGCAGGCTCCCTGCACCGGGAGCCCGTCGTGGGATTCGATCCCGGGTCTCCAGGATCACGCCCTGGGCCAAAGGCAGGCGCTAAACCGCTGTGCCACCCAGGGATCCCCCATTCAGTATGTTTTTAAAAAGAATTATCCAAATGGATTAGTGTGTCAAAATTAAGCACTTTGATTAGGCATTTCCATAGCACAGTTAACTGTTCTTCCACTTCCTCCTTTCCTTTAAACACGTTGGGAAAAGGAATATATACTGTCTTTAGTTTATTTTCCTTTTTAAACCAAAGCAGAAAGGAAGAAGTGTTTGGATGAATGATAATCTGCTGCTGATAAAGTACTCTATTCAATTTGACTAGCGTCTCCTGGTTTGCTTTAACTACTTCTCTGTCATCTGGTAGTTACGGATCCGAGATCTTGAAGGAGCTTTGCAGGTAGAAAAGGCCAGCCAAGCAGAAGCTGTTGCTGATTTGGAAATGATCAAGAATGAATTCAAAGAAGTTGAAAGTGCATATGAGCGAGAAAAGCATAATGCACAAGAGAGCTTTGCAAAACTAAATTTGTAAGTGTTTACTGTAAAAATTTTTTTTTGAAGATTTTATTTATTCCTGAGAGACACAGAGAGAGAGAGAGGTAGAGACATAGGCAGAGGGAGAAGCAGGCTTCATGCAGGAAGCCCAATGTGGGACTTGATCCTGGGACTCCAGGATCACACCCTGGGCTGAAAGCAAGCACTGAATTGCTGAGCCACCCAGGTGTCCCTACTGTAAAATTCTTTATATGAATATAAAGAGTTTATGAAACCTACATAAGTATGAGTGTGTCCTATTTTAGATATAGCTCTCATTAATGCCAGTGCTAGATTGGGGATAAAGGATTGCATAAAGCATAATTATGCTTCTCTGTATAGGTAAATGTGGAAATGCTTTTTTTTTTTTTTTTTTGGATTTTGGAGTATCATGGCTATTCCAAGTGCTCTCAGAAATGTAGTTTTTACACTAGAAAGTAAATATGTTAATGTATTTTGCATTTACTGATGTAATACAGTATCTTTAAAGATCTTGATTTCTAAGCCACCTATAAAAGGTCTATGTGGAGATGTTTGATACTTTCTCAAACTACAGACATAATAGTGCTAGGGGCTAATACCATTCTTAGTGGCTAGCACACATTGTGGCTCACTTGGTTTCTAGCACTGCATGATTTCATTCAATTTGTAGAACACCTCATGAGGTAGCTGCTCCTTTTATCCCTATTTTACAGATATGAAAATGGAGGCTTAATGGGGATACGCAACTAGTAAGTGGAAGTTGGGGTCTTTTTGATTCCTACTGATTTTAACCTTTTTAAAAAAAATTCAGAAGCCTTTCATCTGGAATGTTCTGTGGGGTGCTTTAAGAAGTTTTTAATTCTTTAATAGATTTCCAAAAAATTAGATAGTAGATATTTCAAACCATTTCTTCCCATAGGCTGAAATGTATATCACCATTGGTATGTGATATGATAATAGGTTGGTGCGTTACAGATATGTATTGTACTTTTCTTTTTTTTAAACTTAAATTCTAGTTGGTTGACATACAGTTCAATATTGGTTCAGGAGTAGAGTTCAGTGATTCATTATTTACATATAACACTCAGTGCTCATCATAACAAGTGCCCTCCTTAATGCCCATTGTCCATCTATCTGATCCAACCTATTAACTTTTCTGATTGGATCCTAACGCAAATTTTTCCCTTAAATTTGTTTTGCTATTATTTGTGTTTTGGTGCTTGAAAAATTTTATGCAAATTTTGTATTCCAATAAGTAAGTATCAACTAACAATTCTAAATATTAGTTACATGTTTCAACTAAGCACCAGCTAAAAAATCCTAAACACTTTAACATAACATCCCTTATCTCTTCTTTATCCCTATATAAATATGCTATAATAAAGTTAGTAATAATAAACAATAAAAATTAAATAATGATTAAAGCCCACTACTCATTACTGTGACTCAGTTCCTGTGACTTCTCTTCCCCATCACATCTTCCTTTTCTCTATACGTAATGTAATAGCCACTTCTGTATCGATGATGTGTGGTATTAGAAGGAATGATATGACATGAAGGGTGATTGGTTTGGTTATTTAATTTCCTATTTGTGCTTCTGACTTTCTTTCAGAATACTCTTTAAAAAATATTTTAGAACATGTTAGAGTCACAAATTCTCAAACATTAATTTTTCAAAGTAGCTCTTAAGTTTTGGATAATGTGTTCCAAAAGAAACTTGGTAGATTTAAGGTCTTTAAATGATACCTTTAATTTGCACTCTGAGAGCAGGGAGTTTTGGGGTAGGACAGTGTTTTACCGGTTGGATAAAACCAACTCAGCAACTGGTGATAACAATGTTATAGAGAAAATGCTGCCTGAACTTGGCCAGTGGTTAAGATTCTTTTTTTTTTTTAAAGATTTTATTTGGGATCCCTGGGTGGCGCAGCGGTTTGGCGCCTGCCTTTGGCCCAGGGCGCGATCCTGGAGACCTGGGATCGAATCCCACATCAGGCTCCCGGTGCATGGAGCCTGCTTCTCCCTCCGCCTGTGTCTCTGCCTCTCTCTCTCTCTCTCTGTGACTATCATAAATTTAAAAAAAAAAAATTTTTTTTTAAAATAAAGATTTTATTTATTTATTCATGAGAGACACAGAGAGAGAGAGAGGCAGAGACACAGACAGAGGGAGAAGCAGGCTTCCATGTAGGGAGCCTGACGCAGGACTCTATCCAGGGTCTTCAGGATCACACCCTGGGCTGAAGGTGGTGCTAAACCGCTGAGCACCCGGGCTGCCCAGTGGTTAAGGTTCTTTAGCTTGTTTTTTCCAGGTGGATCTAGATCAGGAGAAAAAAGCTATGTGTCTGTCTAGTTTGGATTTCTAATTTTGGTCAACAGTTTCATAACAGTGAACATTCCTGCATGAAATTATTTTAGATGGAATATATATGTATACATATATTTTAGGTAGAATATATATATTTATATTTTATAAAAATATATATAAGGTATATACTATATATATTTTAAAGATCTCAGCTAAGAATTTGATAACAGGCTATTTTAACAAATATATATTATATACAATTTTAGATAGAATATATATCTGTTCTGTATTTCTGTAGTTAAAATTTCTTAGTTGTTAATTTTTTTGCATCTAAGAGTTGCAGTATGAAACTAAAGGTTTTCAAGCTTTAGTCAGGTCTTCATTAGCTGTAGTAACTGATTACTGGACAGTGATAGGGGAAGAAGATCATAGTAACTTTAAATCTAGTTTAAAATTAAATAAAAAATACTAGTCAAAGATTTGATCCTGAATGGACTGAATCTCTATTTCATTACACTCAGTATTTGGGAACTTCTTTATTTTTCTAAATATATCATCCAAGAGGTGCCTGGGTGTCTTGGTCTATTAGGTGTCTTGCCTTTGGCTCAGGTCATGATCCCAAGGTCCTGGAATCAAGCTGCATATTGGCCTCCCTACTCAGCAGGGAGCCTGCTCATCACTCTTCTCCCAGCCCAGTGCTCTCTTTTGCTATCTCTGTTGCTATCTCTGTCTCTCTCTGTCTCTCTCTCAAATAAATAAATAAAATCTTAAAAAAAATCAACCCAAAGTATAAAAATAACAAAAGTATTATAATTTATTGGTATTATTATTGTGTACATTCTGGATAAAAGACCAAAGACGATTATTTTAAAGCAGCCTGTGGTGAAGTTCTTAGCTGAGCTCTTTTAGAAAAATAATAGAATGGAAATACAGTAGGAAAGAAGGCATCTTAACTACAGAGTTCCTTCCTCTCCCTTCCCTTTCTTGCCTAAATCCTCCACCTGGCAAGTCCTGGCACATCCCCATTGGAGTTCAAAGAGTCGAGGCTCCCTTTAACCTTTTTTACACTCTTGCTCGACTCATAACTGTTGGTGGGGCTTTGCCAGGAGCCTAGGAGCTTAGGATGACTTCCTGGGTTGTCCTTGATGACAGTGAGGAATGTCCCTCCATTTCAGGGGACCCAGTCTGAACTTGAACCAAGCACCACATAACAGAAGCATTTAATTTTATATTTGCTGAGTGATAATTTTTAATTAATATTTTGACTTTTATCAGATTAGCTTGTACATAGTCTAAAAAGTAAAATAGTACTGCAAGGTCAATAGTTGCATGGCCCTTGCTCTCTACTACCTGTTTCTACTCCCTCAAGGCAACTGCTTTTAATTCTTTTTTTTTTTTTTTTTGCTTTTAATTCTTATTGCTGTTTCTTCTGATGTTTAACTTCCTGTTTCTGAATAACATGCATATCCTGCCATGTTTTCAGTTTCCACCATTAGATATTATCTGTTGGTCCCCACTTATTTATTACCTCTATTGTACCCTTCTTCCACATAGCACACACTTATTCCTCCCCTCCCTCATCCTTTCTTTGGGGTTCTATTTTGGGGGGTATTTTTTTCTATAGCTTTTTTTCTTGGTATCTCATCTTTATTTTTCTTCATAGCATATTTTACTATATTCTTTGTTGTTTATTATGTTTCCTCTTATGTGGACAGGAACTTTGTTTTGTTCATTGCTATCTCCCAATGCCTGGAATAGTGTCTGGCGTATAAGAGCTGGTAAATAAAGATTTGCTGAATTATTAAATGAGTGAATAGTTGATAACTGTCTCATTTTATTTATTATTTATTTATTTATTTATTTATTTATTTATTTATTTTTAGAGAGGGAGAGAAAGGGAGGGAAGAGGGGCAGAGGGAGAGGGAGAGAGAGAAAATCTTAAGCAGGCTCCACACCTAGTGCAGAGCCTTACATGGGCCTCAATCTCACAACCCTGAGGTCATGGTCTGAGCCAAAATCCAGAGAGATGCTTAAGTGACTGAGCCACCTAGGCACCCCAGTAATTGCCTCATTTTAAATTGGATTAGTCTATATGCACAATCACTGAATTATTTTTAAACTCTTTAACAGAACTGAAAATCTCTCATTATGTTCCTACACCTCAGCAATTCTATTGTTTTAAGTTTCTTGTAGAAGACATCCATCCTGGACTCTTCTCTCTTCTTTCTCCATTCTGGATAAATTGTTTTTTTTTTTTTTTTAAATTTTTTTTTAAATTTTTTATTTATTTATGATAGTCACAGAGAGAGAGAGAGAGAGGCAGAGACACAGGCGGAGGGAGAAGCAGGCTCCATGCACCGGGAGCCCGATGTGGGATTCGATCCCGGGTCTCCAGGATCGCGCCCTGGGCCAAAGGCAGGCGCCAAACCGCTGCGCCACCCAGGGATCCCTGGATAAATTGTTTTTTAGGCTCCCTGCCACTGTCCTCCCTAGGACTTCCCGTTACCATCTTCCTTGGGATACCCTCTGCTTCTCTTCTATACTGGATCTCTTATTTGCTGGTCTTGTGCATTCCTCCCTGTGTGATTTACTCCCTTTGTAGGGTAGCTTCTTGAGAAATTCTGCATCAGAGAAAAAATCTTGAAATTTGCATTCTGAAAATATCTTTATTTGATCTTTACCCTTTTTCCTAATTTAGTTGGATATTCATTAAGTTCTAGTGTCAAGAAATCCAAAGTCCTTTAATTCCTGATCTTTTTTATGTGGTCCATGGTTTCCACTGGAAACTTGTACATAGTGGTCATCAAGTCTGGAAACATGGGGGAATATCTAGAAGTGGTTTACTGATATTATAACATGATAAAGTAATAATGTATATATATTTTCATACTCTATGGACACTATAGAATTTTTTCCATGTTCCCAGTGTTCTGAAATTTCATAATGATGGGCCTTGTATGGATGTTTTTTTCATTCATTTTGGGCACTCATTTAGCTCCTTCAATTTTAAAGACTCAAGTAATTCATTTCTAGGAAATTCTCTTATATTTATTACTTTGCTTATTTCTTCTCTTCTGTTTTCTTTACCTTCTCTCTTAGAACTTCTATTATTTATATATATTGGGATTCCTGAATGTATTTGTTATCTTTTCTCTACTTCAATCCATTTTTATTATTCTACTTTCTGGGAGATACACACACATATATATAAATATAAATAATATATATAACACATGTATATGTATATAATATATGGCACATATATATATATTTATAAATGTAGTGTTTAATCCTTCTATATATTTTTATTTACAATTTTAACTACTCTACTTTGGAATATTCTTGATCCAAAGGAGAATATGCAAAAGAGTTGGCATTAGATTGTCTATGTTCTATACTAAAGAAAGGAATGTTGACTGTTGAGAGTAATATCATGTACCGTTCAAGAATTAGTTCTTTATTTGGTTATAGCCTTAATGTGGTGGTGGATTTGGTTATACTGAATCACTCTGTCTTCTGCATTACAGCATCAAAATCATAGGAAACAGATCTACTATGTTTATCAGGAAGATCTCAGACTAAAAATAGTGGCAGCACTTTAATTTGAATTAAATTATCTATTTGGTGAATTATCTATAACAAATTTTAAACTGAAATGCTTCTAAGCTGCCTTTCATCAGATGTCCATACAAGAATGTACATATAGTTTAATCCCAGCCTGAGCAAAATTTAAATAGGAAGGCAAATCCTTTGAAAAGAATTTCCTGTGAAGTGGGGAGCTAAGATGGTGGAGGAGGACTTTAGGTTTTCCTGGTCCCTTGAACACAGCTAGGTAAATGTCAAATCATTCTGAATACCCAAGAAATCGATCTGAGGACTGACAGAAGAAACTGCACAACTAGAGAGAGAGAAGAGGCCATTTCGTGGAAGGTAGGAAGTGTGGAGATGTTTGGGGGAGAAATGAGGGAGAAATGAATTGCAGATGCTGTGGAGGGGAGGGAGCTCTGGTCATGGAGTAAAGTGAGATAGAGAAGAGCACAAAGGGAAATGCACAAGGAAAATATTTCCCCAAAGCCATTGCCTCATTGGGAAAATGAGAGGGGCTGATTTTTGTGAGTTTTGGCAACCAGTGGGGCTCAACGACTGAAGTTTTAGCAGTCCATAGTGTGGCTGGGGTGGAGCCCCGAAGGCGCTGCAGTGCTCCTTTGGAGAAAGCAGGCAGGTAACTTGGGGGCAGGTGGTGTGATCTGAGGATCTTCTGATACGCATGGGGAGAGATGGTTCCACCTTCTTGGATCACATCTGAAAGAGGTGGCATTGCCTCTCCAGAGATGAAAGAGCTGGCGGTGCCATTTCTCTCCCTGCCCCTCAGCACAGGTGCAGAGACACACTTGCTGAGAGCAGCTAACCTGGACATTGGCTCTTTAGTGTGTGTTCTCTGCTCTGGTGTGACTGCTCTTCTGGATCAAACCTGCATCAGTCTCATTACAGCAAGACCCTCCCCCAGAAGACCAGTGCAAGTTTCTTCTATACCAGGTCCTTAAAGTTTGGAATTTTAAAACTCAACTAGCCTGGCAATGATAGAGCCCATAATATACTGCAATGCTCTGGGTGGGCAAGCAACCTAGACACAGACATTGTGAAGGCAGTGATCTAAAGAACACCTGGAACTCATGAGGGGAAATTGTTCAGTTTTCTGGAAGGGCTTCCCAGACAGCAGCAAGCAGGAATTCTCCCCTCCAGGGACAAAGATGCTGGTGGCACCATTTCCCTCCTTGACCCCTCAGCATAAACTAACTCAGTAAACAGCACAGCACCAACACTGGCTGTCTCATCTGCTTACACTAAGCCCTGCCCTCCTGCACTCCACTGGTACTGCTTTTCTCAGCAAGTGTGCCAAAGAAACAGTAGTGTGCCAAAGAAACAGTTCAGTGGGCTTCTCCCCCAGAAGACCAGCACAAACTCTTGCATGCACCATGTCTACTGACCATAGAGTTCTGCAAAGCTTCAGTTCTAGTGGAAGTAGCATCAAGTCTTTTAACAAGCAGACCAGATATGGCTAGTTAAAACTCAGCCATACTCTGGCCAGGGTCCAAACACTTCCCACTACAGGCAAGGAGAAACTCTGCATACCACTGACCTGTGGGATAGACCAGCCAAAATACAGCAGCAGAGTGCATGCAACACACACCAGAGACACTTCCTGAAGTGTCACGCCATTGGCGTTATATGATCTCTTCTTAATAAAGCCATTATTGTCAGGAGTAGGAAATATAACAGGCTTTCCTAGCACATAGAAGACAGTGACCTAAACAAAATACCAAGGCAGAAGAATTCATCCCAAAGAAGGAACAAGATAAGGTCACGGCCAGGGATCTAATTGAAACAGATATAAGTAATATGCCTGATCCTGAATTTGAAGAAATAATCCTAAGGATAGTAGCTGGGCTTGAGAAAATCATAGAAGGCTTCATGGAGACCCTTATTGCAGAGATAAAAGAGGAGTTAAAGACAAATCAGGCTGGAATAACAAATGCAAAACCAAGATTCAAAGCCAACTGGATGTAATGACCTCAAGGATGGAAGAAACAGAGGAAGGAATAAGTGATACAGAATATAGAATTATGGAAAATAATGAAACTGAACAAAAGAGGGAAAGAAAAATCTTGGATCATGAAAGTAGACTTAGGGAATTCAGTGACTCCATGAAGTGTAATGATATTCATATCATAGAAGTCCTAGAAAAAGAGAGAAAAGGGAGCAGAAGGTTTGTTTAAGGGAATTGTGGCTGAAAACTACCCTAATATGGGGAAGGAAACTGATATCCAAATCCAGGAAGCACCAAGAACTCCCATCAAAATCAACAAAAGTAGGCCAACACCAAGACGTAGTGTAGTTAAACATGCAAAATATAGAGATAAAGAAAAAATCCTAAGAGCATCAAGACAAAAGCCCCTAACATACAAGGGAAGACCAATAAAGTTAGCAGCAGATCTTTCCACAGAAATTTGGCAGGGCAGAAGAAGGTGGCATGATATATTCAACATGCTGAATGGGAAAAATCTGCAGTCAAGAATACTCTCTCCAGCAAGGCTACCATTCAGAATAGAAGGAAATATAAAGAGTTTCCCAGACAAACAAAAACTAAAGAATTCATGACTACTGAACCAGCCCTGAAAGAAATATTAAAGGGGACTCTGAGTGGGAAAGAAAGACCAAAATCAGCAAAGACTAGAAAGAAACAGAGAAAATTTCCAGAAATTATGACAAAACAAGTAATAAAATGGCACTAAATTCATATCTATTAATAATTACTCTGAATGTAAGTGGACTAAGTGCTCTAATCAAAAGACATAGAATGAAAAAAGTGAAAAAAAAAAAAAAACCAAAGCAGAACAAAACCTATGACCCATCTATATGTTGCTTACAAGAGACTCATTTTATATTTTATTTTTTTAATTTTAAAAATATTTTATTTTTAGGTAATTTTTACACTAACATAGGACTTGGGCTTATAGCTCTGAGATCAAGAGTTGCAGGCTCTACCAATTGAGTCGGCCAGGTGCCCCAAGAGACTCATTTTAGACCTAAAGACACCTGCAGATTGGAAGTGAGAGGATCAAGAAATATTTACCATGCAAAAGCTCATCAAAAGAAGGCCAGAGTAGCCATACTTCTATCAGACAAACTAGATTTTATTTATTTACTTTAATTAAACATTTAAAGAATTTATTTATTTTAGAATGAGAGCATGAGTGGGAGGGGCAGAGGGAGAGGGAGAGGGAGAGAAAATCTCAAGCAGACTCCATGCTGACCTCAAAGTCTGATGTGGTGCTTGATCCCAAGACCCTGAGATCATGACCTGAGTTGAAACCAAGACCTGAGCTGAAACCATGAGTCATACATTCAACCACTTATGCCATCCAAGTGTCCCTGGACAAACTAGACTTTAAACCAAAGGCTGTAACAAAAGATGAAAAAGGGCATTACATCATAATTAAGGGGTCCATCCAACAAGAAGATCTAACAATTGTAAATATTTATGTTATATATATATATTTGGAGCACCCAAATATATAAAACAATAACAAACATAAAGGAACCCATTGATAATAATACAATAATAGTAGGATACTAAACGCCCTACTCACATCAATGGACAGATCATCTAAATAGAAAATCAGCAAGGTTACAATGGCTTTGAATGACATACTGGACCAGATGGACTTAACAGATATATTCAGAACATATCAACCTCAAGCAGCAGAGTACACATTCTTTTCAAGTGCACATGGAACATTCTCCAGAATAGATCACATACTGGGCCACAAATCATGCCTCAGTAGGTACAAAGGGATTGAGATCATACCATGTATATTTACCTACCACAGTGCTATGGAACTTTAGGTGATCCACAAGAAAAAAATCTGGAAAGACCAAAAATATATGGAGGTTAAAGAATATCCTACTAAAGAATGAATGAATCAACCAGGAAACTAAAGAAGAAATAAAAATACATGGAAGCAAATGAAAACGAAAACACAATGGTCCAAAGCCTGTGGGATGCAGCAAAAGTGGTCTTAAGAGGGAAGAATATAGCAATACAGGCCTACCTCAGGAAGTAGGAAGAATCTCAAGTAAGCAACCTAACCTTACACTTAAAGGAGCTTGAAAAAGAACAACAAATGAAGCCTAAGGCCAGCAGAATAAGGGAAATAATAAGGATGAAGGCAGAAATAAATGGTACAGAAGTAAACAAACCCCAGTAGAACATATCAATGAAACCAGGATCTTGTTCTTTGAAAAAATTAATAAAATTGATAAACCCCTAGCCAGACTTATCCAAAAGAAAAGAGAAAGGACCCAAATAAATAAAATCACAAATGAGAGGAGAAAGAACAACTAACACCACAGAAATACAGTTATAAGAGAATATTATGAAAAATTATGTCAACAGGTTGGACAATTTGGAAGAAATGGTTAAATTTCTAGAAACATATAAACTACCAAGATTGAAACTGGAGGGAATAGAAAAATTGAACAGAATGATAACCAGCAGAGAAATTGAACCAGTAATAAAAAAATCTTTCAACAAACAAAAGTCCAGGGCCAGATGGCTTCACAGGGGAATTCTGCCAAATATCAAAGAAGGCTTAATACCTATTCTTCTCAAACTATTCCAAAAACTCCAAAGAAAAACTTCCAAACTCATTCTATGAAGTCAGCATTACCTTGATTCCAAAACTAGAGACACCACTAAAAAAAGAGAACTACAAGCCAATATCCCTGATGAACATGGATGTAAAAATTCTCAACAAAATACTAGCAAATTGAATCTAACAGTACATGAATGAATCACTTACCACGATCAAGTGGGATTTATTCCTGGGTTGTAAGGGTGGTTCAATATTTGCAAATCAATCAACACGATACACCACATTAATAAAAGAAAGCATAAGAATTGTATGATCCTCTCAATAGATGCAGAGAAAGTATTTAACAAAGGACAACATCATTCTTGATAGAAGCCCTCAACAAAGTAGGGATAGAGGGAATATACCTCAACATAATAAAGACCATATATGAAAAACCCACAGTTAATATTATCCTCAGTGGTGAATAACTGAGAGCTTTTCCTGTATGGTCAGGAACAAGATAGGGTTTTACATTCTCATCACTGTTATTTAATGTAGTACTGGAAGTCCTAGCTTTAACCATCAGACAACAAAAAGAAATAAAAGGCATCCAAATTGGCAAGGAAGAAAGGCAAACATTCACTGTTTGCAGATGACATGATGCTCTATGTAGAAAATTCCACCAAAAAATTGCTAGAACTGATACATGAATTCAGTGAAGTCTTAGGATACAAAATCAATGTACAGAAATCCTTTGCATTTCTATACACCAATAATGAAGCAGCATAAAGAAAAATTGAAAAATGGATCCTGTATACAATTACACCAAAAGCCATAAGATACTTAGGAATAAACCTAACAAACTCTGAAAACTATAAAACACTTATGACGGAAATCAAAGATGACACAGAGAAATGGAAAAACATTCTGGGGAATGGATTGAAAGAACAAATATTGTTAAAATGTCTATCCTACCCAAATCAATCTATACATTTAATGCAATCCCTATCAAAATACCCCCAGCATCTTTCACAGAGGTAGAAAAACAATCGTAAAATTTGTATGGAATCACAAAAGAAAAAGACCCTAAGAAATCTTGAAAAATAAAAGCAGAACTGGAAGCTTCCCAATTCTGAACTTGAAAGTTATATGACAAAGCTGTAGGGATCAAGTCAGTATGGTACTGACACAAAAACAGACACAGAGATCAATGGAAAAGAATAGAAAACCCAGGAATGGACCCACAACTCTATGGTCAACTAATCTTGACCAAAGCAGGAAAGAATATCCAATGGAAGAAAGATAGTCTCTTCAACAAATGGTGTTGGGAAAACTAGACAGCTACATGCAAAAGAATGAAACTGGACCACTTTCTTACACCATGCAAAAAAATAAATTCAAAATGGATGAAAGATTTAAATGTGAGACAGGAAACCGTCAAAATCCTAGAGGAAGACATATGCAATATGTAACAACTTCTGTTTTTTAAAAAGATTTATTTACTTTAGAGAGAGAGAGAAAGAGAGCATGAATGGGAGAGGCAAAGGGAGAGGGAGAGAGAATCTCAAGCGGACTCTGCACTGAGCACGGAGCCCAATGAGGTGCTTGCTTTCCCATGCCCTGAGATCATGACCTGAGCTGGAACCAAGAGTCAGATGCTCAAACAACTGACTGGGGCGCCACACAGGTGCCCCACAGGTGCCCCAATCTATAGCAACTTCTTACTAGTTATGTCTCCTAAAGCCAGGGAAACAAAAGCAAAAATAAACTATTGGGATTTTGTTGAGATAAAAAGCTTCTGTATAGTGAAGGAAACAATCAACAAAGCTAAAAGGCAACTTTTGGAATGGGAGAAGATACTTGAAATGACATATCTGATAAAGAGTTAGTATCCAAAATCTATAAAGAACATAAAATTCATCACCCAAAAAACAATCCAGTTAAAAAATGGGCAGTAGAAATGAATACAACATGTATTCAGATGGCCAATAGGCACATGAAAAGATGCTCAACATCACTCATCACCAGGGAAATACAAATCAAAATTCCAATGGGATATCATCTCACACCTATCAGAGTCGCTAAAATGAATAGCACAGGAAACAACAGATGTTGGCGAGGATTCAGAGAAAGGGGAAACTCTCTTAGACTGTTGGTGGTAATACAAATTCTGGAGCCACTCTGGAGAACAGTATGGAGTTCTTTAGAAAGTAAAAAATAGACTGTCTCACCATCCAGTAATTGCACTATTGGTATTTACCCAAGGATACAAAAATATAAATTCGAAAGTGTGCAGTGCAACCTGATGTTTATAGCAGCATTACCAACAATAGCCAAATTACAGAAAGAGTCCAAATGACCATTGACTGATAAATAGATTAAGAAGAGGTGGGGTACACACACACACACTGGAATATTACTCAGCTATCAAAAAGAATGAAATCTTGACATTCGCAATGATGTGGATGGAACTAGAGATTATTATGCTAAACCAAATAAGTCAGAGAAAGACAAAAACCATATGATTTCACTCATATGTGGAATTTAAGAAACAAAAAGATGAACATGGGGGAAAAAGGGAGGCAAATCATAAAAGACTCAACATTTAGAGAGCAAAGTGAGGGTTACTGGAGGGGGGGCATAGGCTAAATGGGTGATGGGAATTAAAGAGAGCCCTTGTGATGAGCACTGGGGGTTGTATTTAAGTGATGAATTGCTAAATTCTATACCTGAAACTAATATTACACTGTATGTTAATTAATTGGAAATTAAATAAAAACTTGAAAAAAAAAGAATTTTATGTGTTTTCACAGTGAACATGAATGATTTTTGATGATTTTTTTTGGATTTTCCATTTTCTATCACATTAGTTCCACTTGCGTGGACATTGAGGAATAAAACATTTGTTCCATTTCTGATATTATACTTTAATTTGAAAATTGTTTGATAGAACTGTTTTCTGTCTTGAGGCAATTTCTGAGTTAATTGAACTGTGGTGGGTGGGTCCACCCACCACAGCTCATCAGAAATAATGGTGAGACCAAATCAACACTACCAAATCGATTTTGTTTATAACCTTGGGCATAGTAAAATATCTGCTAATGAAAGGAGCAGAGTCTTTCATTAAAGAATATGTAATTCTTTTTGTTTGAAAAAATGAGAGGTGGCATTTAAAAGCCACAAAAACATGATAGATAATACACCTGCCAGTTATGTTAAAGCTGTATAATAGGACTTGATAAAACCATATTTGAAAAATCTACTCTGATGCTTTAACTTTTCAGATTAGAAAGAGAGTATTTCTCCAAAAACAAGAAACTAAATGAAGAGATCGAGGAACAGAAGAAAGTAATTATAGACCTTTCAAAGAGACTCCAGTATAATGAAAAAAGTTGCAGTGAATTACAGGAAGAACTTGTAATGGTAAGGATAAAAAAAACCCTATGGCAATTACTTTATTGGGTCAAATTCGATGTTTAACAGGTTCCCCCCCCCCCACTACATGCCATGAGATAATAGCATGAAAGTAATTTTAGTGCCATTGATATAAAATTTCAAAATCAGAGATGCTGATTACAAGAAAAGATGTATGTGATAAAACCTCTCTCTAGAAAAATTGGGAAAACTCATTGGGAAAAATTGGGAAAACAGAATTATAGATTATTTTAGAATTTATTCAGGGGCCTTCCTTCCTTCCTTCCGCCCTTCCTCCCTTCCCCCCTTCCCCCCTCCCCCCTCCTTCCCCTACCCCCCTGGTGCATTGTTACTTAGGTGAGAGGGGGATCAGGGTTTATAATCAATAGATCTAATGATTTCAAAGATTCCCTTTTGTAGTCATTTTGTACCTGATCATTTTGTTTCCATTCCCCAATAATCCATCTTTCACACCATCACCACATTTGTCTTCCTGAGTTATTGATCTGATCTTGTCATCCTCACTTTATTAAAAAACCATCAATGTCTCCTTGTGAAAACAAGGAGAATGAAGTTCAGCTTCTTGTCATATAATCTAAAGCCCCTTTCTTTATGGCTCCGTGTTAACTCTTTGAGCTTCTTCTGTGTCCACTGCCCTCTATCTTGCTTCAGCCCTTAGTGTATTATTCTTGCCTTCCTAAACACATTGTATATTTTCATATCTTCTTGCTTTTGTTCAAGCTCTTCGTTTTTTTGACTCACATTAACTGAACTGCGTCTTTTGTTCCATTAGTAAACCCCTGTGTATCCTGTAATGCCCTGCTCTGATATCTTGCAATCTGTGCAGCCTTCCATGATTCCCTCTTTCCCCACTGTCCCATCCTTCTAGTCAGAATTTTGCCTTTTCCCAACTTTGTGTTTCCTTTTTTTAAATTTTAAAAAATATTTGTTTGAGAGGAGAGAGACCACACAAGTTGGGAGAAGGGGCAGAGGGAGAGGGAGAAGGAGACTCCCCGCTGAGCAGGGAGCCTGATGTGGGGCTCAATCCCAGGATCTTGAGATCATGACCTGAGCCAAAGGCAGATGCTTAACTGCCTGAGCGATCCAAGCACCCCCCAGCTTTGTGTTTCTTTCGTACTTAGTTTACCATCTTCACCACAGTTTAGCATAATACTCACCAAATCTGATATGTATTATCTCTGCTAAGAGATTGTGAATGCATTGGATTTAACATAATTCATTTTACATATGAAGATTCCACTCCATATATATTCCACTATATATTCCAATATAATATATTCCACTACTATATATGTATTTGGTTGATGCAGCACACTGCTGTTCAGTAGTTTGCTGGGAACCCCAAAAGGGAGGGCATAAAATCTAGAGTAGCACCCTGTGTCTTTTTCTTGTTCCCCACAGGAATACCTTCTGCAGACTTAGCTACTTCACTTTTAATTCTTAGTGATATCAGTTATTGAAGAAAATAAATATTTTTCTCCTTGTCAAAAGATATGGAGACTCTGGGTTATATTAAGAAGTGGTGGCCAAATTAGCGCTGCCCAGATAGAAAGGTAGCGATGGATAAAATTTAAACTCTATCACTTTCAAATGATCAATATTTTTCTTTATGTATATGCATACTTTATTTATTTATTTTTTATTGGAGTTCAATTTGTCAACATATAGCATAAGACCCCGTCAAGTGCCCCCCTCAGTGCCCATCACCCAGTCACCCCAACCCCCCACCCACCTCCCTTTCCACCACCCCTTGTTCATTTCCCAGACTTAGGTGTCTCTCATGTTCCGTCACCCTCACTGATATTTCCCACTCATTTTCTCTCCTTTCCCCTTTATTCCCTTTCACTACTTTTTATATTCCCCAAGTGAATGAGACCATATAATGTTTGTCCTTCTCCAATTGACTTGCTTCACTCAGCATAATACCCTCCAGTTCCATCCACGTTGAAGCAAATGGTGGGTATTTGTCGTTTCTAAGGCTGAGTAATATTCCATTGTATACATAGACCACATCTTCTTTATCCATTCATCTTTCGATGGACACCAAGGTTCCTTCCACAGTTTGGCTATTGTGGACATTGCTGCTATAAACATTGGGGGGCAGGTGTCCTGCTATTTCACTGCATCTGTATCTTTGGGGTAAATCCCCAGCAGGGCAATTGCTGGGTTGTAGGGTAGCTCTATTTTTAACTCTGAGGAACCTCCACACAGTTTTCCAGAGTGGCTGTACCAGTTCACATTCCCACCAACAGTGCAAGGGGGTTCCCCTTTCTTCACATCCTCTCCAACATTTGTGGTTTCTTGTCTTGTTAATTTTCCCCATTCTCACTGGTGTGAGGTGGTATCTCATTGTGGTTTTGATTTGTATTTCTCTGATGGCAAGTAATGTGGAGCATTTTCTCATGTGCTCGTTGGCCATGTCTATGTTTCCTTGGTGAAATATCTGTTCATGTCTTTTGCCCATTTCATGGTTTGTTTCTTTTCTGTTGAGTTTAATAAGTTCTTTATAGATCTTGGATACTAGCCCTTTATCTGATATGTCATTTGCAAATGTCTTCTCCCACTTTCTAGGTTGTCTTTTAATTTTGTTTACTGTTTCTTTTGCTGTGCAGAAGCTTTTTATCTTGATTAAGTCCCAGTAGTTCATTTTTGCTTTTGTTTCCCTTGCCTTCATAGATGTATCTGCAAGAAGTTGCTGTGGCCAAGTTCAAAAAGGGTGTTGCCTGTGTTCTCCTCTAGGATTTTGATGGATTCTTGTCTCACATTTAGATCTTTCATCCATTTTGAGTTTATCTTTGTGTCTGGTGTAAGAGAATGGTCTAGTTTCATTCTTTTGCACGTGGCTGTCCAATTTTCCCAGCACCATTTATTGAAGAGGCTGTCCTTTTTCCAGTGGATAGTTTTTGCTGCTTTGTCGAATATTAGTTGACCATAGAGTTGAGGGCCCATTTGTGGATTCTCTATTCTGTTTCATCGAACTATGTGTCTGTTTTTGTGCCAGTACCACACTGCCTTGATGATCACAGCATTGTAGTACAACCTGAAATCTGGCATTGTGATGCCCCCAGCTCTGGTTGTCTTTTTCAACATTCCCCTGGCTATTCAGGGTCTTTTCTGATTCCACACAAATCTTAAAATGATTTATTTCAACTCTCTGAAGAAAGTCCATGGTATTTTGATAGGGATTGCATTAAATGCGTAAATTGCCCTTGGTAGCATTGACATTTTCACAATATTAATTCTTCCAATCCACAAGCATGGAATATTTTTCCATCTCTTTGAGTCTACCTCAATTTCTTTCGAAGTGTTCTGTAGTTTTTAGGGTATAGATCCTTTACCTCTTTGGTTAGGTTTATTCCTAGGTATCTTATGCTTTTGGATGCAATTATAAGTGGGATTGCCTCCATAATTTTTCTTTCTTCAGTTTCATTGTTAGTTATTGAAATGCCACTGATTTCTGGGCATTGATTTTGTATCCTGCCACACTGCCGAATTGCTGTATAAGTTCTAGCAATCTTGGGGTAGAGTCTTTTGGGTTTTCTATGTACAGTATCATGTCATCTGCAAAGAGGGAGAGTTTGACTTCTTCTTTGCCAATTTGAATGCCTTTTATTTCTTTTTGTTGCCTGATTGCTGAGGCTAGGACTTCCAGTACTATGTTGAATAGCAGTGGTGAGAGTGGACATCCCTGTCATGTTCCTGATCCTAGGGGAAAGGCTCCCAGTGTTTCCCCATTGAGAATGATATTTGCTGTGGGTTTTTCATAGATGGCTTTTAAGATCCTGAGGAATGTTCCCTTTATCCCTATACTCTGAAGAGTTTTGATCAGGAATGGATGCTGTATTTTGTCAAATGCTTTCTCTGCATCTATTGAGAGGATCATATGGTTCTTGTTTTTTCTCTTGTTATGATCTATTACGTTGATTCCTTTACGAATGTTGAACCAGCCTTGCATCATGGGGATAAATACCACTTGTTCATGGTGAATAGTCTTTCTTCTTAATGTACTGTTGGATCCTATTGGCAAGTATCTTGTTGAGAATTTTTGTATCTGTGTTCATCAGCGATATTGGTCTGTAATTCTTCTTTTTGGTGGGGTCTTTGTCTGGTTTTGGAATTAAGGTGATGCTGGCCTCGTAGAATGAGTTTGGAAGTATTCCATCCCTTTCTGTCTTTTAGAACAACTTTAGTAGAATAGGTATTGTTTCTTCTTTAGACGTTTGATAGAATTCCCCTAGGAAGCCATCTGGTCCTGGACTTTTGTGTCTTGGGAGGTTTTTGATGACTGCTTCAATTTCCTCCCTGGTTATTGGCCTGTTCAGGTTTTCTGTTTCTTTCTGTTCCAGTTTTGGTAGTTTGTGGTTTTCCAGAAATGCGTCCATTTCTTCTAGATTGCCTAATTTATTGGCATGTAGCTGCTCATAATATGTTTTTTAAATTATTTGTATTTCCTTGTTATTGCTTGTGGTATCTCCTTTTTTATTAATTTGAGTCTTTTTTCTTTTTAATAAGGCTGGCTAATGGTTTATCTATCTTATTAATTCTTTCAAAGAACCAACTCCTGGTTTTGTTGATCTGTTCTACAGTTCTTCTGGTTTCTATTTCATTGAGTTCTGCTCGAATCTTTATTAACTCTCTTCTGCTTGGTGTAGATTTTATTTGCTGTTCTTTCTCCAGTTCCTTTGGGTGCAAGGTTAGCTTGTGTATTTGAGTTTTTCCAATTTTTTGAGGGATGCTTGTATTGCGATGTATTTCCATCTCAGGACTGCTTTTGCTGTATCCCAAAGATTTTGAATGGTTGTATCCTCATTCTCATTAGTTTCCATGAATCTTTTTAATTCTTCTGTAACTTCCTGGTTGACCCTTTCATCTTTTAGCAGGATGTCTTTAACCTTCATGTGTTTGAGTTTCTTCCAAATTTCTTCTTGTGATTGAGTTCAGGTTTCAAAGCATTATGGTCTGAAAATAGCAGCGGACAATCCCAGTCTTTTGGTATCGGTTGAGACCTGATTTGTGACCCAGTATGTGGTCTATTCTGGAGAAAGTTCCATGTACACTTGAGAAGAATGTGTATTCAGTTGCATTCAGATGTAAAGTTCTGTAAATATCTGTGAAATCCATCTGGTCCAATGTATCATTTAAAGCTCTTGTTTCGGGATCCCTGGGTGGCGCAGCGGTTCGGTGCCTGCCTTTGGCCCAGGGCGCGATCCTGGAGACCCAGGATCAAATCCCACGTCGGGCTCCCGGTGCTTGGAGCCTGCTTCTCCCTCTGCCTATGTCTCTGCCTCTCTCTCTCTCTGTGTGTGACTATCATAAATTAAAATAAACAAATAAATAAAAAATTAAAAAAAATAAAGCTCTTGTTTCTTTGGAGATGTTGTGCTTAGAGAATCTGTCAGGTGCAGAAAATGCCATGTTGAAATCTCCCAGTATTAGTGTATTATTGTCTAAGTATGTCTTTACTTTTGTTCATTAATGTTTTTAAAGGATTTATTTATTTATTTATTCATGATAGACATAGAGAAAGAGAGAGAGGCAGAGATACAGGCAGAGGGAGAAGCAGGCTCCATGCCAGGAGCCCGACACGGGACTTGATTCCGGGACTCCAGGATCGCGCCCTGGGCCAAAGGCAGGCGCTAAACCGCTGAGCCACCCAGGGATCCCCCAGTTTGCTTATTAATTGATTGATATGCTTGGCAGCTCCCACATTAGGGGCATAAATATTCATGATTGTTAGGTCCTTTTGTTGGATAGATCCTTTAAGTGTGATATAGTGTCCCTCTTCATGTCTTACTGCAGTCTTTGGGATAAACTTTAATTTATCTGATATAAGGATTGCTACCCCTGCTTTCCTTTGAGGACCATTTGATTGGTAAATGGTTCTCCAGCCTTTCATTTTCAGGATGTAGGTGTCCTTAGGTCTAAAATGAGTCTCTTGTAGACAGCAAATAGATGGGTCTTGCTTTTTTTATCCAGTCTAAAACCCTGCGTCTTTTGATGGGCTCATTAAGCCCATTCATGTTCAGAGTTACTATTGAAAGATATGAATTTAGTGTCATCATAATACCTATTCAGTCCCTGTTTTTGTGGTTTGTTTCTTTGGACTTCTTCTTTCTTTTACAGAGTCCCTCTTAATATTTCTTGTAGAGCTGGTTTGGTGGTCACATATTCTTTCAGTTTCTGCCTATCTTGGAAGCTCTTTATCTCTCCTTCTATTCTGAATGAGAGCCTTGCTGGATAAGGTATTCTTGGCTGCATGTTCTTCTCATTTAGGACCCTGAATATATCCTGCCAGCCCTTTCTGGCCTGCCAGGTGTCTGTGGAGAGGTCTGCTATTAATCTAATATTTCTCCCCATATAAGTTAGGGATCTCTTGTCTCTTGCTGCTTTAAGGATTTTCTCTTTATCTTTGGGATTTGTAAGTTTCACTATTAAATGTCGAGGTGTTAAATGTTTTTTTTAATTTTTAATTTTGTGTGTGGGGGACCTCTCTATCTCCTGGATCTGAATGCCTGTTTCCCTCCCCAAATTAGGGAAGTTCTCAGCTATGATTTGTTCAAATATGCTTTCTGGTCCTCTGTCCCTCTCGGCGCCCTCTGGAACCCCAATAAATGTAGATTTTTCCTTCTGAGGCTGTCATTTATTTCCCTTAACCTTTCCTCATGGCATTTTAATTGCTTTTCTCTTTTTTTCCTCAGCTTCCTTCCTTGCCATCAACTTGTCTTCTATGTCACTCACTCTTTCTTCTACCTCATTAACTCTTGTTGTTAGGACCTCCAGTTTGTATTGCATCTCATTTAATTGATTTTTGATTTCAGCCTGATTAGATCTAAATTCTGCAGTCACCAAGTCTCTTGAATCCTTTATGCTTTTTTCCAGAGCCACCAGTAGCTTTATAATTGTGCTTCTGAATTGGCTTTCTGACATCAAATTGTAACCAAAATTCTGTAACTCTGTGGCAGAGAGTACTGTTTCTGATTCTTTTGTGGTGAGTTCTTTCTATTCATTTTGCTCAGTGCAGAGTGGCTAAAAATGAGTTGTACTAGAAAAAGAAAGGAAAAAAAAAAAAGAAAAAGAAAATAAAAAGGAGGGGTATCCTCTGGTTTTATGTACTGTAAATCCCTCGACTTCCCCTGGAGCTTTCCAGCACTGCTGGTCAAGAACTTTCTCTTCCCCTGTCCTTCCAGCTGGTCTTCTGGGGGTGGGGCCTGCTCTGCTGATTCTCAGGTGTTTGCACGTGGGGGAGCTGCCCCACCCCCTGCCAGGTGCAAGGCTCAGTGGGAGCTGTTTTTCCTGTGAGGCCCTTGTTGCCTGGCGGCCCCACCCTCCCAGGCACAGGGTGACACTAGGAGGAACAACCCCACTGGTGGCGGCCAGCTTTCCAGCTCTGGAGTCAGCTCCCCGCAGTAACTACCATAGTCTCCCAGTCTGCACTGGCCTGGATACTCCTGGGGTGGGGGGCGCTGACCTGCACAGATCGGGGGCGCCCACTGGTGGCAGGAGCATCCTCGCTGTCCTGGGCCCTCGCCGCCTCCCTGTCCCAGGGGGAGTGCAGGATCCTGGGCTGTGTCCCCTGTGCCCTGGGCTCTGGGGCCTGCACTGCTGGAATCGTGCTCCCAGGGCTGCGGCTTCCGAAGGCAGCAGGGCGCAGCCCCCTCCGCCCCTAGCCCCCGCCTGACCGACCGGCTGCTCCCCGAGGCCCCGCCGGGCGCTCCAGCCCTTTACCGCGCTCGGCCCGCGGGGTGTGGGGCGCCCTCCCCCTGGCGCACGTCCTCTGTCAGTGACCCCGGGAGGCTGGAGGCCCCACGGCCCCTCCTGCGGTTCTGCCCGGGCTCCCTGCTGAGTGCCTTTCAGTCCGGGAACAATCTGGTGTGGATTTTTAAAGTTCTTGCTTCTCCGGGGCTGGGCTCTTCTGTCCCAGAGGCTCTCGCTGCCAGGCCTTCGCCCGGCTCCTGCGGGGCCCCTCCCCTACTTGATTTTTTATTTTATTTTTTCTACATTCCTACCTTGTTAGAAGCACAGAGTCTTCTCTCTGTAGCATTCCAGCTGTCCTCTCTTTAAATCTCAGTCGAATTTGTAGGTTTTCAAGATGATTTGAAAGTTATCTAGGTAAGTTGGGGCTGGGTGGGTTGAGGACCCCACTCCTCCGCCAGCTTGCCCCGCCCCCCCAAATGATCTAATGTTATATTTGGTCTTCATTTAACCCAAGATATTCATTGTGTTCTGATTCAGGGACTGATACTATTCTTCGCTGTTGGGTTAAATTTGTTGTTTGAGTTCTTTGAATGTGAAATTTTTAGGAAGTTTAGAGCTCTCTGTGTAGCATACCTCTATTGCCTGTTCACTCTTGTGTACTAACCCTCAATTTCCTAGGCTATCCTACTTCTTGACTCCTGGCTCAGGAGATGAATCAGTGGTGGGGAAACACATGTCAAAGCCATTGAGCTGAGTCACAGATTTGGTCTTCTTGCTTAAAGACTCTGTGTTCAGTAGTTTGAAAAGTTAGCCAGAGTTACAACTAAGAATGTGTCGGGAGAGACAGTCATCAGTGTCAGTTGTATGAATTATCCTAATTTAGCTTTCTACATTCCAGTGACTAGATACAAATGAAGAAGACAGGCTTAATTCACCGTGGAGGGTACTGGTACTTGGTGATGAAAAAATTTCACTTGGTGCTAACAGGTTTTTCTTTTTCAACTTTTACAACTTGGCACATGGTCTGAAATAAGGCAAGTTGCAGCTTATGGGCAATCTTTGTTCACTTGTTTGGGCCTCATCCTATGAAGCACTGTTGTGATCACAGTGAGGAAGAGTGCAGACTAATTATTTCTGCAAAGCTTGATGGATTACTTGACATTGTCACAGATCAGTGAATAATAGTTCCTTGCTGAAGAGCTAATGATTCAGGTTGCACCTAAGTGATCTATATTGTATATGCTTCAATCTAACTATACTTTTCCTTTCTATTTTTCATCTTTCTTAAACGTATAGCTTTGTCTTATTTTCTTCCATCTTCCTGTTTCTTTTGCTTCCCCCCCTTCCCTATAATGAGATTTCTAACTTGTTCTGTTTTCTGATTGGAGCTGTTGTTCTCTAGCACTTTACCTGACCATAATATAAAATTTAAGAATTATTTAATGAAAAATTTTTAATGAAAATACTGTTACTTTATGTATTAAGTACAGTGTTTTTCTTTTTTTATAAAAAATTCATCTAGCACTTTTTCTAAATATATTTTTCTTGTACATATTCTTTTTTTTTTTAATTTTTTTTTAATTTTTTTTTTATTTATGATAGTCACAGAGAGAGAGAGAGAGAGGCAGAGACACAGGCTGAGGAAGAAGCAGGCTCCATGCACCGGGAGCCTGAAGTGGGATTCGATCCCGGGTCTCCAGGATCGCGCCCTGGGCCAAAGGCAGGCGCCAAACCGTTGCGCCACCCAGGGATCCCTCTTGTACATATTCTTTGATTGTTTTTCTTTCCCCAGTAGATTAGTGGCTCTTGGAATGGGGAGAGGGCAAAGTTTTAGAAAATTTTTCTCAAAAGAGATATCTGTCAAATTAAAAGTTTTAAAACATAAAAAATAGCATTTTTCTAGTTTTGTGTCCTCAAAGCTAGCTATTATTATCTTTGCTTTGAATTCATAATGGGTTTGACTAAAGAAAAAATGACCTTAAGAGGAGGCTTTTACCTTTGCTTTTGGAAATCAAGCTTTGTTTTAATGACATCTCAGGATCCCATGTACCTGTGTGTCTTTCTCACACTTATGTTTTTTTTGAGCATAATAGTTTCAATATTTTTTAGAATATAAATGGGAAGTATAAATTACTTACAGGTAATTTTTCTCTCCCTTTGAGGTAACAGCTTGTTTTCCAGACTAGGTCATGTTCATGGTCATTATTCAAGTCTTAGTCTTTATTTTCTCTGTTGCATTGCAAGAAAAAATTAAAGCCACTTTCCTCTCTAGGTTTACTAGTGAGATCAAGGTGTTATTAATAATGCAAAGACTTCAGGAAGTTTTGATTGAAAAATAACAGTTGTATAACTTAGTATAACTAAGTGTGTAACTAAGCTTTTAGAGTTGGAGGAGGTCTCAGAGATTGTCTAGGTAAGAATACATGAAGTGTTAATAAACCACTTGGAAAGTGATAGCTCTCTTGTTTTAGGAGATATAATACAAATATACAACATAATTTTGGAGTATGTTGAATCCTTTGTTGGTATTTAAGAAATATAAACTCAGACAACTTTAACTTTACTTTTATATTAATGAAATTTTTCCTATTCATTGTATGGGTTTGAGAAATATGATTAGTAAATGAATGGCATATTGTTATTATATTTAATGCCATAGAATTAATAGAATTTAAATATAGGACATCTAAAGATTTAACAAAATTAGTTTTGTGTTCTGTGTTATACACTATTGAATTTGACTTTAAAAAGTTTTGATTAAAATTGAACTATTAATTTCACAATCTATGAGTTTAATAATGATTTAATCAACTACTAAATAAAACTGACTTTCTAATTTAAGTTGCTTAGTGATTATGCTTATTAAAGTCCATCAGAGGCTCAACATATCCAGTTGGGTCTTTTAGTCATTACTGTGAATTTTTATATTTGCTTCTCCCGAAGCAGGGGAGCTATCATTTTAAAATTGGTATTATTAGGATTTGCTTTGTGCTTTCTACAATGAAATTTTTTAAGTCCATCATTTCTTGAGATTTGTTTCTCTGCCACTCAGTAATATTTAGTTACAGCTCTAGGAGAGACCATATATTGAAAAGGGAATTCTAGTTCTCATGAGGTTTTGTTCAAAGAATATTTTATTCTCTAAAGAACTCGTGATTGAAAATGGTCAAGTGCACGTTTTTTCCCTGTACTTTGGGGGTTTAACTGATTATATAATACAATGATTGCCAGCATTAGATAGGATTTTGGAAAGTGCTCTGATTACTATGCTTTGTGGTAAAGTTAATGTTTCTTGATAATATTTTTGCTTCAAATGATCTGTTAGGTTTGCTTTAGGGTGACATGTCTCTGATTTTGCAGAAGGTACCCGAAATTAATTGGCTAATAAATATTCTATATTGATTTTTTACTAAAAAATAGTTGATTCCTTCAGAATAGTAGTGTTTGTATATGAACATTGTTTTTGCTAATATGAAAATCACTTTCTTTCTTTCCTAGTGGCCCTTAAATATTAATACTATTAGATAGTACTCACTGAATGTGTATGTGTGTATCTGTGTGTTTAAATGTTCATTATGTGGCTGGCTTTCTAAATTTATAATGTGGTTATATAGCTTTTTGAAATTTATTTTTTTTCCATTTTTTTGGGAAATTTATTCTTATGTAAATTATTAAGTTTTGAATATTCAAGTCTCACCTTTGACCTGGGAAAAAATAAAATGGTGTGTGTGAGAAAGAGAGTGAAAGAGAGAGATGTTTGTCTGTCAAGGCATATATTCAGAGTGGAGAGTAGAACTATAGAAAAATAAACTAATTATAAAGCCACATAAGGGAGAATGGCATTTCGTGTTATAATATAAGCAATTGAATACTCAACAGAATACTCACATCCATGGAAGGAGCATAGGCAAGCAAAGCAAGGAGGGAAAGAAATAGTAAACTTTTATGGGGAAGTAAGAGATACTAATTATCATTAATATGACTGATGGAAAGTTGCAGATAGTGATGACCATGTATGCTGATCAGATCAAATTCAGTTCAGTGGAGCAAACTCCTTGTATTCTACACATGCACCGGGTATGTAATGGGTTTTTAGGTGGAGGATAGGATGAAAAGGTGAGACAAAGTATGTGATGTTGATTATATGCTCTGATGCTCTCCTGTTTTTACTCAGAATTCCTTCATAATGGCTTAAAACATATTTGAGTCAAAAAGTTTAAAGCTTACTTGAGTTAAAAAATGTTCAGAAATTATAAGGATTATGTATCACTGCTACAAAAATTCAACCTATGTTTAAAGTGCAAATTTCATTTAAAAAACTTTATGATTAAAAAAAAACTTAATGATTAAATAAATGATCTTTTTTTTTTTACTTATTTTTTCTACTATTTTAAACTTTATTAACAGTGTCCCTTAACTACTTTTACTGTTATTTATGGTTTGAGTCAACTTTTTCCATTACAGATCAGCAGTGCCCATTTGACAATTTCTAGATAGGAGTATTTGCATATACTTTTTATATGTCTCTTCAAGAGCTGGCATTAGAAATTTTTATTTAAATGCATAACCATTTGTGATATTTATACACAGTAAAAACCTGAGGGATGTGTCTTTGTAGGCTCAAAGAAAGATAAGATATGAAAGAAACAAAAAGAATGACATGTTAGACTAAGCCAGATTCATTCATTTTAGCAGTGTGTGATATAGTATACCAGGGTGGAAATGTAATATAGGTCTTTGTCATCTCATTGTGCCTTCCAGTTAAAGGCATTTTATAAACAACCTTGACTTCTCCTTAATAATACATTAAGATCTGTCACACATTTTTCTGAACTTTCTTTGAATATTTTTGTACTTTTAGTCCCCTGTTTACGCTGGTTATAGATTCATTACAACACCTAAAATAGTCCTTGGTTTGTGATGAATAATCAGTAAATGTTCACCTAAACATCTGGTTACTCAACACAGCATTAAGAGACTTTTATTGCTAGAGTAACAAACTCTTTATGTGGATTATGTCCAGGGTAAAAAGAAGTGAGTCGTTTTATTCTGCAGTTTTTTGGGAAAGATTTATTTATTTATTTTTATTCTACAGAGAGAGGGCGAGCGAATGAGAGAGCAAGCATGATCAGGGAAAGGGCAGTGGAAGAGGGAGAGAGAGAGAATCTCTAGCAGATTCGCACTGAGCTGGTAGCCCAATGCGGGGCTGGACACTAAAACCTTGAGATCATGACCTCAGCCAAAATCAAAAGTTGATTGCTTAACCGAGTCACCCAGGGGCCCCTTATCCTATAGTTTTGCTTTTTAAATGTCTGTGGATGTTTAGAATTATAGAATATCATTTTTTTAAAGATCTTATTTATTCATGAGAGATATAGAGAGGCAGAAACTCAGGCAGAGGGAGAAACAGGTTCCCTGTGGGGAACCAATGTGGGACTCGATCCTGGGACTCTGGAATCACCATGAACCAAAGGCAGATGGTCAACTACTGAGCCACCCAGGTGTCCCTAGAATTATAGAATTTCTTAAATCAACAATGTAACATTTAATCTAAACCTACTCTATATTTCAGAAAATAAAACATGTTAATCAAAAATGAGAAATTTAGTATTTTATTTTTGCTTGGCACTTTCTTTCCAACCCAACAGTTTGTTTTCTTAGCAGATAAATTCTGCTTTCATTCTAGAATTTTTTTTACACATCAAAAAGCTATTAAGTGGGCAGTCCGGGTGGCTCAGCATTTAGTGTTGCCTTCAGCCCAGGACCTGATCCTGGAGACCTGGGATCGAATCCTAATCAGGCTCCCAGCATGGAGTCTGCTTCTCCCTCTTCCTGTGTCTCTGCCTCTCTCTCTGTCTCTCTCATGAATAAATAAATAAAATCTTAAAAAAAAAAAAAGCTTTAGAGAACTAACAGCTTTAGGAATAAAATTTAAATGTAAGTGCAATCCACATTTTAGAAAAGCCCAAACACTTTTGCTGTATGAATGAAGAATGAAACCTTCATTTATAAAACCAAAACAATTTATTGGGAAGAAAAATTGTCAACTGTAAAATAGTGACACCTTTTCTTGTCAGTAGTTGGTTCATAAACCTAGTTATTAAATCTAAGTCAAATTTATATTAAAAGACTATTAGCCAGATATCTTTGTAGAAAATTATTATTATTATTATTTGGCTTTAGAAAATTATAATACTACCAATTATGAATATAATAGCAACTTTTGGGATCCCTGGGTGGCGCAGCGGTTTGGCGCCGGCCTTTGGCCCAGGGCACGATCCTGGAGACCCCGGATCGAATCCCACATCAGGTTCCCGGTGCATGGAGGCTGCCTTCTCCCTCTGCCTGTGTCTCTGCCTCTCTCTCTCTCTCTCTCTCTCTCTCTCTCTCTCTGTGACTATCATAAATAAATAAAAATTAAAAAAAATAGCAACTTTTATGTGTAGTTAATTCTCTTGAAGCCTTGTTATTGGTCAAACTTTATTCTTTGAAAAATTTTACATTAGTCATCGTTTCCTGGCTAATTTGACATTAAATTTGGTTTTCAACTCTAACAGTGTTGAAATTTTAACTTATCTTTTAGTCAGGATTGAGCCCTATACTTGAGAAGAGAAGAATTATTTTGGCTAAGAGTTTAATTGAACCTTTTGTATTAAGTTCTCTCGAAGTGTGTAATTTGCCTGGCTTTTTACATTTATATTTCTTAAAATTTTTATCCCTTGATATTGATGAAGACTTAGCCTCAATTGACATATATTTTGGAGACGGATTGATCTGGGTTTCAATCCGTGCCCTATCTCATAATAGTTGTGTGACCTTTTTTAGTGATATTATCCTTCTGAATCTGTTTGCTAATAATCTTGACTATGCAGGACTTTTGAGGAGCATTAAAGATAGTATATATAAGGAAGTAACAGGGGCATTTGTGTGTGTGTGTTTGCGTGGAACACAGTGAGAATCTGTGACATTTGGCTGATGGTCAGTTTTATAATCCCCTTTCCATCCTGCTCCCTGTTATAGAAGCTGTACCGGGGGCAGCTGTAGCCAAGAAGATGGTCACTTCCTCTCTCCTTGGTTCTTAGGCTGGGGCTATGTTCTCTTCTTGAGAGAGGCAAACTGCTGGAGTATCTCACTCCTCAGAGCCCTGTGTTGTAGCAATTCTATTCCAGGCAAGCATGGATGAGAGGACCAGATCACTTTGTCCACCCAGACCTCACTTGTGATACAGAAGTTCTTAAGTCTTGGCAGGCCAAGAAAATTCCAGGGGACCAGGAATTGCAACCCTCCAATGGCTACTTAGAGCAGAATTGTTGCCATGGAAAAAGTGGGTCTCTGTCCCCAGATCCAGTGCAGTGGCAGAAGGGTTCTGCCCAGGAGGAAAGGCATGCTGGCTTTAAGGCACTGCAGCTCTGCTTGAGGAGATTGCCCTTACTTGGACTAGAGAGTGGAGAACTTTACATTCCAGGGCATGGTGGAAAAGAAGATAGATCTTGGTAAAGAGCAATTAAGAGGAACCTGTACCTCTATGATACAATAAAATAACCCAGCAGCCTGAAGTTTAAAAAAGAGAATGAGAAAGACAGCTAAGAGGAGCCATTATGTGGTCATAGTGGAGTTAGGGGTTGGGAAGGCCATGTGCATCCATCCATTCAGGAGAAGTGAAAGTGAAAGCAGGATGTGAGGCCAACCTGAAAGCAGGCCCTAAGCCACACGCAAACACATCAACAGAGTGGAAGCCTCACTGGCACAAGGGACTTAAATACAACCTTACTGACTGAACCTTCAGGTGCTCTGACCCAGAGGTGATTCCTAGGAAGCCAGCTTAAATGTAATATCACCATCATCCCTGACAGTCTGTCACACTGTGTGCATGCCCACAGACATGTGCCCTCTTGCCTATTAGCATGAAGTGAGGTGTGGTTGAAAGGAGATTGCTGTGATTAACAAAAGACATCCATTTCACCTTTAGGACTCTGAAGTTATTTCAAGAGCTGGGAACAAAACTCAATATTATCATAAAAGATGGACTTATGGCCCTTAGAAAGGAAATTACAAGGGTTTTAAGAGTTATGTGCCAGGAATCATGGATGAAGACCAGATCTGTATTTCTTACAACAAATCTCAGTATAATAGTATGCTAAATAAGTTTTCACATAACTGGATATACATAAGAGGAGATAATATAACCAAATCCTTGCCATATTGCTTATATTAGATTCTAGATTGATCAAAGAACTATAAAAAAAGGTAAAAAAACACTGGAAGAAAAAGCGAATTAAGTGTTTTATAATCTGGGAGTAAAGAACGTCTGACACAAAATCTCGAAGTCCCGGGACACCTGGGTGGCTCAGCGGTTGGGCACCTGCCTTCGGCTCAGGTCATGATCCTGGGATCGGGGATCAAGTCCCACATTAGGCTCCCTGTGGGGAGCCTGCTTCTCCCTCTGCCTGTGGCTCTGCCTCTCTCTCTTGGTCTGTGTCTCTCATGAATAAATAAATAAATCTTTAAAAAAACCTAAAAAACAAAAACAAAACAAAATCTAGAAGTCCCAAAGCAAATTATTTTATTTTTTAAAGATTTTATTTATTTGACAGAGAGAGAGAGAGGGCAAGCACAAGCAGGGGGAGCAGCAGAGGGAGAGGGAAAGGTAGGCTCCCCACTAAGGAGGGAGCCCAGTGCGGGGCTCAATCCCAGGACCCTGGGATTGTGACTTGAGCCAAAGGCCGACTCTTAGCCGACTGAGCCACCTACGTGTCCAAAGCAAATGATTGATAAATTTGATCACTTAGAAAATACAATTTTGTTTTTATAAATATAGTTAGAAGGTGAGTGACAAATTGGCAATAATGATTTGCAACATGGATGACAAAGGGATTGTTTCCATAATTTAGAAAAGACTGTTGTAAATCACTAAGGTCAATACAGACAAGGTAGTGTAAAAATGGGCATGTGCTGTGAAAAGGTGTTCACAGGAAAAGAGGTATAGGTATCTAGTCAACCTATGAAAATATCCTTAATCTTAGTTAAAACATTTAAAAAATTTATTTATTTATTTATTTATTTATTTCATTCATTCATTCATTCATTCATTCATGGGAGACACAGAGAGAGAGGCAGAGACCCAGGGATCCCAATCTTAGTTAAAATTAAAGAAATGCACATTAGAATATGTTGATAATGGTTACCATTGGGAAGATATTGAGAAATAGGCACTTACACTGTATGTTGTAGTATAAAGTGGTAGGACTCTGGAAACCAGTTTGGTAATGATTGTCTAAAAATAGGTTTACATACCC
The DNA here is from genome assembly GCF_018345385.1 of Vulpes lagopus. Taxonomy (NCBI): domain Eukaryota; kingdom Metazoa; phylum Chordata; class Mammalia; order Carnivora; family Canidae; genus Vulpes; species Vulpes lagopus. The sequence continues at coordinate 96,754,502 of NC_054830.1, read as the reverse complement.
TTTTACCTATCAAATCTGTTTCTAGCATTTTATTTTATTTTTTTTATTTTTATTTTTTTATATTTTTTAAAATTTTTATTTATTTATGATAGTCACACACACACAGAGAGAGATAGAGGCAGAGACACAGGCAGAGGGAGAAGCAGGCTCCATGCACCGGGAGCCCGACATGGGATTCGATCCCGGGTCTCCAGGATCCCGTCCTGGGCCAAAGGCAGGCGCCAAACCGCTGCACCACCCAGGGATCCCAAGTTTCTAGCATTTTATTGAGTAGGTATACTTGCATGTTTATGGAAAGATATACAAGTACACATACAAGGATGTTTATTGTACTATTATTACTGATGGCAAAAAAATACTGTAAATTTCAATGGTAGCAGGCTGATTAAATGAATTAGTGGTACATCTTCACAATAGAGTACTATGAATCTAAAAAAAAGTGATGTGGAAAGATGCCAAAGACATAATAAGAATGGAAAAGTAAGTTATATAGCACATGTATACTATGATCATATATATATATTTTTAAGATTTTATTTATTGATTTATGAGAGACAGAGAGATGCAGAGACATAGGCAGAGGGAGAGGCAGGCTCCTCGCAGGGAGCTTGATGTGGGTCTTGATTCTGGGATCTGGATCACAACCTGGGCTGAAGGCAGGTGCTCAAATGCTGAGCCACCCAGGCATCCCAGTTATTATTTATTTTTAAAGGATTTTATTTACTATGATCCTATTTGAATTCAAAATCATACATATGTACTATATATTTTATATAAAAACTTTTAAAATTACTGCTTTTGATAATCAGTATTGTCTAGGTGCTAGGAATACACTGGTAAGGACAAAAACCCCACCATATCTCCACTCCCAGAGGTTAAATTATATGAGATGGACACTAATAAATGTAGAATCATAATTGTGATAATTGCTGCAAAGAATGTAATAGAGATAATAGATAATGTTGGGGAGGTGAAGTGGATAGCTTTTCTGAAAAATGTGATAATAGAACGGACATCTAAAGAAAACATTATATGTTTTATATTAATATATAAAAGAATATAAGAATAAAATTTTGGAAAAAAAATAAAATTTTGTTTTGTATTATCTATTCTCCCACTTCTGGATCTATAAGCACTCTTTCACTAGTGCTTCCACTTTATCAGCTTTTAAATACACTTTAATTTCTCATGAACGAAAAAAACAAAACAAAACTCTTCTTCAGCCTCACTCTTCTTTCCAACTACTTCCCTTTATTTCTTCTTCCCTTCTTACCAGGAAAAGGGTCTCTAAACTTCCTGTTTTGCTGACTTATCTCTCACTCAATTAGGACAAAAAAAAATTCAAGCTTACTACTTCTTCAGCCTATTCCAGTCTGAGATATAACAGATTTCATCAGGATCATGATCTCTAGGCCCCTTGAATGCTTCTTAGTCTCTATTTTGCTTGAATATTCTGTGACATTGGACGTAACTGACAACTCTGTCCTTCAAATGCTCTCAGTTTTCATTGATACTATCCTTTTCTGTTTTTTTCTTCCTCTTTTTTTCAATCTGCTTTGCTGTTTTTTTTTTTTTTTTTTCTTTTCTAAATATTAAGCTCTGGTGTTCCTTAAGGACTCGTCATAGGCCCTTTTTCCTTCTTGTTGAAGGCTCTCCAGGCAAGCTTCAGGTAGTATCTGTAGGTGATTCCCAAACCTATTCCTGACTTCTCTTCTGAGCTTTGTATCATCATGTCCAGCTGCCTCCCATATTTTTCCATTTTATTTGTTCTAATCCAATTTAATCTGGTCAATGTAGTCTAACTGAATGCAGCATCACCAGGGCCTGGCCATTCCATCTTCTAAGTATTTGCCCCTCACCCTCTTTTTCCTTTTCACAGCCAAGACCCTAGCCTATACTACCATTAACTCTTGAGTAGTTCCTTCTACATGGTCATACTGTATTCACTTTTGAACACCATCTGGCAATTTTCCACATGACTACAACCTTAATCTTTTAAAGTGTTTCCTAATTTCTCTTTGTCTCAGTTTTCTTATCTGTAAAATTGACTTAATAGTTAACCCTTCCCTCTTGGATTGCTGTGAAGATAAAAAGAATGATTATGTATAAAATAGTGCCAGGCACTAAGGCCTCAGGAATTGTTATCAAGATCTTATACAGAGTTACATTAAACCAAGCACAAGGTATAATTAAGACAGAATAAGTTTATTAATAATGGATTTGAATGGAGTCATTATTAGCTTGTTTATACTTAACAGTGCTGTATATTCACACAAATCTGCAGCTCTTATAATACGTGACCTTATTATGTGTAATTGTTTTCTTAATTAAAAGGCTAAGAAGCACCAGGCCTTTCTAGTAGAGACATGTGAAAATAACGTGAAAGAATTGGAATCGATCTTGGACAGCTTTACTGTGTCGGGCCAGTGGACATCAGGTTAGTTGAAGGTATAAAATGACAGATGCATCTGTCAATGTTCCAAAGTCACTACATTTTGGGAATTCTGCAGATGCCTCTTACAGTCCCTCATCTCAACATGTTTCGATTTGATGACATGATAAGAGCAGTTCTCACAGCAGTCAGTTGGCCTAGCTGCCTGAGAAAGGGTGACGGAATGTGGTTGTCCTCCCAGAACTTGATTTACAAGTGTTGGGGTCTGTGTGATTGGACAGACAAGGGCTCACTTGCTGTGTTCTGAATCCAACTGAGAAAAAAGTCCTTACAGTATACCTGCAAGGGGAACAGATGTTTCCATCAAACTGAGCCAAATTCTGAGGCAACCTTCAACAACTTAAAGGTCATGCATTCAAAAGGTTATGTAGGACACAGCCTGTAACACAGTGCATATGCTAAGCTGGTTTTCTCCTTCACTTCCTGCTACCATACATACACTCTCCAGAGAAGAGTGCTTAGTTAAAATGTTTTGGTTTTAGTATTAGCACGGTTAATAAGATAAATGACTATAAAAATTGTATATTAGGTAGGCATATTTTGGGAACTAGCAGAAGCATTAGCTGCTTAATGAAGGCTGTCTATGATTTCTACTTCCTTAATTTTTTTGTGTATATGCCATTATGTGCATAATGGTAGTTTTGACTTGAATACTTTTACTTTCCTACCTCAGTTTTCTTAAAGATTTTATTTATTTATTCATGAGAGACAGAGAGAGAGAGAGAGAGAGGCAGAGACACCGGCAGAGGGAGAAGCAGGCTTCATGCAGGGAGCCTGACATGGGCCTCCATCCCAAGTCTCCAGGATCACACTCCGGGCTGAAGGTGGCGCTAAACCGCTGAGCCACCGGGGCTGCCCCCACCTTAGTTTTCTTTTGCCATACCATCAGCCTTGAATTCTTTAGCTGTTTTCTGACTCAGTTGTAAATGGCATGTAAAATTAAATTCATTACACTTCATTTTTATTTTTTTATTTTTTAAAAAGATTTATTTATTCATGAGAGACACACACACACACACACACACAGAGAAAGAGAGAGAGAGAGAGAGAGCCAGAGATACAGGCTGAGGGAGAAGCAGGCTCTTACAGGGAGCCCGATGTGAGACTCAATCCCAGATCCCAGGATCAGGCCCTGAGTGAAGGCAAGCGCTCAACTGCTAAGCCACCCAGGCATCCCAAATTCATTACACTTTAAAATTGAGCTCCTGGATTCTGTTATTTTAAAGGAATCAAACAGATATTCGGCAAACGGGTTCTTTAGGAACTCGCAAGTTCAGGAAAGTTTGTTGTGCTTGAAACAGCAGAAGGATATATGATCAAGGCCCATTATTACTTTAAAGATATGCAGATTTGTGCTGGTGAACTGTTAGAAATTTAGTGTGTTTTGCTGTTATCTGTTTTTTTGGGGTCTCTTTTAATCTGTCATACTATTTTTGCAGTCATTTCATGAAATTGACTTGTTACTTTTTAAAAAATTTAAACTTTTCCCCAAGGGTTAGTGTTTCATGTTTTGTTACTGTGGAAAAATCAAGGTGTATAAAGTTGCGTAAAAAATATAGATATCTGGTGTTCAATTATATTTTCTACAGATTTGGAGGATGAATTTTCTTTCATAACTGTTCTACTTTATTATTGAGATGTGTCATTGCTTAATGGTATTAGAAGCTTTAAAAATGGTTAAATTATTATAATATATCTTCAATGTAATTTTAAATATTTCTTCAGAGTTGAATTTGAAAAACTAAAAATAGTGCCATATCTCTTTTGAGTTTTAAAATGAAATAGTTGATAACAAAGTAACTCAAAACTATTGCTAAGCCTCTAGAAGAAAACTTAAAAAATTTTTCTTTTTCTTTTCATCTTATAGTAACCATTGTTTTTAAACTCCTAGTTTCCCATATATTGGCACAGCCTATATATTATGGAGAAAGTTTTTCTAGAAAAGAGACTATATGGTGAATTAGTGATTTTTTTATTGCTGTAGAGTGGTTTTTGTTTCCACATGGTGCTGGTTATTTACTCTTTTACCCACCAAGAGCCACTCTTCAGTGATCTATTTAACAGAAGCCAGGGGCCAGAGTGAAATCAGGTCCTAATAAGCAGGTAAGCGTGTTAGCCAGTATGCCAGCAATAAGAGATGGCATACTCTGAGGAGTTCATTAGAAGAGAATTTAATCAAGATATGAAAATATAGACAAAATAAGAGAACCAATAAGATAGGATAAGACAGGAGCACTTGTGTGGCTGAGGTCAGGGGGCATGGGGCTCTGTGCTAAGCGGGGAGTCTGCTTGAGATTCTCTCCCTCTGCTCCTCCCCCAACTTGTGTGCATGTCCCCTCTCTCTTTCTCAAATAAATAAATCTTAAAAAAAAAAAAGAAGATAGGGTAAGACAGCTAAAACAAGCCAGAGTGGAAAACCAATACCATGCCTAAGCCTAAAGGGTCCAGGGGAGGGCACATTGTTACTATAGTCACAATGTGGAACATTGTGGAAACTGTGGAAGAGGACCCTACCTGACAAGAGCTGTAGCTGCTAAAAAATGAAGTCACTACCAGGAATGCACTGGAGCAGAGAGAACAGAGGAAATAAATACCCTGACATTCTTTTCTTTCCCTTTAAAAAAATTTTTTTCCTCTACCCTCTTAATCTCCTCTAGGTATACTCACTGTCCAAATCCAACCAGAAGCCAGAGGGCAGAGGAGCCCAGATCATGCAGTCTATAGAGGTCAGCCTTTACAAGGCAGAACATTATTTGTTAAAATAATTTAACAAAACCTGTCACTTCTGGAGATATCTTGATTAAATTCTCTTCTGATGAACTCTTCAGAATGTGCCATCTCTTTTCCTGCTGGCACCCTGGCTGATACACTTACTGCTTAGGACCTGATTTCCCTCTGGCACAGGGCTTCCACGAAACAGCCCTATGAAACTGTGATGGACTCCCTTTCTGCTTACGCTGGTTTAGGTCAGGGTTTTATTACTTCATTGAGGGATATAAATAGTAAGCCTTATTACTTAGTATTTTATGGAAGAACCTGAGCAATTAAGATTGTCTGCAATGTCAGGCCTGGCTTCACCTACACAAAGATGAACATGTATTTTGTTCCTCGCAAAGTAATGTAAGAACTTGTCCTAGGCTAACTTACACCTGTGTGTGTGATATAAACATGTATATATCTCACAGTATATGTGTTTTTGAGAAAAAGTCTATTTCTAATAGAAACATAGTGTTGATATGTGATGATAGGGCAGCCTTAGAATTTTGTTACAAAATTAATTCAGTTACCTTCAGAAGGGTTTTCCAGAGACATCTTCTCTTTTGCAGTATGGCCAGTAAGCAATAGTGCTTTGCTTCCTTTTATTACCTCTTCCTACCTTTCAGTTTGGTATATACTCTGTACCTATCCTTCAATTCAGGAAAAGCAATCTATGTTAGAAATTTAGGGGCAGCCCGGGTGGCTCAGCGGTTTAACGCCGCCTTCAGCCCAGGGCCTGATCCTGAAGACCTGGGATCAAGTTCCACTTCAGGTTCCCTGCATGGAGCCTGCTTCTCCCTCTGCATGTGTCTCTGCCTCTCTCTTCTCTCTCTCTCTCTGTCTCTCATGAGTAAATAAATAAAATCTTTAAAAAAAAAGAAATTTAGATGGTTACAAAACTGTTTTTTGTTTTTACTTGCTTTTAAAAATGGAATGAATGAAAACCATTTTCTTGGATGAATTTTAGTCCAGAGTTGACAGTAGCTGCCAGCTGTTCTGTTACCCTTCCTTCTCAGCTTTTACAGGTCCTCTACATTAAGAAATATTTCTGAAGCAACAGTAATTCATCAGCTTATCTTCACATAGCAAGTGAGGCAAAGTTTCAGTTAGTCCAAGATCTCAGGAATTTATTAAGAGGATTTAACGTGATTTTCTTACTGGTGATCAGTTCACACCTTGTTTCCTAATGCCACCAACACTGATCCCTCTGGCTAACTGTTCTCTGCCTCCCCCTTGCTTCCCTCTTCAGTCTGCTTTCTCTGCAGCCACCAGAATGTCGTTTGAAAACCTCTTTCAGAGAAAGTCATTCCTTTGCTGTAAATCTTGTTGGGCTCTGCATTTCACTAAGCATAGAAGCCAAAGTGCCAGCCATGGCTTGCAAGACCTTGCACACTTTGCCACTGTCTTTTATCACCCCTTTGACTTCCCTAGTACCTCTTGGTTTTGGCCACTCAGGCCTCCTGTCATTTCTTGAGCACACCAAGTGCACCCTTGCCTTGGGGGCCTTTGTGCTGGCCATTCTTTCTATCTGGAAAGTTCTTCACTGCATAGCTCTCTCTCTCTCTCTCTCTCTCTCGCTCTCGTCTTTTTATTTTATTTATTTATAATTTTTAAAAAGGTTTTTATGTTTTAAGGTAATCTCTACCAAACTCACAAACCTGTGATCAAGAATCACCTGCTCTACCGACTGAGCCAGTCAGGTGCACCTTTCTTTTCTTTTAAAATCTATGCTCAGGTCTTACACTCAATGAAGTTTACCTACTACTTATTCCCTGCTATCTTATTCCCTCACTATCTCTCTCCTTTCTCTGCTCTGCTTTTTTCTTCTCCATAGCACCTATTACTGTCCAACATTTCTTTTCTTTTCTTTTTCTTTTTTTTTTTTGACAGAGAGAGAGAGAGAGAAAGAGAGAGGGAAAGAGCGAGAGAGTGCACGAGTGTACAAGAAGGGGGAAGGGCAGTGGGAAGGGCAGTGGGAGAGGGAGAAGCAGTTGACTCCCTTAGGAAGGAGCCCAATGTGGGGCTCGATCCTGGAATTCTGGGATCAAGCCCTGAGCTGAAGACAGCCTCTCAACCACTGAGCCACTCAGGCATCCCGAGGGCAAGGATCTTTGTCACTTTTATTTAGTAATGTACTTTAAACAGCTAGAACATTTCTTGGCATAAAGCAGTCTTTCAGCAAATATTTGTTCAGTATTAGTGAATAAAAGCATGAATGAATTAATATCAGGTCCAAAGTCTATTTTGCATTTTAATTTTTGAAGTTTTAAAAGTAGTCATGGAGTCTCTTTCCAAATTATAGCAGCCTTTTGGGAAACAATCTATACAGAGTCACCAGGAAGATTGATCTTAAATGGAAAAGATGTATAATTTTACATGGGCCATAGAAATGTCACCTTGATTGCCTACTATTATTAGGTAAGATAGTCTCAACTTGCTTGAACAGGGACATTTATTTCCTGTGTTCTACTTTTTTTTTTTTTTTTAAGATTTTATTTATTTATTCATGACAGAGAGAGAGAGAGAGAGAGAGAGAGAGGGGCAGAGACACAGGCAGAGGGAGAAGCAGGCTCCATGCAGGGAGCCTGACATGGGACTTGATTTTGGGTCTCCAGGATCACACCCTGGGCCGAAGGTGGTGCTAAACCGCTGAGTCAGGGGATCCCTGGGTGGCTCAGTAGTTTAATGCCTGCCGTCGGCCCAGGGTGTGATCCTGGAGTCCCGGGATCGAGTCCCACTTCAGGCTCCCTGCATGGAACCTGCTTCTCCCTCTGCCTGTGTCTCTGCCTCTCTCTCTCATTAATGAATAAATAAATAAAATCTTTAAACCACTAAGCCACCTGGGCTGCCCCTTGTTTCTACTTTCTACTGAAACTGAAGCACTACAGCTGTTCATATCTCATTTCTTTTCTGGTGGAAATTTGTACAGTAGGGTGTATATGGGGAGAAATCCTTTCCTACTTTGAACCCATGTAGTCTTTCTGCCTCAAGTTTTCTTCTAATACAATTTCACCTCTGCCTGAGGATGTTAGCAGACATATAGAATGTAACTCTTCCTTCGTTAGGTTTCATGAAAGATAGTTTTTCTTGTGGCTCAGTCTTGGATCGTCCTTGGGGTGGTTGATTTTCATGTTGACTGAGAGCCCTCTGACCTTCTTCAACCTTTCCTTCCTTGAGGAAATCATTTGTAATACTCTAGAGGTATTCTTTTTCTTTCTACTGGAGAGGATCCTGGGAAATAAGAGCAAAGCATTTGATGCCTTTAGGTGTACATTTATCTCTGAGGAATTGGGCAGTCTCAGGGACTAGGATAATCAGGACAACAAATTGGACTTTCTCCTCTCTCCTCCTTTATTTCTTTAATAAAAGTCTGTTGTCTAGTATCTTCTTGAGAATTTTAATTGTTCTTGTGAACTGGCGATTCATGTGTCACTGAGAAGCTGAGGATGCTTCTAAGAGTGGCACACAGGTATCCTTTGGTGTCATTTGCCAAATTCTTCTCACTTACTTCTCTTACCTCCCAAACCACTGAGGTTTACAAACCAAAATTGGCCTACTTCATCATGCTCATTGTAAAATCCAAGGGAGTGACTTCAGTAAGAGTGCTCAATATCCTCTAATGGATCATTAATTAATTACACAATTATGAAGGCTAAGATTTCCAACATCTGCAGTTACCAAGTTGGAGACCCAGGAGGATTGATAGATACTTACATTTGAGTTGGAAGTGCTGAGGACCAGGAGAGGCTGGTGTAAGTTCCTGTCTGAGTAAAAAGGCAGGAGAAGACCAGTGTCTCAACTTGGAAGACAGTCAGTAGAGAGAAAGAATTCCTTCTTATTTGGCCTTTTATTTTATTCAGATCTTCAGTGGATTGGATGAGGCCCATCTACTCTGGGGAGGGTAATCTGCTTTTCCAGTCTACTGATTCAAATGTCAGTCTCATCTGGAAATATCCTCTCAGACATATCCAGAAAAAAATGTGTAACTGAATATCTGTGTGCCAGTCAAATTTATGCATAAAACTAACCATCGTATCCCTTATCCCCCTTACTCTTAGCCTGTGATAACCACCATTCTACCTTCTGTGTATGAATTTGACTGCTTTAGATACCTCATATAGTGGAATCATATAGTATTAGTCTTTTTGTGATTGCCTCAAGTTTCATCCATGTGATACATAGCATGTCACAGTAATCCTTCGTTTTTTTTTTTTAATTTTTATTTATTTATGATAGGAACACAGTGAGAGAGAGAGGCAGAGACACAGGCAGAGGGAGAAGCAGGCTCCATGCACCGGGAGCCTGACGTGGGATTCGATCCCGGATCTCCAGGATCGCGCCCTGGGCCAAAGGCAGGCGCCAAACCGCTGCGCCACCCAGGGATCCCTAATCCTTCGTTTTTGAGGCTGAACAATATTTACGTTTTGCTTATCTGTTGATGGACCTTTGGATCATTTCTGCCTTTTGGCTATTTTTTATTATTATTATTATTATTTTTTGCCTTTTGGCTATTATGAACAGTCCTATCAACATGGAAATATCTCTTCAAGACTTTTCTTTCAATTCTTTTAGACATATGCCCAGAAGTGAAATTACTGGTTTATTAACTTTTTTTTTTAAGATTTTATATTTAAATAATCTCTATACCCAGCATAGAGATGGGTATACCCAACTTAATCTTCTTTAAGATCTTATTTTTAAACCTTAATCTTTTTTAAGATTTTATTTTTAAATAATCTCTATACCCAACATAGAGATGGGGGCTTAAACTCATAACCCAATATCAAGAGTCATGTGCTCTGACTGAAGTTACCCCTGGTCTATGAACTTTTATCACAGGACATTAGTGTACTAATACATGTCTTGTGGGATGTCCTGTATTCTAGACATGCTCTAGACATACTGCAATTTTCCCTTGATAATCAAGGCCAGTTGTCCTGTACAGCAAGAGCCGTCTTTGCTCTTTGGTTTCCTGGTTTGAGCAGCCCAGAATCGACTAGGTGATATTCTCAGATTCCATTTTAATAGAACTTTACTGTATCTTGTGATGGAAGCATTTCTCCCTTGAGAATCAAGACTTAGGCCAATAGAAACTATAGTTTCTGGGATGGGAAACATCACTAGTGGATCATTAGGTATAATAATGAGATGAGCCACTTCCATTTCCACCATTTGATTCGAGGACTGTGAATCCTGCCTAAGGGAGAAACATACCACATATTGATTGCTGACTCACAGTGTATATCCTGGATGGTATTATCCTTGTCCCACAAAATGTTGCCATCTAGCCAGTACAATGAATCTTCAAGAGGCCATTCAATTATTCTGTATTCCAGCTACTTCAGAGTGGTGGGAAACATAGTAAGACCAGTGAATTCTATGAAAATGAGTCAATTTCCATATTTTATTTGCCATAGATTAAGTTCCCTGGTTAGAAGCAATGCTATGTGGAATATATAATTGTGAATAAGGTGTCTTGTAAGTGATGGTGATTTCAGCAGAAATATTATGGTTAGGGAAGGAAAACCTTACCCAGAGTTGGTCTACCTTAGTTAAGAATGAAGCATTGCTCCTTCCATGATGGAAGTGACTTAGTATAATCAATTTGCCACCAGGTAGCTGGCTAATACCCCGAGAGATGGTGTCATATCATGGGTTCACTGTTTTTGCTGTTGATAGGTTTTGTGTATGACAGGGGTTATGATCCTATCAGTCTTGGTGAATGGAAGTCCATGTATTACCTTGCTGAGCCCATGTATTGCCTCCATCCTTGCTACCATGACCCCTTTGTTGTAAAGAAAACAAAGGTGATAAGGACAAAGGTGGTTGGGAAGAGATGCTAGCTAATAGCCACAGAATGTCTCATCTTGTCCTCCTGATTATTAAGATCCTTTTCAACTATTGGTCTGGGCATAGTGCCCATTTGGAAAGGTCTGTGCAGATATTCTTGTCCATATCACCTTGTTACCAATTTTCCAATTGTGTTCTTTTTGAGGCCCTGACCATTTTAGTTAAATTGTTACCTCCTACCCACACATTGATGTAAATTTGTACTTTTGGTCATTCCTCATTCCAGGTGAAATGACAGGCAGATCTATTACTTGTTCTGACTACTAGGAGGATTTCACTTCATCGCTGTCCTTCAGGGCCACCCTTGAGTGGGGTTGTAGTGCTGGAACTATCTACTTCTAATTAGTGTCAGCATATACAGAACCATCTATACTAACCCATTTCCCCCCCCCATTAGTCAACAGGTCTTAAGAAACCTGTGGATTCAGGTTGTAGATTAAGAGGGAAAACAGTGTAACAGGCAGAGGGCCTATTAGAATCTGGACTATTTGCTCATGCAACTTAATTGTGCCTTCAGGATTTGCTTGGATCCAGTTTTGTATAGACCATTTTTATTTGGTGATAGAGTGCTATTGGGCATGCCCAAATTTATGGGTTGGTGGATCAGACAATAATGATTTTATGACGGCCAATTCAAGTTGCATGGTAAGTTGGTGGCCATGAATGTATTATCTGCTGAAGACTAGTAGCAAGTGTAAAGCTTGGCTCTCAAGAGGAGAATAGTTATTTGTAGAGGATGACTTGCTTTGTTCCAGTATCCGAAAAATTTACAGTATGATTCTATAAAGACCTGCCAAATTTGACCTGCCTGAACTTGAGCAGTCAGAATGCTGTCATCAACTTGGAAGAGAGCTAAGTAGAACATGTGATGTCTTTTGGAATGAAAACTTGGTCAAGATTTCTGTAGACTAGATTATGCTGGAGTTGATACAGCTCTGAGGTAAAGCTATGAAGGTATATTGCTGGCCCTTACAGCTGAAAGCAACTGTTTTGGTAGTTTTTACTAAAAGGATGGAGGAAATAGCTTTATTCCAATTGCTGGGAAATGTATTGATCTGCTTCAACAATGAAACTACATCTTTAACTACAGCTGCAGTTGGAATCACATGTACTTGTGCTTACAGTAATTCACTGTCATTCCCTGAGATTCACCTGTATCCAGTACAGGCCAGATAGATAAGCTGAATATTGTTAGGGTTGGAATCACTATCCCTGTATCTTTTAAGTTTTTAACAGTGGTACTGATCTCTGCAATCTCTCCAGGAAGATGACATTACTTTTGACTTGCTATTTTGGTAGGTAAAAGTTCTACTGACTTCCACTTGCTTTTTTCTATTTGGTTTTCCTCTGTAAATCCTCCATTCCATGGGTCAGGTAACCAATATGGAAATGGTGCCAGTTTCTGCATTTGTCTTTTCTTAGCTCTACTCTCCAGACCAGGGAAATAAGATGGGTTCATGTACCTACTGGGCCCAAACTCAGTCAATCTCCTGACCTCTGCAAGCTAGTAAACCACAATAGCATGTGAGTTTTCTAGGAGTTAGTGTCCGTTCAGATCCAATGTCCAGTTAGCCCAGTGATTAACCCCTAGTGCATAGTCACCTTGGTAAGTGGTTGTATGTTTCTTTGAGGAAGGTGAAGAGGAAGGTTTACAAGATGGTCTTCTGGCAGTATAGTAGGGACTCCTCCTCTTTATCAAGAGATACTAGACCTGTGAACTAGCCCAAGTCTGATAATTGATTGAGAGCTAAGACTCTTTGCTGTGTTGATTTAAGTCCTACCTCTGGTAATTAAACCTAGAGCTTTTCTACTTATACAAATCAGATAATTTTTAGGTAGAATATCTATCTATTTTAGTCCTATGAACACCATGATCAGTTAGCCAACACCAGCAATCTCTGTGGGTAAAACCATTTTGTTTACTGCTTTGATTCCATTATGAAAACCATGGCCATTTTGTTTCTGGAAGTTAAGTCACCCAGATTCCATTGTCTTCATTGACTTCAGGGAGCCTAGCTTGATAGCTGTTATCCACGGCCTTTCTACCACACAGAGCCTATCGAGCTACACAGAGCTAGCTCATCAAGGTTGCTGGGGCTCCCCTCACCAATACATTTCTCAACGTTGGTAAAGAAAGTGTTTTTTTTTGGCTTTTCCAAAACTGGAGACATAGTTAGGGTGAGCAAGGTTCACATAATAAATACTCTCCATGTGTTAGAAAAGTTAGAAGGCATTTTCCTTAAAAACTCCTGAATGGGTATCTGTATGTACAAGATAAGGAGATGTTTGTTTATGATCTCAGTAAGTAAAACAAATTAATATACAGAATGTAGTCTCAGTTTGAAAAGCATAATTGCCAACAAAATGTTTATATTTAATGCTTTTGGGTGAAAAAGGAGTTTTCTTGGTCACCAGTGCGTTAAATGTTTAGATTTTCTTAGGTGAAGATAAAAGCCCTTTGAATGTTATCTTCTTTGTTTTACTATGCAATTAAAAATTCACATTAAACAACAGGTTTTTTTTTTTCCTATTCTGAGGTTGAACATGACTCATGTTCTATATGTACGTATACATACATATATACACCCACACATATATATGCATATGTGTTCTTAAAAAACTCAGTCTTTTGTCTTCTGTTGTCATCATTATTTCTTAATAATTATCCCCTTTTGGGGTCTTGCAGGAGACTGAAGTGGGTAAGAGAATATTTGAGAAGCTTGAAGAGATAGACTTTATTCATTACAATTTACTGTTTCTACTGTGGAACTATAGGTTACTGAGGTAGTAACACCAGCTTGAGAAACAGTGGTTTATTTGGGCCATATAAAAATACTTAGTTTTTGAGCTTGTTTGAAAGAAAATATTTAAATAAAGGGCTTGGACCATGTCTTTTGTCCCCCTTTCTGCTGTGGGCTACTCATTCAAAAAAAAAAAAAAAAAAAAAAAAGACTTGCCTTTAAGAAATCATTTTAGTTAACTGTATATCTAAGAAACATAGAAATTGGGTGCTTTATACTAGGCTAGTAGTTTCTAATCTACCATGAGACCATGAAAGATATGCCCTTAACAAGAGATTGATTAGTCCCAAACAGGATGTAATATGTATTCTTCCCTAAAAACCTTCTGTGGTCAGAAGCACTGCCAGCTAAGGTTGGCCTTTTTAGTCAGATAATTATACCACAACCTTAGTAGAATTGTTAATCAGAATCAGATTCAGGTAATTTGCTTTAAATCACGAACCAGAAAAGAAGAATATCACTATAAATAATAAAATATTTCCTGATTATGATATGAATACACACACATATATTTTTATATTTAATATAAGTGTTACGATGTCTGGTAGTAATACGAAATAAAATGTGAAAATTCTCCGGGCACCTGGGTGGCTCAGTCAGTTGGGTGTCCAAGTCTTGATTTTGGCTCAGGTCATGATCTTGAGGGTCCTGGGATGAAGCCCCACATCGGGCTCCCTGCTCAGAGGGGAGCCTGCTTCTCCCTCTCCCCACTCCCCACTCTTGCTCGCTTTTTCTCTCAAATAAATAAATAAAATCTTTTTAAAAATGTGAAAATTCTCAAAAACAAAAACTAAAAAAGATTTGTCAAGGTAGACCTTGAAATGTACTATTGTTAAAGGTGAGTGAGAGAGATTGAAACAGCTAGTCGTGATATGAAAGTATAGGCTGGCATCCAAGTACTGAGACATATATGTATAGAGAAAGTTGGAAGGTTTTGAGTTGGTATTTTTTTTTTAAAGATTTTATTTATCTATTCATGAAAGACCAGAGAGAGAGAGAGGCAGAGACACAGACAGAGGGAGAAGCAGGCTCCATGCAGGGAGTGCGACACGGGACTCAGTCCCGGGGCTCCAGGATCTGGCCCTGTGCTGAAGGCAGCGCTAAACTGCTGAGCCACCCGGGCTGCCCTTGAATTGATATTTGAAGTGTAAAGTGTTCTAACACATTCTATTCTTCATTTGGACTTTGACCTTTGAAAAGCCACATATGACCACTTTTCAAATTATTTTTATTACTCTTCATCTATCAATTTTTAGAGCTTTCTTTGATATCTTTAGTAGTTTCTTGTAATATTCAGTGGTTAGAATATTATTAGGCTAACTCAAATTATCAATAAGGTCTTGAGTCCTAGTGGCCTTCTCTTTTTAAGGATTTTGCCATGTAAATACAGGACTAGAAACAATTTCTTTTTATAATGGCTGTGGATAGACTTAAAGCATACTTTGTATTTCAACTGAACTTTTATTTTATAAACATTTTCAAGCAAAGAAACTTTATTTTATGTAAAATATAAGAATATATATGGGTCAGTAAGGACAGGGCATTTTGTCCCCCTACCCCTCAACACTCATATTAAAATGGTTTTATTCTTCTGAATTTCTAAGAGGAAGTTTTCTCCCTTATTGTAAAAGCTAGCAGATTTCCCGAGTGTCCTTGGCTGATTTATTCATGGCCTACTTGTGTAGTAGCAAAAGAAAAGAATTATACATTACATTTTTTTATATTATGCAAGAGCAATTTCTAAAAAATATATTTGGTAAGACCTTTAATAAAATTTTTAATGACTTGTCTTTCTAACTCATAATAATTACAAAGAGTACTATCTCCTCCGTTATCATGGCTCAGAGCAATGTTTTTTTTTTTTTTTTTTTTTTTTTTTTGCCTAGCTGGGATAATGTGTTGCTGCTTCCATATTACTTCTGTTTTTTTTTTTTTTTTATAAATTTATTTTTTATTGGTGTTCAATTTGCCAACATATAGAATAACACCCAGGGCTCATCCCATCTAGTGTGTGTGTGTGTGTGTTTTTAAAGATTTTATTTATTTATTCATGAGAGACACAGAGAGAGAGAGAGGCAGAGACACAGGCAGAGGGAGAAGCAGGCTCCATGCAGGGAGCCCGATGCGGGACTCGATCCTGGGTCTCCAGGATCACGCTCTGGGCTGAAGGCGGCGCTAAACCGTTGAGCCACCCAGGCTGCCCCTACTTCTGGTTTTTAAGTTAAATATTCTTTTTTCTGTTTAAGAAAAATTTAAGGTGTACTTATACTTCAGATAGTGTTTAAATTAAATCTGGATGAATGTAATAAATTAGTAACATTTGTCTAAATATCACCAGTACTCTGAGATAAAGTTAGTCTACCATTAACCCAAATTTTTCCTTCCTCCCCTCTTGACCTCCTTTCTTTATTCTGCTTTCTTTTATTATTGCCTTCTTTTCCATCCTTTGAAAGTTCTAGCAGTTGAATACATGAAGAATGGATAAATAATCTCAAGTAATTATTTGTTTACTATCTTTTCTCCTGTTTTTTTTTTTTTTAAGATTTTATTATTTTAGAGAGAGAAGGAGAGCATGTGCACATTTGGGGGGGGGGGTAGGAGCAGAGGGAGAGGGACAAGCATACTTCATGCTGAGTGCAGAGCCTGATGTGAGGCTCGTTCCCAGGACCCAAAGATCATGACCTGAGCCAAGATCAAGAGTTGGACACCCAACTGACTGAGCTACCCAGGTTCCCCCCTTTACTTTTTCTTTTAGCCTGTTATTTACCTGAGGACAGAGAGTACACCAATCTTATTCACCTTTGTGTACCTAATGGCTTGGATTAGTACATAGTAGGAGTTCAGTAAAGTATATGAATGAGTGAGTCAATGAATAACAAAACATATATTATGAAAATAAAAACATATTATGAATGCTTTATTGAAATCATGCTTGTTAAAAATATGTTTCTTGTCTATTGAAATAGATTGTAAACTACGCTGGGGTGAAATTATAATAGGAAAAGAGAAATATTTTTAATAGAATATTTTAACTTTTGCTACTTGTTTTTTAACAGTAAAAGAGAAGTACAGTGAACCATCAATTTAAAGTGGTTTTTAAAACTAGACTTTTGATTATTTTGGATTGATCTTTTGAACTATATTTGACCATGTGACCTTGATTAGCTCAACTAACTTATGGCCCAACTAAATTAAAATAGTTTGAGGGCATAATATGGAAATACTCATATTTTTATAGTAAGTATCAGTTTTAAGGATTTTAATTGAAACATGATGTCGGCCTATGTAGATAATAGCATTTTTATTATTTATTTCAAATTGTAACTTGAGAATTTTAAGGAGTGAAAGTATTTCCAAGCATAACAGAAAATTATGTGCTTTTGGGTTCAGAAATTATTTTTTAAGCAAAATAGGCCTGACTGATCAGAAACACAAGGACCAAAGTTAAGTGTATGTAATTTCCCAAAACAGTATTAGTAGATAGTCTGTTCATTTAATTGTTGGATAACAGGTGTGTACAAATACTTCAGTTATTTAGGAGACCGGGAAAAAAAAGCTCACTAGTAACTATAGTATGGGTCTTGGTAAGGTATGGAGTAGCCATAAATTTGAACTTGATACATTATGAACTTAATTTGATCACTTGTTTAGAGAGGCTGTTCATACTTGGCTATACAGCAGTATACTTTGGAGAATAAGACTCTACTCAATGTTTCATAATATCTTTTCAGCTCTATCTAATTGTAATATCTCTGTTACTGTTTGCTTAGCTTTTGTCTCTTTGTGACTTTGGGATATATTTTCATCTTACATTTTTCTCTAGGCATCCACAAGGACAAAGATAAACCTCCCAGCTTCTCTGTTGTCCTTGAGACTTTGAGGCGTACCTTGACAGATTACCAGAACAAGCTGGAAGATGCATCTAATGAGGTAACACTTGCACTGTTTGGCTCCACATTTATAGCCTTCGGCCTGCAGCAGTACGTTTCCTTGCTTGTTACAAAGGTCAGAAAGATTGGGAATGTTGAATTGACAGCTTCACAGATACAAAAAGAATAAATTGTCTGTCACTGTTCTTTCTTTAAGTGTGGCCTAAAGTCCTGTCTCACTTATGTTTTTGTAACGCTAAAGTCATACTATTATTTTCAAAGTTACAAAGACTCTCTTGGTCTTCAAAATTTATCTATTTTAATTTAATAAAAACTGTATAAGACATCTAAGTTAATATGTATTATATTTAAATGCTAATGTATTTTTATGAAATTAGGAAGAGGTAGTGCAAATTTAGGTTTTGTTAATACCTTAGGTTAAAATTTCTACAAATTATGGAAGTCTTCCCAAAACAAGAGAGAGGTTAGTTTTCATTCTCTAAAGGACTGTTGTTAGAAGTTTTCAAAAACAAATATCTCTTTGATGTAGCCTGGTAGTTTTGAGTTTGCTGATTAAAAAGACTCATGCTTCTATTTTTCATCTCCTTTGTATTATTTAATGTGTGGGTTGATAATTTTCTTGGGTATTAAAATATTTTATGAATTTATGCTTTAAAAATTGAAGAGTTTGATTAGTTGCATCTTGTCAAACCAGAGAGTATGAAATAATTACATTAAATACAATTAGTTAGCAAAGCAACAAATAGATTGTTTAAACCAAAGACAAGCCACATAGCATGGAATTTAGTGTTTATCCTCTTGTTTGTTTGTTTGTTTTTTTTTTTTCCTCTTGTTTGTTTCTTTCAAATAATACAAGGCCATGAAATCATTATATTTCACATTTCAGGAGAGGTTTATTATACTTTACCAAGGTCAACAAAGAAGGAAAAGTGAGTCTTCTGAAGGCTCTCTGTAAATTGTTCTAAAGGCAAAAAGAACGTGACCACTGAAATAATTAAATTTCTATAAAGAACAAATATTGCTAAGTCTTTCCTAGTGAGACGAGGCAACCTGTATTGTGAGTAGTTTATGAAACTCTTCTGAGGCCTAGGTCTGGAAGCTGCAGGGTAACTAGGAACATATTACCCACAGCGAATTGTTATTTGGGAGGATGAATGTCACATGATCCTTAGCACAGTTGAAAAGTCGACTCAGCAGGCTTTGGCTTAGTAATGTGCTTTGTTGTGAATCAGTGCCAGAGACAGCAGTGGGGAGACCAAGGGGGTGGCTGCAAAGAAAGCAAAAAGAGCAGTCTGACAGAAAGAAGAATGAACTGTCAAAGAAAATAAATCACAAGCGGAGCAGGACCAACTGATGACCTGCCACAAGCCTTCCCAGTAGGACTGCATGTGACCGACCCTGAAGTTGTCATATGGAGTGAGAGACCAGTGAATACCCTCATGATGTAGAGAAAGAACAGTCTTCTGCTCTGTGCTTTTTCTCTTTCCTTATAGATGCCCCAGCTTTTGGCATTTTGGTCCAGTAGGATTTTAAGAATAAAGTTGTATTTGTTTACAGTAAGAATGAAATCCTTTATCCAGCCATCTAGTAGAAACACAGTAACATTGCTGACATTTTAAGCTCGAATGCTTTTTCTTTTTAGCTATGTGAATTCGTGACAGAAATGACTTAGTTAACCAAAAGAGATAATTTTTTAGGACTCTTAATCACTATTGGATAATTGGCTTTTAAATAATTGCATAAAAAACATTTAAAGATTAGCTTTTGAGTTACCCTCGAAACATAAAAAAAATTAATTTACGTTTTCTTTCATCAGTTAAACAGCGTGAATGATGCTAAGGAAAAGGCATCAAACGAACTTGATTCTACCAAACAGAAGATAGAATCTCACACTAAAAATATAAAGGTATTATGACTTGAAATAACTTTTTCCTATTATATTAAGAAACAAATATGATTATCTAGGGAATACTTTAAAGTAGAGATATATGAAAATGTGTCTTCGTATTTTTTTTAAGTACATTTGGATACAATTTTGATTATTATTTTTTATTGATTAAAGTAACAAGAATGTATTTTTCATTAAAAAAATCTTGGTTGGAAATTATTTTGGTTAAAGGAAAGATGTATTTCCCTGATTTAGTTATAATACTGTAGATTCAAAAAATGATTTAAGATTTAATGCCCAGCCTCAGATACATATTTGACATATTTTACATAAGCACATCAGTATTTGGAGTCGGTTTTCTTCATTTTAGGGTGGAGCAATTGTTTTTAGAGCATCATACCTAGTAATGGGCTGACACTGCACCTGGCTAAGGTCCAAGACAAGAGTTTATTTTATATTTTGCCCTGGTTTTGTGTACTACATCTTTGCAAGATTATACTGAGGCGAGTCTCAGAGTTGGAAATTTTTGTTGTTGGTTCGTGTTGAGCTTGTCATGGACAGACTTCAGTAGAATTTGTTAATAAGGTTGGAGAATAAAGAGTTTGGAATTTTATGTCACACACTTGAGATTTCTATCAGTATTTGGATGTCATTGGGGAGTAAATGTTCTTATATTAAATGTAAAAGATTTCATTTAAAAATGTCATTTACATGTTATGAAAATTTTTTGAGTTACCAAGCTATCTTTTTAAAATAATGAATTAAAAGGAAAACTCCTTTTCAAAGAGCTTTTTGGAATTTAGCTATCTTATGAACATTTTATGATTCAGTGTTAAAACCTAATGTTTTTTTCTAACTTTTGAGTGAAAATAGTACACTTAGAAAACACATTCAATGGGGATCTCTGGATGGCGCAGCGGTTTGGCGCCTGCCTTTGGCCCAGGGCGCGATCCTGGAGACCCGGGATCGAATCCCACGTCGGGCTCCCGGTGCATGGAGCCTGCTTCTCCCTCTGCCTGTGTCTCTGCCTCTCTCTCTCCCTCTGTGTGACTATCATAAATAAATAAATAAAAATTAAAAAAAAAAAAAAAAGAAAACACATTCAATAAAATACCGTAATGTTGAACACTATAGTCAAATGCTTGCCCTTTGATTCTTCTATAGTAAAGCTTTGGAGGTCTTCACTCTATATTTTTTGTTTGCATCCTTGACCCCTTTACTGGCTGGCCTTCATGCAAATCTTGTTTTCTATCTCTGGCAGGACCTTCAGGATAAACTGGCTGATGTCAGTAAAGAGTTAAGTCATTTACGCACTAAATGTGCAGACAGAGAGGCTCTTGTAAGCACTTTGAAAGTGGAACTACAAAATGTGCTGCACTGCTGGGAGAAGGAAAAGACTCGAGCAGCCCAGTCGGAGAGTGAACTGCAGAAGCTTGCCCAGGCTTTCCATAAGGATACCGAGGTATTACTGGAGATGCAATGCCCAGCAGGAAGGGACTTCACTAATTTCAGTTTTCTAAATATACATACATCAAGTGGCTGTTTTTACTCTGGTTTGGTTTAATTCAAAAAATTGTCCTGAACTGACTCTTTTGAAATGTTCACACCAGGCACAGAATTGGTTACTCCGTTACATTCATGTTATCCTATTCTGGAGAGAAGTGATGAAGTTTAACCCCTCTCTCGAACATCATGTCCCAAGCACTTAGGTTCCTAACAGTCCTTTCAAATTTTGCCTATTTGCCAGTGACAAAATTATTTTTTTTTATTTCAGTAGTCGAGTAGCTTAGTATTTAGTAGTTTAGTATTTGGTTTTTACGGTTTTTATAATCAGGAGGAACTAGACTCGGCTCACGGTACTTCTGTTTACAGACTGTAAATATGGACAAGCCACATAGCTTAGTCTCCCCACATCTCAGTTTCCTTATTTGCAAAACAGGAATAATATCAGCTTTAATGGACGGTCTCCTTACTCTTATAACTGTAGGGTATTAACCAACATTTAGGAAGAGACAAGCCCCACAATATTGAAACTTGATTTAGATGCTCTTGAGAGTTTCCTATTCATTTTTATTTATTAGTGAGTTCTTAAAATATTATTATTATTTTCATAAAATATTATGATGAAACTTTTATATTCCATATGAGCCTATATGAATGGAATTGTTGTAGTATATATTCTCTTGCCTGTGGGATATAGAGCTAGTTTAGCTAGTGTGGAACTGGTTTATCTGAGTTGTCCTGCATATTGAGTTCATTACTCCAACAAATATGAACATGAATGCCAAGAGAGTAAAAAGGAAACATTCTTTCCACTCTTCTTACAGTCTGGGATTTAAATTGTGTCCACATGAAGGGGCTGGAATTGTTCTACACATCAGATAATGATTAAAGTGAAGGAAACTAGAAGCCTGCCTGTATTGTAAAGTCAGCATGTCTACAGCATTGTGGTTGGGTTCAACATGTGTGAATTGATTTTGGATCTTGAGATTCTCTTTTCACGCCAAATGGATGATTATCATGCATGGTTTATCACAGCCCAAGCAAAAAGGACATAATGGCGACACAATGAATTATCCTTAGGATGAACTTGATCACTTGGCAAAATGTAGAGGGTGAAGACTTTTAGTGCCTGAATATTACATTTAGTTAGTTATATTTAATAAGATTTTTGAACATCTCAACCCATTGAAAATGCAAAAGACATCCTTAATTGCTTAAAAAAGAAAAAGGCATAACATATTTATGAAGATTCTTCTGATACCCTCATTCAAGTTTGTGGTTGTAACTGCATATTACAATTTTTTTGGTTTTAACGTGTTATATTTGGAAAACAGGTGGCATACAGAGAGAACTAGAGATACACATTTTGATGTATATATAGAGGAAAAATAATATATATGAAAAATTTCCCCACAATTTATAATTACACAACCTTTACAAATGCTGTATACAGTTTGTCTTATGTAGAAGATTAGCATTTCTATTTTTTCCCCTCTCAAATTTTCTCCTATTAAGAGTTTTCTTGCTGATCTATTAAAAAAAACTTAAAGGAACTTATTTTATCTAGATAAAATATCCTTTCGCAGCTTTACACTGACCTCATCTTGAGTTCCACTCTTTGGCATTTTACAGATGAAACACCTTATAAAGAGAGCCATTTGGCACTTTAGTAAAAATTAGTAAATTTAGTAAAAATTTAGTAAAAATTTTTTTTTTACTAAAAAAAAATTTTTTTTTAGTAAAAAAGTTTATCAGCTCTTTACTGAATTCTATGACAGAATGTTTCTGGATTGTTAAGCAGTGGATGGTTTAGTTACCACAATGGCAATATACTTTTAAAGAACTTTTTATTACATATTTCTAATTGGACAGTTTCTAAAATATGTCTTAGGTGGCTGTGTCCATTTCTTTTGGCTGTTATTTTGTAATATATAAACACCTATAAGTGCCCAATGTGCCAAATACTATATGAACTTTCAGGGAAAACAAATGAGCCCCTCTTCCATATCTTTCATATCACTGTCTGCTTTGCCTAAGGGGCTAGGGATAGATTTCCTATAAGTGGTAAGCAAACTGGAATCTCTGGAGGAGGAAGAAAGCTGAGTAATTGTGTACATGTAAAGCACAGATATTGGTGTAACTTTGTCTTTAATGGGGTTGAATAACACTCTTCTCTCTGTATTGGTTTTCTGACTTAAATAACATCTGTTTTGGTGAATATAAATGTGAAATTATAGCATTACTGTATTGGCACCTAGTCAAAAGGGCTTAGAAACAATTAGTCCAGATACATCATGTCAGAGCTGAGAAAGGTGATGCCTGAGCAGGCACTTAGGTCACATCCTCAGCAGTAGCAGAGCTGGGGTCAGAACCCTGGTCTTCTGGCTTCTAGACTACAGATTTTGGTTTTGAATACCAAGTTTAAGCAATTCCAAGTTTTTGCTTGATGCTTAGTTTTGAATGTAAAAAAAAGTCACTCAAAATGACAGTATTTCAAGACTTGGGTATTTTAATTCCTTTCCAAGTTTTTGAAACAAATTCTTCCTCACGCATAGTATGTGTTTTACTTCTTACAGTGTTGATATACTGAAATTAATTTCTTTTTTTCCTAACAGGAGAAGCTAACCTTTCTTCATACCTTGTATCAGCACTTGATAGCAGGCTGTGTGCTCATGAAACAACCAGAAGGCATGCTGGATAAATTCTCTTGGACTGAGCTTTGTACCGTCCTGCAGGAGAATGTTGATGCCCTGATCGCAGACCTCACCAGGGCTAATGAGAAGGTAACTGTCCTCAGGCACCAGATACCTCTATTAGATTCAGTGACATTTGTCCACATCACAGTATCATTAAGAGGGGCTGACACTCATCTTATTTCAAAAAGAATTTGTATGTTAATAATTCAATACCATTAATTATGGCTTGTCTACAGCTCAGTTTGATGCCATTGCTGTAGGCACATAAATGTGACTGAAGTGTGTGTGAAGTCTCTGAGCTCCACACTCTGTGCAGGACATGCTAATACCGCTAGCCAGTATTAGCCACAGGGACCTAATTAAAAGAAAATAAATTAATCTTACTGATGAAGCAATTCAAAGAACTTAGTCATTTACATGAATAAACCAACTCTTTATGTTAGCATAAAACAGAAACAAGATACAGTTATTCAAAAACACGATCTCAGAATTTTTGCCCAGGAAATAACGAGGTGTTACTTTAAAAGAACTTAAAAATTTTAAATTATGTTTATGCTGTTTCTTGAATTATAGCAAACCATGCATTACAAAACACATTCAGTGCTGTAGCGTGTATGAAGTATACATGGTGAAAACAGAAATGACTTATAGGAACACTTTACCATTCACCAGTCCAGGAATTCAGTCTTTCAAAAAAAACCCAAAACCAAAAACCCTTCTTTTGGTTACGGAAAATTAAAACAACTGAGCAGACCATCGTATTCCACTGTTAAAGATACTGATTCTCATCCTAGGTCTATCGAACTGGTCAGAACTGTAATATGTGGTCCAGTTTCCAGATCTTGGTTGCCATGGCATTTGCTCTTATGAGACATGAGGAAAAAACCTGTTACCTAAGTTTTTTTTTTTCCTCCAATCTGTTGAACTAATGAAACAGCATCTTGGCCCAATTTTAGAGTGAGAACATGTTACCTTGGTTTGATTGGCAAGCACAACCTTAAGCCCTGAGAAGTAAGATCAAGGAAATGAGGTAATAAATTGTGAGAAGCACAGATGCTGTTCATGATTGCAAATGTGTGCATAATGGGCTTGAAAATGACCGATAATGAAAATGAGTACATGTTTGAGCCCTCTGAAATGGTATTATGTTTTAATAGTTTTTCATAGTTTCAGAGCAGTTATTAATTGTAGTATACATTAGATCATGATTTTCTTTCTAGTGTTTTAAATGTGAAATAAAAAATGATTTTAACATTCTGTTTTATTATATGTAAGATGTTGGTAGATTTGCAAATCTCATTGAAATATTTTGTTTCTCATTGAGATATGTGAACAACTTGAGCTTTGGTTCTAGAAGTAAGAATATTCTTCTTAATTTTCTCAGTGAAGTTGATTATAGAATGAGTAACTTTATTTAAAAAAAAAAAGAATGAGGGATCCCTGGGTGGCGCAGCGGTTTGGCGCCTGCCTTTGGCCCAGGGCGCGATCCTGGAGACCCGGGATCGAATCCCACGTCGGGCTCCCGGTGCATGGAGCCTGCTTCTTCCTCTGCCTGTGTCTCTGCCTCTCTCTCTCTCTCTCTCTGTGACTATCATAAATAAATAAAAAAAAAAAAAAAAAAAAAAAAGAATGAGTAACTTTATTAGAGAGATAAAAATTGATTTGTCCTCTAAACACACATACATAAATATGATACCATTTTCACCGAAAATATGATAATTTGTCCTACTGATTTGTTTCTTTCTTTTTTTTTTTTTAACTGATTTGTTTCTTAATTTTTGTTTTCATTTTAACTTAAGATTTGTATGTGAACTTTAGGAATGAAGCATAGCAGAAGATTTTGGATGGTGTTTGGGGCGGTGATACAAAGAAATGTTTTGTGAACAAATCTCATTCTCCTTTGCATATCCCCACTTAGATAAGTCACCTGGAGTATATCTGCAAAAACAAGTCTGATACAATGAAAGAACTTCAGCAGACCCAGGAAGACACCTTTAACAAAGTGGCCGAGCAGATCAAAGCCCAAGAGAGCTGTTGGCACATACAGAAGAAGGAATTGGAGCTGCAGTACTCTGAGCTCCTCTTGGAGGTACAGAAGAGGGCACAGGTACACTGCTTCTGCAAAGAGCTTTAAAAAATAGCGGGCTCAGTCTTTCACTCTTTCGAGTATTTTTTGTTAGTACCGATGCCAAATCTGTTTAGAACTTTTTGAGGACCACATAGAATTTGTTAGGCACACATACATGTGATCATCGAACACATACACATACTCACAAATGAATGTGTGTGTGTGCATGCATGTGCCTGCGTGTGTATTAAGAATTATCTTATACTTAAGTTGGGAAGCAGATAGATTTTTGGTTAAAACATCCTAGACTGTACTGATCAATTAGATGCTAAAATTGTATTTCCCTTATTTATTTTTAAAATAAAAGGTTAAGAGATTTGGTAAAATGTGATAATCTTTTATCCAGTTTATCCCATTTGTAGGGGTTCGAATGTGAACCATCATTTTAATTCATCTGGGGTTGAAATTTGTTATACCTCCTAACATTATATAAGAACTAGAGTTATAGTTGTACACCCTGTAGCAAAATAACTGAGTGTAGGACATATCCTGTCTTCTGTGTTGGATTCAGTTGAGAACAGAAATTATGGGTAGGTAACATAACCATATTTTTCCTATACAAATTATTATCATCATAATTTATATTGTTAACTGTCATCCCTTACTGATCAGGAATAACATAATGAATGATAGTGTATACTGTTTTTGGTGTTGACTTTAGTAATAGTTCATGTATTTCCAAGATAAGATACTTAGGAACCTTAGTATGTAACTTCTTTATTTGGTCCATACTTATTTTGGTTCATACTCATATTGGCAAGTTTAATTAAAAGAAAGAAACCATATTATTTTTGTTTGTCAATAAACAGTTTCAGATTGCTTAACATAATAGCATTATGCTTTCCCAAAGCTTATGCCTTTCTCTATGAATTTGAATGGCTGAATACACTCTCTAAAAGTAGTCATGTGTTCAGTATTGCAGGGTACCATGTGATATGGTCTGCATTTTCTACTACTGAAATAAAGACCTAACAATTTATTATATTTTCCTTAGAGGGTAGCACTGACAGACAGTGAAGTAAACAGATCTTAAGTGTACAGTTTGATGTTTTGATAAATGCGAAGACCCATGTAACCATATCTCACTTAAAACTTAAAATATTTCATTACCTGGGAAAGTTCTTCTGTGCCCTTTTCCAGTTTCCACTCCATAGGCAACCAGTGTTCTGATCCTCTCCTCACAGATTTATTTCACTTGCTATCAGTTTCCTCTCGATGGAATTATTCAGTACATAATGTTTGTTAGTTGGCTTATTTCACTCAAAATATATATATTGTTTTGGTGCTCCAGGTGAGGCACGAATCAAAATATTTTTTTGATACTCATCCATGTTGTTGTATGTGTTCGAAATTCATTCTTTTTTTTTATATTCAAGTAGTATTCTATTTTGTAATTACACCATAATTTGATAGAATGTGAGTTGATGGTTATTTGCAACAAATATTATTGTAGACGTATTTTGTTGACATATGGCTTTCATTTCTCTTGGTTAAAAGTGCAATTGCTAGGTCATAGGGTAGGTGTATGTTTGTAAAAAAAAAAGTATCATAGTTTTTTTCCGTAATGGTTCTATTATTTTATATTTCTACCACCAATATATGAGAGCTTCTATTGTTCTTCATCCTCTGCAACATTTGGTATTGTCAGTCTTTCAAATTTTAGCCATACTAGTAGTTTTAAAAAGGTATTTCATTGTGGTTTTAATTCATATTTTCTTGGCATTTAATGATGTTCAGTACTTCTCAGGTTCTTATTGGCCATTCATATGTCTTCTTTTGTGAAGTGTCTCTTCAGAGGTTTGCCCATTAAAAATTTGGGGTTATTTGTGTTTTTATTATTGATTTGTAAGAGTTCTTTAGATATTCTGGTGATAAATCCTTTGTTACACATGTATATTACAAGTTCCAATATTTCACTTGCCTTTTCATGATTTAATGGTTCTTTTGATGATCACAAACTAAGATTTTGATGAGGTCTAACCTATAAATTTTTTTTGAGTATTTTTTTTTATGTGGTAAGCAATGTTTCTATACTTGAAGGTTGTGCAGATAATCTCCTCTTGTTTCTTTTAGAAGTTTTAAAGTTTTAGCTTTTATGATTAGGTCAGCAATCCATCTCAAATTAATTTTTATATGTAATGTTAGATGGAAGCTGAGGTTCATTTTTCCCCTGTATTTCTTCTTCCCACACCATTGTTCATGACTCTACTTTTCTCATTGAATAGCCTCGGTCCCTTTTTGAAAAACAAAAAACGAAAAACAAAAAAACAAACAACTGACCATATACAAGAACCATAGGTTTGTTGGGTATCCCTACTGTTTTACCTTTACCTTTTCTAGGATGTCATATAAATGGAATCATACAGTATGTAGCTTTTTGGGTCTTTTTTCTTTTCTTTTTTTTTTGGGGGGGGTCTTTTTTCCACTTAGAAAAATATGCTTGGAAATTATTCATGTTGTTGCATATATCATTCCTTTTTACTGCTGAGTTATATTCCCTTGTATGATGTACCACTGTTTGTTTATATTTGCTCATGGGCTTTTGGGTTGTTTTTATTTTCTAGTGATGATGACTAAAGAACCTATCATGAATAGGTTGTGTGATCATAAGTTTTTGCTTCTTTTGGGTAAATACTTAGGGGAGTATGATTTCTGGGTTATATGGTAAGTACATATTTATATATTATATGAATGGTTATATGGTAAAAAACTATGAAATTGTTTTCCCAAGTGGCTGTACCATTTTGAGTTCCCACTAGCAGTGTAAGGGAGTTCTAATGGCTTTGCATTTGTGCCAGTATGTGGTTTCGTAATCTTTTCTTTCCTGTTTAGATATTCTAGTAGGCGAGGAGTGGTTGTGGTTTTAATTTCCATTTTCCCTGATGAATAATAATGTTGAGTGTTTTTTTTTCATATGCTCATTTGCCATCTGTATATATTCTTGGGTAAATTATCTGTTCATATCTTTTACCCACTTTTTAATTGGACTGCTTGTTTCCTTGTCACTGAATTTTGAGAGTTGTTTATATAATTTTGAAAAGAAGCCATTTGTCAGATATGTGATTTGTAAATATTTTCTCCCATTCACTTAAAATTACTTTTGCAGAGCAAATGTTTTACATTTTTATAAAGTCCAACTTATCAATTTTTTTCTTTTATGTACTATGCTTTTAGTGTTGTATCGAAGAATTTTGCTTAGTGCAAGGTCACCAAGATTTCTTCCTATTATTCTCTATGTTTTGTAGTTTTAGGTTTTACAATAGGTCTTTGATTCATTTTCAGTAAATTTTTGTAAAGATGAGAAGTATGGGCTGATGTCCATTTTTTTCATATGGATGTTCAGTAATCCAGCACTATTTATTGAAAGATTGTCCTTCTCTATTGAATTGCCTTTGTACTTTGTCAAAATCAATTTGCTATATTTGTGCAAGTCTATTTCTGACTTTCTCAATTCAATAATGTTCCATATATTTATGTATCTAGTCATTTTTAATACTCTACTGATTTGATTTTTGTAGGTTTTTAGGAAGTCTTGAAATTAGGGAGTGTGACTTTTCCAACTTTCTTCACTTTCTATCAGGTTTTTTTTTATTGGATAAATTTAACCTGGAACATTCTGTAAATTGAAGATGTACATCATGTTAATTTGATACATTTATATATTGTAACATGATTGCCATTGTAACAATATTTATCACATTTTATACTTACAGTGCAATATTATTATTGTATATGTTTAGTAAACTGTGCATTTAATCTCTATCACTATTTTAGTACTCATAGCAAGTTTGTACCTTTACGCAGCATCAATTTAATCAATTTTATCCCTGTACTCCAATCCCGCATCCCCTAGTAACCACTATTTCACTTTCTATTGTTTATTTGTTTGTTTTGTTTTTGTTTTTTAGCATATTTGATCTTTTGAGATTCCATGTATAAGTACTTCTTATCTGGCCTATCTCAGCATAATGTGCTCACAGTCCATCTGTATTTTTGCAATGATAGGATATCCTCCTTTCTCATGGCTGAATAATATTTCATTGTGTGTTATATATCACATCTTTTTTATCCATTCATCTGTTGATAAGCATTTGGTTGTTTTCCTATCATGCTGTAGTACTGTATATGAGGGTGCATATATCTCATCAAATTCCTGTTTTCATTTCTTTGAAATGAAAATATTCCTTTGAGTATATTCCCAGACGTAGAGCTGCTGGAATGTATGGTAGGTGTTTTTTCAAGTTTTTGAATGACCTCCATATTGTTTTCCATTGTGGTTGGACTACTTTACATTCCCACATTCTCTCCAGCACCTGTTGTCTCTTGTTTGCTCTATAGCCACTCCAGCATGTGTGAGGTGATATCTCAGTGTGGTTTTAATTTGCATTTCTCTGATGATTAGTGATGTTGGGCATCTATCTGCTTATGTGCTTGTTAACTATTTTGATGTCTCTTTGGAAAAATATCTATTTAGTCCTTCTGCCCATTTGAAAAAATAGGATTACTTTTTCATTATTAAGTTGTGTTACTTCTTTATATATTTTGGATATTAACCCTTCATTTAATGTATTGATTTGCAAAAATTGTTCCCCATTTAGTAGGCTGCCTTTTCATTTCGTTAGTTTCTTTTGCTGTGCATTAGCTTTTGAGTTTGATGTAGTCCTGTTTGTCAATTTTTGCTTATATGGTTTGTGCTTTTGGTGTCATATGCAAAAAATCGTTGCTAAGTATCAGTGAGCTCCTTTCCTATTTTCTAGGAGTTTCTTGGTATCAGGTGTTATATTTAAGTCTTTTTTTAAAGATTTTTTTTTTTTAAGATTTTATATATTTACTAATGAGAGACAGAGAGAGAGGCAGAGACACAGGCAGAGGGAGAAGCAGGCTCCTTGCAGGGAGCTCGATGTGGGACTCGATCCAGGGTCTCCAGGATCAGGCCCTGGGCTGAAGGCAGTGCTAAACCGCTGTGCCACCCGGGCTGCCCCTATGTTTAAGTCTTGAGTTAATTTTTGTGAGTTGTTTGAGTTAGGGGTCCAATTTAATTGTTGTGTGTGTGTTCCTCCAGTTTTCCCAGCATCATTTGAAAATAATATCTTTTACCCATTCCATGTTCTTGGCTCTCTTGTCGAAATTAGTTGATTGTAGATACCAGGATTTAGTTCTGGGCTCTCTGTTCTGTTCCATTGGTCTGTGTGTCTATTTTTGTGCCAGTATAATACTGTTTTTATTACTATGGCTTGCTGATAGTATCTTATATACATAGAAAACTATTTTTTTCAAGATTTTATTTATTTGTGAGAGACTGAGAGAGAGGCGAGGCATAGGCAGAGAGAGAAGCAGGCTCCCTGCAGGGAGCCTGATGTGGGACTTGATCCCAGAACTCTGGAATCACAACCTGAGCCAAAGGCAGAGGCTCAACCACTGAGCCACCCAGGTGCCCCTATATAGAAAACCTTAAAGAGCCAATAAAAAAACTGTTGGGATTAATCCGTAATTTCTGTAAAGTGGCAGGACAAAATCAACTTACAGAAATCATAAAACATTGGAAAAAGAAATAAAGAAAACTATCCCATTCACAATAGCATCAAAAATAATAAAAGTTAGGAATAAATTTTACCAAGGAAGTGAAAGATCTGTACAATGAAAACTGTAAGACTTTACTCAAAGAAAGTGAAGACATAAACTAATGGAAAGACATTCTGTGTTCATGGATTGGAAGGTTTCATATTGTTAAGATGGCTGTACCATCCAGAAGCCATCTACAGATTCAGTGTATTCCCCATCAAAATACCAAAGAAAAATAATTCTAAAATTTGTATGGAAACACAAAGGACCCCAATAGCCAAAGCAGAGATAAGATAGTCAAACTATCTTATCTGTGTTATGTCATAGTAATTCATTTTCCTAACTAAGAGAGTCAGTTATCACAAATGCTAATGTTTTAAGAGAGGCTCTCACTGAAGACTTCTTTCTCAAGACCATGTGACACGCTAGGCTTTGATCCATGGGTATGCAAATTGAAAGTAACTCAATATTCTTAAAAGTACATTAATAATATTATTATATTATTATATATTGTTATATTGTCTATATTATTTATATACATATTTGAATTTTCATAAAGTATAATTGAATACACAGCAATTCATTTGGGTTTTATAGTTGGTAAATTGCTATTATAATGCATATTATGGGATGTATATATTTTATTTTAGGAAATTTTGTTATGATTAATTCTGTATTTTGGCTTTTTTCTCCCAAAGCTACAATGCAAATAGTATTATTTTCATTTTATATTACTTAATATATTTTCTTTTCTTTCTTTTTTTTTTTTTTTACTTACTTAATATATTTTCAAAAATTATGTTGATGAAACCATGAAGAACAAAATCCACAGTTGTTGCATAGGATTTTAGGTTGTAGAGGACATTTGGTGTTAGATGAACATATCTATTACAAGAAGCCTTCTGCCAGAAAACAAATGACTTATCTATAGGACTCTGTGTTTAATGTTTGATTATTGTAAAGAAATGGCTAGTAAGAGATAAATTAAATAAAAAACAAGTTTTGGATCAAATTGTTTTTATCTGGAGAAACATAGTAGAGTTTATTTGCAAGACTTTTGTATATGTAAGCTTTGAAACAATTAGTGGAAATGATATTAGATACATGATACTTGTACAACAGGAACCTTGGTCTTTGTATCACAGCATGTTTTTAGCATTAGGTAAAATGTGTGGCACCAGGCCACATGGTTGGTAACTCTTAAATACTTTGGAGCCATCATGTAAATGCATCTCAAGTATGTATGCCTCCTGAAGCATCTGGGTTGAGTGCTACATTACATTCTCGTATTAACTTTGCTTTGTAAAATATTTATGTTCTTCTGTCTTTTCTATCTGAAAAAGATGGAATTGCTGGAATAAGAACTTCCTGGGATGCCTGGGTGGCTCAGTGGTTTAGCACCTGCCTTCAGCCCAGGGTGTGATCCTGGAGTCCTGGGATTGAGCTCTACATCGGCCTCCCTGCATGGAGCCTGCTTCTCCCTCTGCCTATGTCTCTGCCTCTCTCTCTCTCTTTGTCTCTCATGAATAAATAAATAAAATCTTAAAAAAAAGAACTTCCTCAGTAGAATAAAGATTTTTTTAAAAAAGATTTTATTTATTTATTCATGAGAGTCACAGAAAGAGAGAGGCATAGACATAGGCAGAGAGAGAAGCAGGCTCCATGGAGGGAGCTCGATGAGGGACTCAATCCCAGGACTCCAGGATCATGCCCTGGGCTGAAGACAGATGCTCAACTGCTGAGCCACTCAGGCATCCCATAGAATAAAGATTATTGCCTATCAGTGAAGGATGGTTAACCTTGATGTAATATTTATTGTAAATACTTTAGGTTTATTTGGCATCTTAATAAAATCAAGTGAGTTCAGAATGGAGAACAAAAATCAAATTCAGGTTCATCATAATATATTGCATTTTATTTCTCTTGTATGACAGTATTTTTTTTTTCTTGTATGACAGTATTAAGAATACATTTGGCAAGAAATCTGAGTTAATGTTATTAGATGTTAAAACTTTTTTTTCTTTTTAATTGAATTCCAAAAATATTCCAAGCTCAGCTTTGTTTATATTGTTGAAGGTGATAGGTGTACATGCCTGCCTGGAATGATTCACCGGGAGTTAGTTTGACAAATCCTGTGCACACCACACATTGATGGACTCTGAGTTGGTATGAAAGGGTACCTCTAATGAAATAGCAGAAAGTCTTCTGCTTCTGAAGTAATTGCTCTAGAAATTATTTTTTTTCTTTTA
This sequence comes from Vulpes lagopus, assembly GCF_018345385.1. NCBI lineage: Eukaryota > Metazoa > Chordata > Mammalia > Carnivora > Canidae > Vulpes > Vulpes lagopus. The sequence goes on along the minus strand of NC_054830.1, from coordinate 96,720,726 downwards.
AGGCCATCAATTGAATCTACACAATGCTCAATGCTTGATACATTTTTCAGTGCTTTTTTTTATAACTTTGCGGGCCTCCTTTTACTTAAGCCCAATGACAACCATGTGAGATAGGTCATTTAAGCATCATTTCTGTTTCACAAATGAGGAAACCAAGATTTGGAGAACTGGTACCACTTACTTGTGTAGTGAGAAAGTTCTAGAGTTGGGGTTAGAATAGGGGTAACAGATATAAAATGTTCAGCCCTTTACTTGGCAGTTAGAAATTACAAAGTGAGGGATGCCTGGGTGGCTCAGTGGTTGAGTGCCTTTGGGTCAGGGTGATCCCGGGGTCCTGGGATCAAGTCCCATATCAGGCTCCCCCCAGGGAACCTGCTTCTTCCTCTGCTTATGTTTCTGCCCCTCTCTCTGTATTTCTTATGAATAAATAAATAAAATCTTAAAAAAAAGGAAATTGCAGAGTGAACATTATGTCCTGTTTTTAATACATTATCATCATCCTGATCTTCTAGTCCATTTTGTATTACACTACAATGTGTTTCTTTTAGAAATATATGCTGCTTTTGTATATCAAGTAATACCTGAAAATGGATCTAGTGACAGCTCAGTTTCTTATTTCTTGAACTCGCATTTCCAAATGATTCTTGATTGATTAATAATTAAACATAATAATGCATGAAATACCTACCTAGTGATTTACTGTCAGCCATCCAGAGATGCTAGTTTCCTTATCTCTTATTTCTCTCAGGCTTCTTTTTTTTATGAGACTGAATTTTTGTATATTCTATTACAAAATTGCTGTAATAGGTAAGAATATCAAGACAACTTTTACATAATGTATTTAATAGTAACAAACATATACATGATATACCAGATATATAGGGCACTGTGTTCCATGCTGTGGTATTAACAAAGAACTATAATACTTAGTTCTTTCCTCAAAAACTGTCAATTTTAGTTGGGAGGTCATTATATAAACATACAAGAAATTAACTAATGTAAGGTTTATCACAACAACTCTGTAATTAATTCCCAAGAGAATGTTATAAATGTAGAAGAGGAGGCGGTCAAATTTTGAAGTTTTTATAGAGGAGACTGTAGCACCCTGGGTGCTCTTGCCAGGGTCTGAAAACCCACAAGGAAAGGAGACATGAGGCAGGTCAGAATTGAGAGATAGTGGTGACTTATCATCAATCTGTTGTAGTATCTTTTAATGGGTGGCAAATAAAGCATCTTGCCATATTGACACCTTTATTCTCAGTCTAATGATAAGGAGAATTCTGTTCTTTTCTGTTCTTTTGAAGGTTTGGCTCATCCAAAGGGCATTTTTAAATTTTTACTGCTTTAGAAACGAGTAAATGCAGACACAGACCATTTTGGCACATAATATTTTTGCCATGCTAGACTTGTAAAATGAAGATAGTGTTTTTAAGTAAATAATTATTATGAGATTTGAATATATATATGTGAAGGTCAGGTAGTGGAATTTCTAGGTCATATATTGTAACTCCATATTTAACTTTTTGAGGAGCTGCCAAACTGTTTTCAAAAGTTGTTGCATCATTTTAATATCTCCCCCAGCAAGTTATGAGGTTTGCATTTTCTTCACAAAATATGTTTTAACAGAGAAGCATTTACATCATAAGATAAGCAGGTGAATTTATTGTATTTTACAATATTACCATTCCATAAAAAGACAAGGTAATGCAGCTTGTAAAAATAAGACATTTTAAAATGAAGTCCTTTGATGTCTGTGTATCATTGAGTATCCAGTTTGCATTTTGTCTTTTGCCAGCATAAAGAATAAGAACTCAGGAAGCAAAAATGATAAAAAAGAATATTACTCCCTAGGGAAGTGTCTAATTTCTGGCCTAAAGTGTCAGAGTTCACATAGCACTGTAAGGCTTCCCACGGAGCCTGCGAATTTCAGGAAGTTAGCGTGTGATTCATTAAGCAAAGAAGGTATCTTTTCCCCCCATTTTGGATGCACTTTGAATTTATCAGATAGTAGAGGAAAAACTAGTGAAATTATATAGTTTTTTTGATATGCCAAAGAAATATTTATAAAAGATATCAATACTATATTTTTATGGTTTCTTAAAATTCTTCAAGAGAAGAGTGTTGTTTTGGAGGAATTTGCAAATGTTATTTTTGAAATTAAACACACCAAGGAGCAGGTTCTTTCAGTACTAGGAATGCTTTTGTCCCATATGAAGGCGATGTTCCTTATGTTTGCTTTAAAAATATTGGCCTTTAATCTCCTTGGGTAAAGAACAGGATTTTTTTTTTTTTAAGGGGAAAATTGCTTTTATTGCTGTTTCCAGTGTTACCATCAAACAAGCTTTGTTCTTCAAGAATAATTCACAATAAATAATGCAGTACCTCTGAATGTCCCTGTGGAATATTAGAATTAACTTTAAAACAGAATTCTGACATGTTGATAAGTTCCAAATTGTATTTGGAAATTATATCTTTTTTTGATTATATTTTTCTTCTCCTTATGTTTGTAAAGCTTTTTATTCATTGGTTATATATTCACTGTCTATTCAATGCTCATTTTTCAATGAGCAAAAAACTTGCTAAGCACCAAGGAACGTCTTCTAAAGGATTATTTAATTTTTTCAATATTTACTAAATACCTATACAGTGTAGAGCACTGTGACAGGCACTATAGTAAATACTTCTGGCTTCTAGGAATTAGCAGTCTGTTGTACTTGAGGGAGAGTAGATATACACACATGAAATAAGTAGCAGTGTAGGAATTAAACATCTGAGTGGTATAATTAAGTTCAGAGAAGGTCAAGATCAGTGTGAGTGAAGATTATAGTGGAAAGTGTCATGGAATAGATAGACCCTGAAATGGACTCTGAAGATTATTAGGATTTAAATAGTGTTAGGGGAGTTAGAAAGGAAAGGACCTGGGGGTACTAGAGAACATGGTTAAATTATGAGAGGAAGTGGTGAGTTTCATGTCTGAATAGTAAAGGAGCAGACCGTTCTCTCCTTTTTCATCAGGTTGAGGATCGTGGGAGAAGTTGAAGACTTTGCAGCAGAGGGCACGTGGGGGAGTTGTGACTCAAGGAGAACCTTGGTTCAGTAAAGACAAGGAGGTTAAACAAGAGGATTGGACTGATCTAATCTGACAGTAGCATTGAAGTGGGCATGAATGGTTGATGGTGAATAGCTGGAACTGACACAAGTAGCAATGGAGTTGGATCAGGATGTATTTTGTTGGTAAACTCAACCTTACTTACTGATATCTTTGGTTTGGGAATGTACAGAATAGGGTGAAAGGAAGAATTAAGACTGACTACAAAGTTTTTGATTTGAACAGTTGGGTGGATGTTGGTACCATTTATTGATATAAAGAGGACTATTATGGACATGTTTAGGAGGCAAATCAATAGTACTGGACTGCATACTTTAGCTTGAGAGGACTATGAAGTAGCTAAGTGGAGATGCCTGTGGGGCATTCAGATCTGTGGCTCGGCATCTCAGTGGAGACAGTAGGGATGCAGAAATGTAATTGTTAAGAAATGAACAAAACTCTCATTATTAATGTTATTGAGGTTTTTGGGTTGTTAATATTTGTCAATAAGAGTTTTATTAAATATTTAGCTTCATTATTTTTAAATCTTTAATTCACTCTGCCAATTAATTCTAGTTATCTAGTTGAGTATTTGTCTGGTTGGTTTTTTAAAAAAGATTTATTTATTTATTTAAGTGAGAGAGAGAGAGAGAGAGAGAGAGATTGCAGGGGGGAGAGGAGCAGAGGGAGGGGGAGAGAAAATTCAGGCAGACTACCTACTAAACACAGAGCCAAATGGTGGGGCTTGATCTCAAGACCCTGAGATTATGACCTGAGCCGAAACTAAGAGGCTGACGCATAACCAATTGTGCTACCCAGGCACCTCTTGGTCTGGTTGATTAAAAAAAAAAAAAATAATCAGTACCTGGGATCTTGATTATAATTACTTAAACCAAGATTGGCTGAGGACAACAGAGTTATTAGACAACTAAATAGTATTTATTTATTTTTTAAAAATATTTATTTGAGAGAAAGAGAGAACGAGCAAGGATGGGGGTTGCAGAGAGAGAGAGGACGAAGCAGACTCCCCTCTGAGCAGGGAGCCTGATGTGGGGCTGATCCCAGAACCCTGAGATCATGACCTGAGCCAAAGGCAGATACTTAATTGACTGAGCCACCCAGGTGTCCCATTAAATAGTGTTTAGAAATTATTTATTTTTATTTTTTATATTTAGTTTTTTTAAAAATTTTTTATTTATTTATGATAGTCACAGAGAGAGAGAGAGAGAGGCAGGGACACAGGCAGAGGGAGAAGCAGGCTCCATGCACCGGGAGCCCGACGTGGGATTCGATCCCGGGTCTCCAGGATCGCTCCCTGGGCCAAAGGCAGGCGCCAAACCGCTGCGCCACCCAGGGATCCCCTATATTTAGTTTTTTAAAGGATATATACACCCCTATGTTTATTTTTTTAAATTAGTTTCAGAGATAGAATTTAGAGATTTTCAGTTTTTATTTATAAATAAACTTCATATGTATTCTTTTTTTTTTTTAAATTTTATTTATTTATGGTAGTCACAGAGAGAGAGAGAGAGAGAGGCAGAGACATAGGCAGAGGGAGAAGCAGGCTCCATGCACCGGGAGCCCGACGTGGGATTCGATCCCGGGTCTCCAGGATAGCGCCCTAGGCCAAAGGCAGGCGCCAAACCGCTGCGCCACCCAGGGATCCCCTTCATATGTATTCTTACTCTTATTTTTACTGTTTAAGTTGTCTGTGAATGGGATTTGTTTCTTACAAAACAAATCATAGGAGTCTCATGAAATCATCCATAGTGGTAGTAATTAATTTTTTTTTTTATTTTATTTTTTTTTATTTTTTTATTTTTTTTGGTAGTAATTAATTTTAATCAGCACTTTTAAAAGTATAATCATTACAAATGATGAAAATTTGGGGGCCATAGAATGACATAAGGATATTAAAAAATTGCTTTTTTTTTATTGCTACTGCTTCTACCAGGTAGCTTAAATGAAAACGGGCCATGCAAGCCCAGAATCTCAATTCTGTTTTAAAACATTCCAGCTTGTTCCTGGTTTTCTCTCTATATAGAGAAGTGGAGTATTTTGGGTATTGTATTTCAGATTTTTATCCATTTCTGTCCACTTTTTTAAAAATTTAAATTCAGTTAGTCAACATATAGTACATAGATCGACGTTTTGATTATTCTGTCATCCCCATCTCAGGACTCCTTGTTTCTGGCTGCCTTTCTAAAATGTTTTTTGCCTTCAGCCCGATGCTCTGAAGTGGGCCAGCTGTATATATAGAAGAGTTTGAGATCTATCATATGCTAAAATTAACTAAATCTTTTCCAGAATGGGCTTGCTTTATTTTCAACTCTCTTCCTTTATAATTAAAAAAAAATTATTTTATTTATTTAAAACATTTTAATTCCAGTATAGTTAACATATTTTCAGCTATCTTTCTTTTTTTTTTTTAATTTTTATTTATTTATGATAGTCACAGAGAGAGAGAGAGAGAGAGAGAGGCAGAGACACAGGCAGAGGGAGAAGCAGGCTCCATGCACCGGGAGCCTGATGTGGGATTCGATCCTGGGTCTCCAGGATCGCGCCCTGGGCCAAAGGCAGGCGCCAAACCGCTGCGCCACCCAGGGATCCCTTCAGCTATCTTTCAACAACCCATTCGATTTTGACCAATGACTTCGAATATTATTTCAAAATATTTAAAATATCTTTAGCAAATATATCTCTTCACTTTTTTTGGTTGTTGTTGTTCAAAGAGAGTGTTTTTTGTTGAAAACACACTTCTGCCTGCGACTTGGAGAACTGTGAATGTGTAAAATAGGCAGCCACCTGATTGTGTTAATTTTTATGTCTGCTACCTAGCTATGGCCAGTATGCCTCTTTTATCTTGGATTTCCTATAATTTTCCTGTTTTCCCCTCCAACTGAACTAGTGGAATTGATTTTGGAGAAAATATGGAATTACCCTTTATAACTTCTATTTGCTTCTCTCATTCTACCCCCATTCCCTGCAACTCTTGGCAGTCTTTATTAATATTTCTGATTCTCCCATCCATTAACTAAAGCGAGTGAATTCCAGGATTTTATGGCTTCTCCTAGCTTTCCAGATAGTTTAAGTTCCTTACCTTAATCATCTATTATATCTACTTGTCAATTTTCCATCATTCTCATCTTCAGGCATTCTGAATTGTTTCTATTTCTTCAGAATACATTATCCTATTTTTTTTTTTTTTGGCTCTTCCTCTTCTATAACACTGGTCTTCCTGCCTTATTTAGCCACAATTCATGTCAGTTTTCTCTTTTCTTAAAGATTGTCTTCCTTGAAAGGGTATTTGCCATCTGCTTCCAAGTGGTCCACTTGGCTAGTGGTTCTCAGAGTTTCTTGCTTCTTTCAGCTGCTCCCAGTGGGATACCACTCCCTTTACAAGTGTTCTTATATGGAGGTCTGGGACACAGTCCCAGTGATGAAATCCTGCTACCACAGATTGGCCATCAGGGGAGATGTGGTTAGGGGCAAGCCACAGTTTCTTTATTTCCCTATTCTTTTATTTTTCATATCACCACCATAGATGTGACTGGGCCAGACTTTAGAGAAGAGTTGCATTAAATAAAGGGAATTATAATATAGAAACATTTAAAACCATGTCCAAAATACTGTTTTTCCCCTGCTCCAGGGAAAGCATCCAAGAAGTTGAATCCTTCAAAGAGTGGCTTCTTGTATACTTCCGTTACTTGTTTGTAATCGGGACTAAACCTCTGAGGGCCTCCTTCTACTCACTGTGCAACTTTTGGGAATCTCATCCCCTAATTTTGGGGTTGGATTTGGTCCAAGAGTTACTTTTCTCAGCAATATATTTCTACAAGTTTGAATTCTTTTGGCTACTGCCTATCAACATTATCATGGTAGGCTTTGACATCAAATCTTGAGGAGTAGGCAAGAGTTTGTATTATTTTCTCCAACTCTGATCAATAAATTCTTATAGGGTAGCTATGATTAGCTTCCTTATCAGTAGGTTTTTAAAAAAATTCTTTCTCTTACCATACTACCTTTGTCATATCCTTCCAAAAGCCTATCAATATCATTTTGTGCTAACTCCCTTTTGTTTACCTCTGACAGTCTGGCATAGTTTTATCATAGCATTATGCCACAATAATTGATTTGCTTATCTGTTTTTCTAGCACATGGAGTTTAGTGAGTAATCAATAAATGTTTATTGAGTGATAAATAAATCAGTAAAGGAAACTAGGATCTGTTATCTTCTGAAATTTACTCTATCTCAGCAGTTCCTTAATGATTTGGCATAAGATTTCATAGAGAAATAGTTTATTTTCTAGCAATTAAAGCATGTTGTCTGCAGTTAAAATTTCTTTGTGTTTCAAATTGTTTTGGATTGCAAGTTCCTTGATGAGGGAAAAAGGATCAGAGAACTGCTGAGGCCCAGCTTACAGTTAGTATTTCCTCCCACCACTGGAACTGCATTTTGCTCAGTGTTCTCTCTTGGGAAGGTAAGAGAAAGCTGAAATGAGAGAGTTTGCCCTGAGAATCAGACCTCATCCAGTAAGTGGCAGTAAGGTGCTATTTGTTGTATTTATTTAAAAAGACTTTATTTATTTATTTATTTGAGAGAAAGAGAGAGAGAGCGCGCGTGCGCGAGCGAGTGCGAGCATGCTTCTGGGTGGGAGGGGCAAAGAGGGAAGGAGAGAAACAGACTCCCTGCTCAACAGGAAGCCTGATGTGGAGTTCCATCCCAGGACCCTGAGATCATCACCTAAGCCAAAGACAGACACTTAACTGACTGAGCCACCCAGGCATCCCTGTTTCTTATGTTATTGATTTAGCTCTTTGTTTATTCTGGCAAAATGTAAAGTCTTTTTACATATAGGAAAACTTCTGTTGGTGGGTAATTTCTCTTTAAAAGCAGGAAATAAAAGTTTGGGAGGAATGGGAGAGGGGAATTTTTCCTTTCTACAGTTGTATATTTATGCATAAGTGTACAGGAAATTCATGGAGTACTTTTAAATTTATGTGTTCGATTTTATGTGAAGCTTCTATGTAAAAGGATTTAAAAATCAATGTGCACATTTAGGTCTAAGCTGTTAGGCCCACTATTGCTCTGTCATACTTGTTTTTGATATTTGGAACAGAGATCTCTTGAAGAAGTTGTTGTCAGCGAAAGTTTGTTTTCTTTCTATAAAGAAGAAGTAATAAAACACTTCCTTATTTCAAATATTTTATCTGACTTACAGAAATTTCAAGAAATTGCTGAAAAAAATATGGAAAAATTGAATCGTATTGAGAAGTCACATGAACAGCTGGTTCTTGAAAATTCACGCTTCAAAAACATGTTATCACAGACTCAAAGGGAACAAACATCCTTGCTGGCAGCCTGTGCATTAATGGCTGGTGCCTTATATCCTCTCTACAGCCGATCATGTGCCTTATCTACACAGAGAGATTTTCTCCAGGAGCAGGTCAACACCTTTGAGTTGTTCAAACTCGAAGTTAGAACTCTAGCCCAGGCTTTGTCAAGTGTAGAGGAAAAGAAGCAAGAGGAAGCCAAGTTGAAGAAAAAACCATTCAAAGGATTGATATGTGTATTCCGGAAAGGTGTTATTGCAATTTTGGCAGCAAATAGGCTCAAGATTTTGGGCCAGTCATGTGCTTCTCTTTTTACCTGGATGGAAAGTTTCAAAGAAGGAATAGGCATGTTAGTATGTACAGGAGAGCCTAAAGACAAGCATAAATTTCCAAGTAAGATGATTTATGCTTTTTAAAATTGAAGTTGAATAAATTCATATACAATGTGACTATGTTTAGCCATTATGTAAAAACTTAAAAAATCATTTAATATGTCAAATCATGTAACACAGTCCCATGTGTAGGTAGATATGTATGTGTGTACGGATATTTAAGCATATCCATATATTTAAGCATAAATTAGGTTTTGATTTTCTTGCTATGAACATTAAAATGTAAATAATGTGGCAAATATAATTTCTATTTTGTTTAGCTTTATTCTATATATATTTTTAGCTCTATTATATTTGAATGCTCTTTTCATAGTTAAGTGGATAGTGATTTTTTCAAATAAGTCAATCCAGAGACTGTCCTATTTAAAATTAGTTACAAAAAATAAAATAAAATAAAATAAAATAAAATTAGTTACCAATATGATTTATTTTCACTTTCTATGAATCAGTATAAAATGATCAGAGTTAAAAATCTGTTGAGGAATTGAAGGAAAATGAGACAAACGTGAATTTTCCAATTAAGTTTTTTTAAATGCTTGATTATTCTGAGGAAACAGTGATTTCAATTTTTAACTTCTAAAGATTTATTTATTTATTCATTCATTCATTCATTCATTCATTCATTCATGAAAGACACACACACACACACAGAGAGGCAGAGACATAGACAGAGGAGAAGCAGGCTCTATGCAGGAAGCCTGATGTGGGACTTGATCCTGCAACTCCAGGATCACACCCTGGGCCGAAGGCAGGCACCAAACTGCTGAGCCACCCAGGGATCCCCTCAATTTTTAACTTTAAAAAAATCAAGCTATTAATGTAAGCAGAACTAAGAAAAATTTTCTTTCTCTTTTTTTGAGAAAGAGAGCGTGCATATTTGCACACATGAGTAGGCGTGGGTAGGGGAGAGGGAAAGGGAATCTTTTTTTTTTAAATTTTTATTTATTTATGATAGAGAGAGAGAGAGAGAGAGAGAGAGGCAGAGACACAGGAAGAGGCAGAAGCAGGCTCCATTCACCGGGAGCCCGACGTAGGATTCGATCCCGGGTCTCCAGGATTGCGCCCTGGGCCAAAGGCAGGTGCCAAACTGCTGCGCCACCCAGGGATCCCAGGAAAGAGAATCTTAAGCAGGCTCTGTGCCCAGTGTGAAGCCTCACATGGGCCTCAGTCTCACAACCCTGAGATCATGACCTGAACCGAAATGAAAGGTCATATGCTTAACTGACTGAGCCACCCAGGTGCCCCATCTTCTCTCTCTCTTTCTCTGTTTTTGACTTCACTTAATTTATATATATATATATAAATAAATTCTCAGTCAAATCTAACATTTCTTGTAGACTTTTCCACAGTAGGCAAAGTTCTGTCTACAAGTTTTGATCTATTTCTTAAATAGTCATGTTGCTGTGAATTTTAAACATGAATTTTAAATGTTTGTGGTATTGCAAGATGAATTTCTTTCTTATTTTGCAGAGCATCAGAAGGAGCAGTTACGTTGTTTGCAAGCACTCAGTTGGCTTACCAGTTCTGACCTTCTAGCTGCAATAATCACCTCTATGGCTGAGTTACAGGAAGTCATTAGTAAAACAGGTACGATTCCCTCTTCTAGATCCTTGTAAAATACACTTAAAAACAAATGTCTAGAAATGCTTTATGGTAACAAATCCTAATAAACCATCTAGGAAGAAAATATATTTGTTTTCATCTTTCTTTTATTCAGGTACAGAGAAATGATTAAATCTCTAATGATGTAGAGAATTTTTGTAAATTTTGGTGGGTAATTTTATCTTAATTTATGGGGAAATTAAATAACATTTCTTGTGAATGTATCCACTTCATTTTTTCCCTTTGTGATCTGATTTTCCATGGAAATGTCATTAGCTTTTTTAGTAAGTAATACTGATGATGTTTCTGCGAATGTTTTAGTCTTTCTTCATTTCTCTTTCTAGCTATACATTTTAGAGGCTCAAGTAATAACCGAACCAGAAAAAAATTTTTCTCGTTTGGTGATATGCTTTTATTTTCCTGAATTAATTTTATTTTATTATTTTTTTTAAAGATTTATTTATTTATTCATTCAGAGAGAGAGAGAGAGAGAGAGACAGGCAGAGACACAGGCAGAGGGAGAAGCGGGCTCCATGCAGGGAGCCTGACGCGGGACTCGATCCCCGGCCTCCAGAACCACGCTCCAGGCTGCAGGCGGCGCCAAACCGCTGTGCCACCGGAGCTGCCCCCTGAATTAATTTTAAATAGAGTTTATTTGAATAATCAGTTTCTTTCTACCAAATGTGGAACCACATATAATCAGTATTTCAAAAGGTCTAAAATTTTTTTTTTTTTTTTATGATTCAGATTGCAGGATATGCTTGTATGAAAGGTTCAATGAAAACTAATTTCTCAAGAATAACATATAGTTACCTACTGGTTAAGCTATGTCATTGGGCTAATTTTATGGTCATTTCAGACACATTAACAGTAAAAATAATATGGATTTGGTAACAATGTAAACACTAATGAAATAATAATTTGGGATGTAGTTTAATTTTTTAGACAAGTCTGCTATATATATATGCAGATCATTCTTTGTGATTTCAGATATCTAAATATAGGTTCTTATAGTCAGAAACTGAAGATTCAAAGATAATTTTTATGTTATGACCATTGATGTTGGTAAGCAATATGCATCTCTAATATTTTGGCAAAACCTCAATGTACTGGATTTGAAGTCTGAAATAAAAGTCTAAATAAACATATTTTAAGTATGTAGGCACTATAGTTTCAGAGCAAAATTAACATTCTTGAAAAAACTTAATGGAATGTTTTGGACTTGGTTTAAAAAACAGAGTATTTGCTCATCATCAGATTATTTGATCATCATATTCCTCAATGTACTGGATTTGAAGTCTGAAATAAAAGTCTAAATAAACATATTTTAAGTATGTAGGCACTATAGGTTCAGAGCAAAATTAACATTCTTGAAAAAACTTAATGGAATGTTTTGGACTTGGTTTAAAAAACAGATTATTTGCTCATCATCAGATTATTTGATCATCATATTCCTTGTAGGTATGCAAACAGTTAAAATAGATTGGTTTCTTAAGCTATAATCCTGTTTATATCATTATTTTTCCTTAATACTCTCCCATATATGCTTTAGGAGATAAAAGAAAAATATGACTTGGATCTGGACCTCTATAAAATATGCACAATGATTATAGAACAAGATTGACTTATGGACGATGTTAGGCAGAATGTAATCAAAGATGCATGAGGAAATACTGGCTTTAAATGTAATAATCCATAAAAGATGCAGCTCACAGGGGCCTTACTAGTATTGGAAAGGCTTCAGGGAGCCTTATCTGAAGGTTTTCGCTGGGCCTAGGATGATAGATAGTAAGTTACAGAGGAGGGACAGCATCCAGATGGAAGGCAGAGCTTAAGGAGAGATAGAGAGATGGGAATAAGCACAGAATAAGAAGAAGGATAATAAGGAGATGGAATGGAGATCCATGTCTAGCACACCTGGTTTATACGTGATGATTACTAAAATGTATTTTTTATTATAACTATATTGGAGAATATTGGGGGGAAAGGTGGATCATTGTCATGGGCTCAGATTATAGAAGTTTTTTTTTTTAAAAAAGATTTTATTTATTTATTTATTTATTTATTTATTTATTTGAGAGAGAGAGAGTGAGCACAAGAGAGAGAATGAGCAAGCACGAACAGAGGGAGGGGAGAAGGGCAGAGGGAGACAGGATCCCAGGATGCTGACCTGAGCCAAAGGGAGACGCTTAACCAACTGAGCCACCAGATTACAGAGGTTTTATACAACTAGACAGTGATCTCCCTGAGCACATTTTCCAAAAGTGGACTATTGCAGTATTTTAAAGTTAAAATATTGACACAATGGTTATTTGAGACCCTGATAAAAATATGTGTAGGTAAGACATCAAGCAGAAGGTACATCAAGAGTGATGTGTCTTTAAATGCCTGCCTACCTCCAGGGACAAAGCTGCCTTTGATATTAGAATCTGGTTGTGCCTCTAATAGCTTGAGAAAAAGGCAAATTCAGGGAAACTTTTTTTTAGGGAAGGCTTTAAATGTTGTTGGCCAGAGAACACCAAGTACTTAGGGAACAGAGTGATAGTTGCTTAGAGAGGGAGAATAATTGGTGTATTAAAGTCCTGAAGGGAATAGGGAAGAATATAGTTGGGCAGGTAAATAATTGAGTTATTATTGGACTAGTACAAAAATGATCAGTATGTACCTTTTGCAGAGATGACTTAACAAGCTTATAGAATAACAATAACAATGATTTATAAAATAAATCATTCAAAACATGATGACAGGTTAATATATTATCTTTTCCAGGTAATATGTTTTCATTTTTATGTGTATTTTAGTGGTAAAATCTCAGATATTTTAGCAGAGAGGATGGGGAAATATTCTCAGACGCTTAAAGTACATGAGAAGTTATTAACAGATAATAATGAAGGTAATGAATATAAAGCTATAACAGCTTATGTAGTCACATTGAGTTTATAGTTTAAGTGTAAGAATAACTCAAATACATTGTAAGCATTATCGTATAATAGAGCATTAGCTTTGAAGAAGGCAGATTTTGTATCCAGCTCTGCTAATTAGTAGTTGTGTGAAATTGGGCAAGTTGCTTAACTTTACAGGGCCTCAGACTCTATCTAAAAATGGAGATGGTACTCTTTTCCTGGTTTTTATGAGGGTTTAATGAGGCAACACTTGTGGAGCATTTTGTACAGTACTTGGCATATAAAGTGCTAAAAAAACTGTTTCCTTACCACCCATCTCATCGTGCAAGTAGTGTATTATATTAATGAATAGACATACATACTTCTTCCTGTACACATTATTTCTATGTGTTCTTCTAATCTGTTTTATTCCTTTGTGCCTCTATCTGCCCACTATTTCTTCTTCTTACCCTCTCTCCTTCCTTCCTGCCAACTACTCATCCATCTACTAACAGATTAACAGATGATATAAATGTTACTATCGGCCGTATACTACTTTATAATTGCAGTTAAAAATAATTATGATTGTGGAGCTTGAACTCACCACCCTGAGATCAAGACTTGAGCTGAGATCAAGAGTTGGAAGCTTAGGCTGATCCACCCAGGTGCCTTGCATTTAAAAGTTATTTTGAAATAACTTCAAACTTACAGAAAAGTTGCAAGTACACAACAGAGACTTTTTTTCTTGCTTAATGATTTGAGAGCAAGTAATGGGCATGATGCCTATTATTTTCTCATATTTCAGTGTATATTTCTTTTTTTTTTTTTCAGTGTATATTTAAAGCAAGACATTATTCTACATAACTAGAGGGCTGTGATCAACATTAGGAAACCGTTCAGGGAGAAAAAAAAAGGGAAACCAATCAGGCCCCCTTTGACTTTCCTTAGTTGTCCCAACCAACCATGTCTTTTATAGTCAAAGGATCTGGTTTAGAATTATGTGTTGCATTAAGCCATGTTTCTTTAATCTCCCTCAATACAGAGAAGTTGCTCAGTCTTTCTTTGACCATCTTGATCTTGAAGATGACAGACTGATTTTTGTAGTATACCCTTCAATTTTGATTTCTGTGATGCTTCCTCATGATTAGATTAAGTTTATACATTTTTGTCAAGAAATCACAGAAATGATGCTGTGTTTCACTTATGGTATACTGTCATAGTGTTAACTTTTAAAAAAGGCATACTTCTAAAGGATTTTCTCCATTTCTATTAATATCCTTCTGGGGAATGATTTTTAATGTTTGGGTAATATCAATTGGACATTTCATAATTTGTTTATCTACTTCATAATAAGATTTTTTTTTATCATAGAACAGGTATCAGGAATATCAGTTCAGCTTTGACTTATAATTGATTCATTGTTTCTTGATCACCTAATATTATGAGTAGTATCTTGAGTTTTCAACCAAGTGGGATATTGAAATGGCACAATCTTAGGAAGGTTTATTAAGGAAATAATCTGAAATGAAAGAAGTTATTTTTTAGAACTGTATTTTTTCTTTTTTAAAAAAGATTTTATTTATTTATTCATGAGACACACACACACACACACACACACACAGAGGCAGAGACACAGGCAGAGGGAGAAGCAGGCTCTGTGCAGGGAGCCCGACGAGGCATTCGATCCCAGGATTCCAGGATCAGGCCCCAGGCTGAAGGCAATGCTAAACCCCTGAGCCACCCAGGCTGCCCTAGAACTGTATTTTTTCTTTTCTATTCTTTCCTTCTTCCATTTTCTTTTTGAAGAAATTGCTGAAAATTTAAACCATTATATATGTCAGGACTACATATTGATGGCATCAGAATGGCTTTTTTTTCTTAGCCCCAAGAAAACTGGTACATGTATATCAATATCCAGTAGTAGCTTTTATATATTAAATAGTACCTGCATTGTTTCTTGTTTTATATTTTTTCTAAGGTTAAGAAAGAGTGAATCCTTTTTTCTTTTTTCTTTTTTTTAAGATTTTATTTTCTTTTTGAGAGAGTGAGAGAGAGCATGAGTGGGAAGGGGGAGTGTAGAGGGAGAAACAGACTCCTCGCTGATCAGGGAGCCCGACTCCAACTCCCAGGACCCTAGGATCATGACCCAATGCTGAAGGCAGACACTTAACTGACTGAGCCACCAAGGCGCCCCAGTAAATCAACCTTTTTTTTAAAAAAATACTCTTTGTAGGTACTTACCTTTTTAGAATGAGTTCTGGATTATACATATACTATTAATTAACTAGGAGAGAAAAATTTTAAATTATCTAGGAGAGAAAATTAAACATATTGGATATGGAGTAGAATATAAATTAAGAACTTGGGTTTTAGATTTGAATCTGGATCCCGTTGCTTACTTTGTGTGTGACATTAGAAAAGGTACTTAATCCCTTTCAGCCTCAATATCTTCATCTGTAGAATTTGGTTAAGAAAAGTTCCTAGTTTAAGTTTTGTTAGGTGAGAATGTAACCTTCTTAGCTAAGTCTCTTTACATGTCCAATAAATGTTTGTGTTTTTTGTATTCTAATGTTTTGGTGTATTACTGTATTCCTTTCATGAAGTGGGAAGTTCAGTAATGGTAGCTTCAATTTACTGCTCAGAAAGTGCTAAAGGTGGTTGCTCCTGCTACCTTCTTAACTTTGAGGATGTATTTATAGGCAGTGGGCAGAGACCCCACTTTCCATGTTGCCTCTGTAAATACTGGACAGGTGGCAACCTTCTTGCTTTCATTAAAGTGTTTGCTCACTTGAGATAAATTACCTCTTCCAGGTATCCAAATGGTGTGCCTGCAAGAGATCATTTACCTCAAACAGGGGAGAATGTTACTTCCACTGAAGGGCTAGGATATCAATCATTACAAGAATGGACTAAGGAACTCTTTCGATAGCTGAACATTTTGTATGTCTGGTCCAGACTGAATTTCTCAAGATAGAAATGAATGTGCTGATTTGCCTGGAATTATCTCTGAATAAATACAGTGGCTGGATATTAATAGAATGTTCATACATTTTGTTATACTTTTCCTCTATAATTGAATCATAATTATCCAGAAGATAGATGACCCAAGTATACATGCCCCTGCTATTACTATTCAGAACTTTCTTTCATTGTTAGAGGTAACTTTGTAGAGGTCATAGCAACTCTTTCAGGCTAAACTCAGAAATCTGGGTTGATTCAGCATAGCACTGAGGTTTTACACTTAGGAAGTTCAAAGCAGTGAGTAAAAATATTTCTGTTAATAAATAGTTATTGGTATATATTTTAAAATTAAGATTTTATTGAATCCTAAAGAATAATGAAATGAACATTCCTACTTCAAGTATGATCTGTGGACCAGCAGCATCAACATTAACAAGGAATGTTAGAAATGCCTAATCTCAGACCCTACTCCAGAGCTACTCAATCAGAATCTGCGTTTTTGTAAGGTCCTCAGATGACTGATACACACAATAAAGTTTGAGTAGAAGTAACTTAGGGGATTTTGTTATTTATGTAACTTCACGTATATTTGAAATTGAAACAAGGGTGTATCATTTTTGGTACTTCAGCTACAAGTGTCTATTTTGGGGACCCATATTTAATTTACTGAATTTTCTTCGATTTTGTGATTTTTAAAAAATTATTACCTTTTCATGACCCCATGTTTTTTCTAACATTTTATTGTCAAAAATTTCAGGTGCATAGAGAAGTTGAAAGAGTTTTACAATGCACAGATATTTTGTTTTTTAAATTAAAATTGATTTGCCTTTTGTAATTTTTAAGAACAATTTTTGAATGGATAATTTATCATTGGAAGTGTCCATGACTATGTGAAATTCCAGCATCACAACTTTCATAGGATATATTTATTACTAATGTTGTCAAAATAGTGTACAAAATCAAAATTATTTTAAGAAATACAGGTGAGGCTTCAGCATATTTTGTAATTTATAGGTAGTTTATGGGAAACTTCTAAGAGCCTGAAACCTTTTCTTAGAAGGGTAAGTTGCAAATCCAGATGTTATCTAGCAAAGTAACCTGTTATTTTTTCATATTTTTGTAAAAGGACAAAGGAAAAAAATTTCCTTTCAAATCTATAGTAAAATATATATGTATTTAGGAATATTGTATAATCTCTACCTGTTCTAGAAGAAAATTATGCCAGCTTACAAGTATTTGTAAAATATGACTATATGATATCCATTAAAACTTGAGTAAAAGAAAGTTGGAAGTAAGTTTGAGCCAGAAACAATGTTGAAAAAACCAGTTATGATGGTCTACATAGTTGTATTGATATTTGGATTCTCAGGATTCAATTGCCAATTGTCAATGATGTCATTGAAGGAAAACCAAGAATTTAGGAGAAATAAAAATGTCCTTGGACTATGATTAGACAGGAATTTGTCCTGTAGCTTTTAATAAAAAGGGCATCATGATAGAATGAATAATGTTCTCAGTGATATAGAGCCCTTTGTCTCTCTCTCTCTCTTGTTTTTAAGATTTACGGATTTATTTGAGGGAGAAGGGGCAGAGGGGAGGGAGAGAGAAACTCCAAGTAGACTCCACACTAAAAGTGTAGAGCTGGATGCAGGGCTCGATCTCACAACCCTGAGATCATAACCTGAGCTGAAACCAAGAGTTGATGCTTAACTAACTACACTACCTGGGTGCTCCTCTCTCTTCTTTTTAAGTCAAATATATTGGGGTATAATTTACATACAATAAAATTTATTCATTTAGCTGTAAAATTGAATAGATTTTAAAAAGTGTATATGCTAGAATGTATACAGGAAATTATATAAAACATTATCTTCACCATTTTGCAGTCACCCCACATACTCCTTGCCAAGACAACCACTAATCTTTTTTCTTTAAAATTTTTCTTTTCAAGCATTTCATAAAAATGGAGTCATACAATGCAAAGGTGTTCAGCTAAACTGCACAGGCAGAGGGAACAGTCCCCCCATTGTCCTCACTTCAGACCCCAGCTATAAGTTCAGAAATACCTAGGGTCACTCTCACTTTAGGCCAGCTGGTTATGAGTTAAGGGGCTCCTATGAATTCTCTCAGGTTGCATAATTTGCTAGAAAGACCCATAGAACTCAAGAAAGTGCTATACTTAGGATTATAATTTTATTATAGCAAATGGAAATAAATTAGACCCAAAGAAAGGGATGTGTAGGGTAAAGTCTAGGAGGATTTCAGGCATTAAGCTTCCGTTGTCCTCAAGATAAGGTAACCTCTTTCCATCAATTTATGATAATACATATGGAGTATTACCAACCCAGGAAGCTCACTGGAGCTGGAGCTTTAGTGTCCAGAATTTCTATTGAGGCTTCATTACATGGACGTGATTTTTTTTTTTTTTAACATGGACATGATTAATTGGATTGTCGACTACATTGCTGAGCTCAATCTTCAGCTCCCTTCCCCTCTCTGGAGGTTGAGTTGATTCACATTGGCTCAAAGCCCCAAGCTCTGATCACATGGTTGGTTTTTTAGACATGGCCAGTTCTTACCTTAAGTCATCTCATTAGCATAACTAATGATGCCTCCATGAGCCAACCCATTAATGTGAACTGTGAAGTGTGGTCCTGGGGGTTCACCATGAGTAACTGTATTCACTGCAGAAATTCTGAAGTTTTAGAGGCTAAGTGACCTATCGTGCCTGAACTTAAACCCTAGCTTTCTGTGGGCAACCTAAAAACACCTCAAACTTAACATGTTCAAAATGTTAATCATCTTCTTTGTCCCTAAACTTACTTCTGAATTTTCTGTCTTTGTGATTGGCATAACTATCCACCAAGTAACTAAAATAGGAACCTGGGGTACCATAATTTATTCTTATTCTTACTCTTATTTCTATATTCTACATATTTTATCAGTCTACTTTTTATCCTAGCCTCATTGTTGTTTTAGCTCCATATTTTTCGCATGTGTTATGTTCTTAACCTACTAATGGGTGTCCATTCTTAGGTATACCGTGCCATTCTAGCATCTATTTAGCTAGCTAGCTAGCTCATATTTAGCAGAGAAATAATTTGAGGAGGCTTGTAGATGTAACAAAGAGGGGTGCCTAGGTAGCTCAGTTGGATAAGTGTCTGACCCTTATTTCAACTTGGATCATGGTCTCAGGGTTGTGAGATTGAGCCCTGTGTCAGACTTCATGCTGGACATGGAGCCTGCTTAAGATTCTCTCTTCCTCTCTCCCAGCCCCTGATCCTCACCTCCCTCACTCCCCCCGCCCCCCACCAAAAGAAGTGACAAGTTGCAAGGACCATGAGTGTATTGTGGAACCTTTTTCTTATAAAGCATTGAAGAGTATGATGAAGTAAATTTAAATTTATTGTAGTCTAAGAATATGCTCAATATTGATGTCTACTTCTCTCAAGTTGTTTTGTATGTATTTCAATATGATTAGCTCATTTTGTAATCATTTTTAATTGTTCTTTTTTTCTTACTTATTTTAAATGGCTGTAATACTAGTCCTGTCTCATTCGCTATTTTGAGGTTTAAATGAGTAAATGCATGTAAACAGTGCTTGATCTGTTGCATATCTTTGGCCTCATTGTTATCAACAGCATTATTCCCTATTTCTTATTGTATGAATTAACTCTTTGGTAAGGTGTACAAGACCCTCTTGATCTGATTCTCAGTTATTTGTAGTCTCCCCTCTCAGTACTCTAATTAATAAACCTGCAATTTAGCTAAGCTGAATTGCTTGTTTCCCAGATGTGAGATGCCCTCTGTCTCCAAACATATGGAAAAAACTATTTTTGCTACTAAATCTTAGGAATTATTACATGGGTTATCATATTGGAAATATTATTCAATATTCATCACAGTTTTTATCTTTAAAAGCTACTTTGTAGAAGGTACACAATTTTTTTTTTGGTCAGTGTTACTTATATGAATATGAATATACTTATATTTATCTTCAGTAAAAACTGGGGGCATGGTATTATATTACAGATATGCAGCTTTCTTATTATTTAAGTTGACACAGAGGCAGAAACTCAAGGATATAGATTTAATAATTAGGTAGCATATTCCTTAGATAAGAGGTCTTTTAACCTTGGGCTCACAGAACTCTTCTCAAAAGAGTCCATGGATAGAATTTGGGAGCAGGGGTGGGGGTCTATCTGTGGACTTGAATGGAAAAAATTATATCTTGTTTCACTAACCACTAACTGAACTTTAACATTTCCTTCAGTTATGAAAAGTGATGACAGACCACAATGATGTTAGCAGTGTAGTGACTGTTACTGATAGAAATCACCAACGTTTTCATATTATAATACAGTTGTTCAGCTATCTCTGGATATAGCTTATGCTCATCTTTGCTAAGCAGTGACCATGAGACCCATTACATATGTGATGTGTAATCATAGTCTTCAGTGTACACGTGGACACAGAACAGCTTTGTGCCTAGTAGTTGTTCATCCATCCAAGTGAGCTTCTATATTCTTCATGCTTATGTTTTTTTTTTCTAGTATTCCCCAAATACAAAATTCTCTTTTATTTCCTTGAAAGTACAACCTGCAAACACCTGGAAACACATCAGAACTCTCTCAAAAGAGTTATTGACATTACCAATTTTCTGAAAAAGAAATAATGAAATTGATTCCATATACATTAGTATCAAAAATAATAAGATACTTAGAAATAAATTTAACCAAGGAGAGGAAGGTCTTTAATCTGAGAACTACAAGACATTGAAGAAGGAAATCAAAGAAGACACAAATAGAGGGGAAGGTATTCTGTGCTCATGGGTTAGAAGAATTAATATTGTTGAAGTATCCATATGACCAAAAGCCATCTATAGATTTCAATAAAATCCCTATCAAGATTCCAGTGGTGGGGGTGCCTGGGTAGCTCAGTCTGTTAAGCATCTGCCTTCAGCTCAGGGCATGATCCTGGGGTCCTGGGATCAAGTCTTATGTTCTGCTCCCTGCTTAGTGGGGAGTCTGCTCCTCCCTCTCCCACCACCCCTCTCCCCTGCTCGTGCTCTCTCTCATTCTGTCTCTCTCTCAAATTTTTTAAAATCTTAAAGATTCCAATGGCTTTTTAAAAATAGTAGAAAAAACACTGAAAACTTATAACCATAAGAGATCCCAGATAGCCAAAGAAATCTTTAAAAAGAGGAACAAAGCAGTAGGCATCATGACTTACTGATTTCAAGATATACTATGAAGCTATAGTAATCAAGATGTATAGTATTGGCATAAAAACAGACACAGAGATCAATGGAACAGAATCGAGAGCCAACAGCATAAACTGAAAACCCAAGCATGTATGGTCAACTAATATCTGACATGGGAGCCAAGGGCAGTCAGCAGATAGAAGACAGTCTCTTCAGTAACTGGATATTCACATATAAGAGAATGAAACTAGACCCTTATTTTACACCACTCACAAAAATTAATTTGAAATGGATTAAAGACTCAAATATAAGACCTAAAACTATGAAACTCCTAGAGGAAAACAAGGCTCCTTGACACAGGTCTAGGTAATGATTCTCTGGATGTGACACCTAAAGTGCGAGCAGCAAAATGAAAAATTAACAAGCGGGACTACATCAAATTAAAAATCTCTGTTCAGCAAAAGAAACTATCAACATATGATAAAGGTGTTAGCTAACACTAAGGTGATAATCATTTTGCAGTATATGAGTGTTTCAAAGCAACACGCTGTATGCCTTAAACTCACATGATATTATATGTTAGTATCTCAGTAAAGCAGGGGGAAAGGAAAAAAAAGAGACCTTTAATCCTAGGAAACAAACTGAGGGTTGCTGGAGGGGAGAGAGGAGGGGGGATGGGGTAACTAGGTGATGGACATTGAGGAGGGCACATGATGAAATGAGCCCTGGGTATTATATGAGACTGATGAATCACTGGCAAAAAAATAACTAAAAAACCCCCAAAACAGACAAAAAAAAAACGGACAGAAAAAAAATAGCTAAAACCTCCCCCAAACAGGGGATCCCTGGGTGGCTCAGCGGTTTCGCGCCTGCCTTTGGCCCAGGGCGCAATCCTGGAGTCCCGGGATCGGGTCCTGCGTCGGGCTCCGGGCATGGGGCCTGCTTCTCTCTCTGCCTGTGTCTCTGCCTCTTTCTCTCTATGTCTATCATAAATAAATAAAAATAAATCTTTAAAAAAAAAAACAAAAAATAAAACCCCCCCAAAACAGACAAAAAAAACCCAAAACAACAAATCAACAAAGCGAAAAGACAACCTATAGAATGGGAAAAATCTTTGCAGACCATGTATCTGATAAGGGGTTAATATCCAAAATATATAAAGAACCAATACAATTCAATAGCAAAGGACCAAATAATCCAATTAAAAAAATGGGCAAATAGACATTTTTCCAAAGAAGTACACAAAATGCTAACAGGGACGTGAAAAGATGCTCAATATCAATAGTCATTAGAGAAATGCAAATCAAAACCACAATAAGATATATTACCTTATGCCTGTTAGAATGACCATCATAAAAAAGACATAACAAATGCTGGTGTGGATGTGGAGAAAATTGAACCCTTTATGCACTATTGGTGGGATTATAAATTGATACAGCCGCTGTGGTAAACAATATAGTGGATCCTCAAAAAATTAAGAATACCACTATTCGTATCATATGATCTAGCAGTTTTACTTCCAGGAATGTTTCCAAAGGAAATAAAACACACAAGTTCATAGTAGCATTTATTTACAACAGCCAAGACATGTAGACAACCGAAGTGTTCATTGACCAAGTGGATTCAGAACTTGTAGTATATATACAAAAGAATATTATTCAGCCAAAAAAATCAGGAAATCCTACCATTTGCAGCAATTTGCACGGACCTTGAAGGAGTTATGCTAAAGGAATTAGATTAGAGAAAGGCAAACCTATATGATCTCTCTTATGTCTCCCCCTCCCCCAAAAAAACCAAAACCAAACTCATAAAGGAAGAAATCAGACTTGTGGTTCATCACCAGAGGTGGAAGGTAGGGTGAGGTGGAAGGTAGGGTGAGGGAAAATTGGTGGAAGGTGGTTAAAGGTACAAATTTCCAATTATAAGATAAATAAGTCTTAGGGTTGCAATGTGTAGTGTGTTGCTACTGTTAACATTACTGGAAAGGTGTTAAGAGAGTAAGTTCTGAGTTCTCATTCTTACAAGGAGAACTTTTTTTTCTCTATTCTTGTCTTTTTGTTGTATCTATATGAGATGATGGATGGTAGCTGAACCTCTTGTGGCAGTTATTTCACACTATATGTAAGTTAAACCATCATGTTTTACACCTTAAGCTTATATAGTGACCCATGTCAATATTTTCTCAGTAAAATGGGAGAAAAAAACTGTAACACAGTTACTTAAGTTCCTTCTGTCTTCATGGCTTCAGTTTTTTTCATCCATTCAGTAAGTACTTATTGAGCACCTATTACATTCCAGCCACTTAAAAAAATGAGGTATAATTGACATATAATATTATAATACTGATTTCAGGTGTATACATAATGATTCAGTATTGGTATATATTGCTAAATAATCACTATAGCAAGACGAATTAACATTTGTTCCGCCATACCTAGTAACAAAAACTTTTTTTTTCCTGTGATAAGAACTTTTTTTTAAAGAACTTTTAAGATGTACTCTCTTAGCAACTTTCAAATGCATAGCATCAGATTTGAACTATGTATTCACAATCCTTTTTCTTTAAGATGTACATTGTATCAAATATATTGACTGAACCAGGGTGAAATTGCTGACTTTAGAACAAAAAAATTACCCAGTAAGTTTTGAATTTATTTTATTTTATTTTATTTTTAAAAGATTTTATTTATTTATTTGAGAGAGAGAGAGAGAGAGAGAATGAAAAAGCACAAGCAGGGAAGCAGGGGGAGCAGCAGAGGGAGAGGGAGAGGGAGAAGTTGGCTCCCTGCTGAGCAGGGAGCCTGACATAGGGCTTGATCCAAGGACCTCGAGATCATGACCTGAGCTGAAGGCAGACACTTAACCAACTGAGCCACCCAAGGTGCTCATAGGCTTTGAATTTAAAAGCTTTGGAGAATTCTGGTGTTTCTTGAGAGAGGCCTACCCCTACTTGTAAAGTGAACTGTAGAAGCTTTAATTATATTTGTAGCAGTATATATTTGTGAGTCAGGATTTCCATCATTTTTACAGATAAAAGAATCAATTTGATTTTCAATATGGCATCTATAATGCCTTGTTGAAGATCACCTTGTAGTTAGTGTTCTTAGTTTGGCTAAGCAACAATATTCACTGGGCTATATCTCTTAAAAATTAAGTTTTTAAAATATTTTATTTATTCATGAGAGACACAGAGAGAAAGGCAGAGACATAGGCAGAGGGAGAAGTAGGCTCCCTGCAGGGAGCCCGATGCAGGACTCGATACCCAGACCTGGGATCCACGCCCTGAGCTAAAGGCAGACAGACGCTCAACCACTGAGCCACCCAGGAGTCCCTTAAAAAATTAATTTAAGTCTATGTTTTAAGTATA
Source organism: Vulpes lagopus (assembly GCF_018345385.1). NCBI lineage: Eukaryota > Metazoa > Chordata > Mammalia > Carnivora > Canidae > Vulpes > Vulpes lagopus. Next base: position 96,695,897 of record NC_054830.1, on the reverse strand, counting down.
TCACCTTACTTTTATTACATTAATAACCAAACTTAAAATAGGTTGATAACTGCATCTCAATAAAATTTCCTTTGTTCTAATCATTCCCCCAAATATTATTTGTCTGAGTCAAGATATGTTTTTGGATTGTCCTATTATTGGACATTTATATCTTTAGTATTATTTATAAATAATACAGATAGAAACAAGAGCTTTTGATTCTTAATCAGTGTTCTAGATTTTTCATTCCTGTTTCCTAACACAGTGTCCTTATATATATGAGCTACCGTGTACAGATTCTACAGACCAACCATACATATGTACAAATATCTATACAGACAGTCACACACTCACAGTTTCATACAGTCATGCCTCATTATAATTTTCTTCTACTCAATGGATAATTAAATGCCTTTCCATGTCAATAAAGTAGGTATACTTTATTAATTGTATTTGGTTACATACTACTCCATTGTTTATATATACTATAGTTTACTCTGTGAATTCTCTGCTGATGAATATTGGTGTTCTTAAAATTTTCCATGATTATAAACAATACTGTAATGAACTGCGATATAATTCACGTTTGTGTAAAAAAATTATGTTTGTACTGTTATTTCCTTGGCTAAATTCCTGAGAAATGAGTTTGTATATTTTACATTTGGAAAGAATTGCTGGTGTGCCTTTCATGAAAGTTCTTTTACCTTATGCTCCTATGAACAGTATTGAGAGTGCTGGTTTCCTCATAATGCCTTTGGCATGTTAAATTTTGACAATCTTTTTCATATTTATTAATTTGAAAGGCAAAAGAAACTATGCTATTACTTATTTGCATTTTTTATTGTTAGGTTGCATATTTTTTCATTTGTTCTACATTCATTCATATTCTTTTACAGTTATCTCATGTCATATATGGGGTGTGTGTTTCCTATGGAATTATAAGAACTTGTGTATCACATGTATTAACACTTTGCTCTGTATCATGTAAATAATTTTACAGTTTGTATTTTAGTTTTGTTTGTGTGTTTTAATTTTTATATAGCTAAATTATTAATATTTACTTTGTGGTTTTTCTATTGGTAATTTACTTAGGAATCCTAGTCTTATGTCAAGGTTGAATTGCTTGTATTTTAGTCTAGTATTTTCAATTTTTATGTTAGATATTGGATTTATCTGGGGTTATTTTTGGTTTAAGTGGTAAGGAAATGATTGATATTTATTTGTGTCTAGATGATCGCAGTTAGTCATAGTACTTTTCAGTTCAGTCACCCACCTTTTCCTTACTGAATTAAGATATGCCATTTACTATGTATTAAACTATTATTATACATTCTTCGATCTATTTCCTGTCTCTCTGGTCTATTCCTTTTTTTTTTTTAAAGATTTTATTTATTTATTCATGAGAGACACAGAGAAGAAAGAGAGAGAGAGAGAGAGAGAGAGGCACAGACACAGGCAGAGGGAGAAGCAGGCTCCACGCAGGGAGCCCGACATGGGACTCGATCCTGGGACTCCAGCATCACGCCCAAGGCCAAAGGCAGGCACTTAACCGCTGAGCCACCCAGGGATCCCCTCTCTGGTCTATTCCATGATTTTCTCTAACTCTTCTAATACTAGTATTGTGCTGCTCTTTACATATGTACATCTTGATGTTTTAAAATATGGTAAATCTGTCATTACTTTTTCTTATAACATTTAGAGCTATTTTCATAGTTGATTTATGTATGTATGTATGTATGTATGTATTTATTTACTGTTAGAATATTGCTTTGAGGCAAACATCTTGCTATAATGATTAGTTATCATGTTTGAAAACTATGTCTACATTCATATTTTCCAGATTAGTAGCAATTTGGAGACACAAGCATTATTTTTGGTTTAAGATTGTGATATGTTGGGATTAATTGAAAAGAGTCGCATATAAATCGTTAATAGTGAAAGGTGTTCCTGAAAAAGTAAGCAGGGATCAGATCATGTAGGGCCTTATAGGCAATGTTTTAGGAGTTTGAAATTTATTCCTAGATCTTCATCTAGGCTTAAAAGCAGTAGTTGTGACAGTATATATTTGTATTTTGTTTTGTTTTGTTTTGTTTTATTTTATTTTTGAGAGAGATAGTACATGTGTGTGTGTGTGAGTGGGGTGGAGGGTTAGAGGCAGAAGGTGAGAGATAGAGAATCTCAAGCAGGCTCCACACCCAGCATGGAGCCCAATTTGGGGCTCGATCTCATGACCCAGAGATCATGACCTGAGCCAAAATCAAGAGTCAGATGCTCAACCAACTGCACCACCCAGGTGCCCCTTGTATTTGTGTTTTAGAAGGTACTTTGTCTATGGTGGAGGATGGTTTGGATAAGGAGAAGACTGAAGAAGAGTAGGGAGATGCTTGCAAGAATACAGATGAGATAAGGTCATGATCACAGAAAACACTGAATAGATTGGAGAAATATTGAGGATGGGATGTGGAGATGGTAAGGGAGATGGAGATGTCAAGGGTGACAAAATATTCCCAAGTGTGTGGAGCTGAGTTGGAATTTAAGGCATTAGCATTACTCATGATTAACATTTGTTGTTGTCATATTTTTATGCATTGTTATTAATATTATACTGATGACCAACATTATGATTAAATAAAATAATTATGTGTTACATACATACTAGTTAAATAATTACTCATGAATCTCCATTTTCATTAAAAGAGTGTTTCTCAATCTTTCTGAGTTTGAGGACTCCATTTTGGTAAGAAGACATTGTAGACTGCTCTCTCTACACATGATAGTTGTTTTTTTAGGAGCAGTTGACTTTGATAATGTTTTAAAGGATTTTTAATTTTATTACCCACAACATCATGAACATGTATTATTCATGCTATATATTTTTTTAGGGCTAAGTAAAGATCAAAGTGGCAATGGTTGCTCTAGTTAAAAGTGATAAACCCTTCAAATAATTTTTCAGTCTCCCCCACCCTGCCCCAAGATCTGTACCTCACAGGTTTAGAATTACTGGTCAAAACAATTCTTTATGAGTTTATTATAAAGATTTTAACCTTAAATGTATGATATAGCCTTTGCTATTGGAAAAAGTCCAGTAGAGTCCTCTACTTTCTCAAAAGACACATGCTATTAAATAGAAGGAAAGTGATTAATAAATGTATTTTACATAAGCAAGAATTTACTAAATGTAGCAAACATTTAAGCAGCTTAGACAAAGATAGATATGAGACGTTTCAATGATCTTATCTCTTATTTCTGTGTCCTTATATAAGTAATTCTACCACTATGTCACTGGAGGATTTTTTTTGTTTCTTCATTTATTTAGTGTTGAATTAATTGTACTCTATACTGTATAATGTGAAGTATGTCACAAAAACACTTCTCACTCATCAAAGCATAAATATTTAGTGCTCTTTCTGTAATTCCTTAAGAGTCAGCAGTCAGGAACTTAGAGTATATATGCCTCTTTCCTACTTCTTAAAAATTCAGCAGAATGCCTTGTAGGATTATATTGTCACTCAATTTCGCCTTTCAGAGTGGTTAGTGCCTATACAAATATGTTTCTATGAGATAGTAGAATACTGTTATTCATTAAAATTTAATTGTAGTTGATTTTTGCTTTTAAAGGCTCTTTGTGAAAATTTTATTACTTTGATATAGCTGAAAATTTCTTTAAATTATGAGCTTTTATTTTTATTTTTTAAAAAGATTTATTTATGTATTTATTCATGAGAGATACAGAGAGAGAGAGAGAGAGACATCTGCAGAGGGAGAAGCAGGCTCCCTGCAAGGAGCCTTATGCGGAACTTGATCCCAGGATCCCAGGATCACACCCTGAGCTGAAGGCAGATGCTCAACCATTGAGTCACCCAGGCATCCCAAATGATGAGCTTTTATTTTGTTTAAAAAGAATAAGTTCGACATACCATTCAAGTTAATATTAATTAATTTTTCTTGGTATTATTTAATGTCAGTAATCATTATATTCAGCATTGTTGCAGCTGCTATGAACATAAAAATAAATATAATTAATCCAATAAACATATAAAGAATATCCATATATGCTAGGCTAGCACAGTGTAAATATGGGGTTTACTGAGATAACAAAGGACATAGCTGAGGAATTGCAAGCCAGTTGAGAAACAGGGAATACATATATTAGACACTGGAATGATGTATTATATTGAATGTTATAGGTAAAATAAATTTTACTGTTTTTTTTTTAAATTTTTATTTATTTATGATAGTCACACAGAGAGAGAGAGAGAGTGAGAGAGGCAGAGACACACACAGGCAGAGGGAGAAGCAGGCTCCGTGCACCGGGAGCCCGACGTGGGATTCGATCCCGGGTCTCCAGGATCGCGCCCTGGGCCAAAGGTGGGCGCCAAACTGCGGCGCCACCCAGGGATCCCTAAATTTTACTGTTTATTCACTCAACAGTGATCCATTAAACACTATTTCACTAATTCTTTATTTAAAAAAAGATTTTATTTATTTATTTATTCATAAGAGACAGGGAGAGTGAGGCAGAGACACAGGCAGATGGAGAAGCAGACTCCCTACAGGGAGCCTGATAACAGGACTTGATCCCAGGACCCTGGGATCACCCCTGAGCCACAGGCAGACACTCAACCACTGAGCCACTCAGGTGCCCCTCAGTAATTCTTTTAAATCAGTGTTCTTTATTATATGTTAATTGGTATATGAAGCTACTGAACTCTTTTATTCATGACTTAAAGAATTGATTGTTAACAAAGGAACTGTGTATTTTCATTATAATTACTATGCCTTCCGTCAATGGGATTCTCAGAGAGAGTATGTTCATGAGAGACATATAGAATTAAACTTATATCACCGTATATTCTTAGAAGTCAATGCATCAGTAACAGATAGAGATAAATGCTACATGGAGATATTATGCTTTTATCCAATTTACAGTTTTATTTTATGTATAACTTCTAGGCAATGTGGTTTCCAAAATCTGCTGCATAAATTTTGAAAAGATTTATTTATTTATTTGAGAGAGAGAAAGAGAGAGAAAATACTAGCAGGGGAAGGGGCAGAGGGAAAGGGAGAAAGAGAATCTTCAACAAACTCTCCACTGAGGGCTGAGCCTAACACAGGGCTCCATCATGACCTGAGCCAAAATCAAGAGTTGGATTCATAACCAACTGAGCCACCCAGGCACCCCATGACTGCTGCATAAATTTAGAAATTTATCTCTCTTGGGGAGACTGAGTGGCTCAGTTGGTTAAGTGTCTGCCTTCAGCTGAAGTCATGATCCCAGGGTCCTAGGATTGAGCCCCACATCAGGCTCCCTGCTCTTCAGGGATAAATAAATAAATAAATATTTTTTAAAAAGTATTCATTTTTATCCACTGAAGAATAAAGAAATAAAATAAGCCTAACATTTTTTAACACAGGGCCTCTGTGAGATTGTTATTTCTGACTCAGAAAACCACTGATTGACCACCTTCTCAGCCAATGTTGCTCTTTAGTGTTGAACCATATGTATTCTTAAAATTATAAAACATATTTCCATTGGATAAAACTGGCCAAATATGCTTTTTGTGTTTATGATGTAAAGACAAGGTTTAAATTAATTCCAACATCAGAGGCTCTTGAAATGTAGAATGGTATACTACTGAATTTAAACAATCTTTCCATGCTTGTCATTTTACATGGATAGCATCATAAAACAAATAATGACAGATTAAGACCTGCCTAGCAGAGGGAAAACTAAATTACACGACTTTTATTAAGGCATAAATAAACCTATTAACCATTATCTGGAATGCCAATTAGTAGAAAGTGCACTGACAATTTTATTTATCAACATTAAACACAATTATTAATTACAAACCTGATGAATCCAGCAGCAAGCAGGCCATGTTGGATATGCTGGGACCTTAAGTCCATTATGTGAGACGGATGATTACCAAAATCCTGTGGGGAAATAAGTAATTGTCATTGTAAAATTTTAATTGCCTTGGAATAAGGCAAATTATATTTTCTTGTCTGAGAATATAAATAGTATGACATTAAGGTAACAAGCTTCAGTAGTCGTAAATAGAAAATGAATTTATGTTAGGTTTTAAAAAAAAGAAAAGAATGATGATAAAATTTTAGTGTCATAGCGTTCAGTGTAAACGATACAATGTTTCCTTTAGACATGTTGCTTAGTAGGTGAGCTATTTTCTGCATTCATTTTTTCATATTGAAAATTAATGTAGGAGAGGACTTTTTGAATGACTATCTACAGGTGAATGGGAATTATATAATTGAGAAAATATTTTAATTGTGTTGTGATTGGCAGAGTTGCGAAATGAACAAGAGACAGTTCACATGTTTTCTGTGTCTTTTTCTTTTTTTCCTCCCAAAGATCCAAATTCCAGAATTTGTGGACATTTACTCATAGGGGCAGCCAAGAATTCTTTTGCCAAACTCATGGATAAAATTAGTCTGGCTATGGAGAGTATACCTTTGCATAGTAACAGAAGTATTACATATGTAGAAAAAGATTCTCTGGTTCAGAGGTTGGCTCGTGGACTTCATAAAGTAAATACACTGGCCCTGAAGTATGGTCTACGTGGCCATGTGCCCATTTTGGTAGGTATACAATCTCATTAAATAGTGACTTTAGGATTGTAAATTTAACTCTGAATCACACTTATTTGTATTTTAAATTAGTTGTGTGTGAATATATTTAGATTTCCTTTAGATTTCATGTAATCTCTTAATGCAATGTGTAATAGCACTTTCAAGTGTCTAAAAAATCAGAATACAGAAGTTCTGACATGAGTTGTGAATTTACTGTTTTCTATAAGTAGACAGCAGCAGAATGCTATGAGACATAAACATATGTCAGTTCCCTTTTCTAGCCATCTCAATTATTTATTTTCTGCAGTTGTTCATTCCATATCAACCAAATTATTGGTCACATAAAAAATAAAGCTTTCACCTCTCAGTTTCAGTTACAGCTAGTATTGTTCTCTGTACAATCTAAGACACATTTAAGTTGGTAAAATGGCCATTGCTATTGATTTATTAGTAAACCTGTAGTTACTGCTTGTAAAATTGCTCTTGATTAACAACAGAAAACCACAGCATCATTACAGAAGCAAATATTTGGATTTACACAAAGACTGCATGCAGCAGAGGTGGAACGCCGCTCACTGCGCTTGGAGGTCACAGAATTCAAACGAAACGTGAATGAAATGAAAAAGGAGATTGACAAAGCCCAGGGTCTCCAGATGCAATTAAATGAATTTAAACAGTCTGTAAGTATGTGAAATTTAAAATACTGTGGCTCTAGTGAACTCTCCTGTGATAACCATACACATAAACTTATATATACATAGGCATATATACATGCATATATGATCTCTGTATCTATATATGTTCTAACCTTGTTTGTTTGTTTTTGAGTAATTCAAAGTCCCATGAATACGATTTCTTTTCCTTCAGAAAACTTCCTTTCTAAAATTCCCCAACAATACTGTATTATATATGTCGAAGTTGCTGAGAGACTAGATCTGAAATGTTCTCACCGTAAGAAGAAATGATAATTATGTCACATGATAGAGGTGTTAGCTAATGCAACTATGGTAATCATATTGTAACACGTAAGTGTATCATCAACAGGTTGTACACCTGAAATGATGTTCTATCTTCGTTATGGCTCAAAAAAACAGGAGTCATACCACATGCTTAAAGGAGTACTGATTTTTTGTCCTGTTAAACTCCTGTTAAAATGTACACTGTGGCTCAAAGTGTAGAAAAAGGAAGTTCTAGTTAGGAGAGATTAACTGCGTTAGCAAACAAACCCCCAAGTGTATACTAAAAATAATAAAATGCTTCTTCCAGGTGAAGAACCTAATGTTTGGAATGGGAGGTGGGATGTCCTTTCTTTTCCTTTTATATTTAATATTCTGAGTAAACTAGATTTTTTCATTTAAATTAAATTGCTTTTCCAAAGAAATGTTCAATCTAACTTCATCGTACTCGTGTATTATTTAAGCAGAAGATAGCTGAGAAAAGAAAGGCTGGATAATAAATAACATTAAACCAAGATCAGAATGTGTAAATATATGAAGCACAATAAAATGGAGATATCTACGTATTCTATTTGCCACCTTGCTGCCTGGGTTAATTAGTAGCACTGCTATTCTTAATGTAGATATAGGAATATAGAGTTAAAAGATTAACCTGGAACTTTAGAATTGTATCCAACTGATGACAACTAATATAAATAAAAATACAAAATTTGTTTCCTAAATCTAGCAACAAGCTACTTTTAGTACCCCCTTCTTTGGGAAACCTAAGTTTTGTGTAAATTCAACTTCACTTTAAGTGGCTAATTTGGAATTTGCAGTTTTAACATTTGTGGAAAGAGAGTGGCAGAGAGCAGTTTAGTTACTAATCCTATGATAATGTAAATTGCTAATGTTAATTATTATTTCAAATAGCTACACCTTGAAAGGGCCAAAAGTTCTATAAATTAGTCAGATCAAGTAATCGTGAATTGACTTTCCAATTGGAGATAAGGAATAGTTTTCTTATCGGTGAGTGTCTAAAGACACCAATTTTTTCCTTACTTTCTTAGTTTTTTGTTCAGAGAAGGTAAAATTATAGAGCTACCTCAACATTTTTTTATTATAAAAGTAATATGTGGGGCAGCCCTGGTTGCTCAGTGGTTTAGTGTCACCTTCAGCCCAGGGCTTGATCCTGGAGACCTGGGATTGGGTCCCACGTCGGGCTCCCTGCATGGGCCTGCTTCTCCCTCTGCCTGTGTCTCTGCCTCTCCCTCCCTCTCTCTCTGTCTCTTGTGAAAAATAAAAAGAATCTAAAAAAACAAAAAGTAATATGTGATAACTGTAAATAAAAATGCAAAAAAGTATAAAGAAGAAAGTTCAAATCAGTCTAATCTTACTACTCATAATGAATTATTATTGAATTATGGGTGAGTTTTGTTCCCTACATTTTTTGTGTGTACATGTGCAGATGTACGCTTTTACATACAGTTGTAGTTTAGAATGATTTTGCATGTACAATTTGCAAAAAATATATACAAATATTAATATTTACTTACAGTTCTATAAGCATTTTCTTGTGTTACTTGTTATTAATCCCATTTTAGATAAATGAATACTATTCTATCATATGGATATGTCAATTTGACTATTCTCCTATTAATAGATGTTTCATTTTCCCCCCAATTTTCTTTTGCCATTACACTTAAATCATAAAGAGCTATTTATAATTTTCAAAGCCAGATCCTTTGGAGTGTATCTCTGCCTCCTTTTGATTTGCTTTTAATTTTGCGTATGCTAACTAAATCTGGGATGTTGAGGTGGTCTGCCAAAATGGAAAGAAACAGCTATTGATACAATTTGAGATTTAGAATCTAGTCAACTTTTTTAGGTGTAGATAATAGTGACTTTCCTGAAAATTGGAAGATCATTATGTTGCTTCCTGGAATATGTATGGGGGATTCTAGATATTCTAAACAATATGATTTCCTAGTCCACAGCTAAGTCTTAGGAAAATAAGTTAACATCTTTGATTAGTTTGGAAGTAATCAGGACTCAGTTTCTAGAATCCAGAGAGAAGGTTAGAGTTTGAAGTAAAGTTGCTGGATGGTGACAAAACCCTCTTGTAAGAACTTTGGTTGAATAACTGGCTTACAGCAAAAACTAGGCATATATTCCAAGAAATGTTTAATGTGAAATAAAAATAGGATTAATTGGGGATCCCTGGGTGGCTCAGCGGTTTGGCGCCTGCCTTTGGCCCAGGGCGCAATCCTGGGGTCCCGGGATGGAGTCCCACATCGGGCTCCCGGCATGGAGCCTGCTTCTCCCTCTGCCTATGTCTCTGCCTCTCTCTCTCTCTCTTTCTCTCTCTCTGTTTCTCTGTGTGTCTATCATAAATAAATAAATAAATCTTTAAAAAATAGGATTAATTGAAGTAATAATTGAAGGAATGAGGTAAGTGCTTTTTATATATTTATATTTATATATTTTATATATATTTATATATTTATATTTTGACACACAGTTGTGAGGTGTAGTGTTATCAAGCGATGATTTCTAACATTTAATGACCATATTGACCATGTATCAGGCACTGATCCTAAACACTGCAAGGAGTTGATTTGTTCAGTCCTCTCATATCAGGAATTGTTCAAAATTATTATCTTTATTTTACAAATGAGGAACATGGGGCACAGAGCAGCTAACTAAGTGGCCCAGAGTCACAAAGTTAGTAAGCAGAATCGACAAGATTTGAACATGAGTAGTCTGGCTCTAAAACTCATGCTTTTAACTACTTCAGTGCAGTGGCTAATGTCTATATGTATCTATATGTAGCTGTGTTAATAAAGGATTGTTTCATTAAAAACATAACCGACGGAAAAGTGATGCTATTTTCCTCTAAAAAATAGAGCACGTACTTGTAGTCATCATCTTTCACTGATTTCAGGCAAAGCGCATGGGAGGAAAATAAAATAGCTTCTTTATACTTGGTCTAAAATTGTAACATAAAGGGGAAACATCCTGCCTGGGAAAGCTACTCAGTATTTTTATTCTTTCTGAGCACCCTATTCATCTACTGAGAGTTGTTCTTTAACGCTTAAGCTAACTCTGATGGCACTTTTTTTTTGGCTTATTAGCTCGTTACAGCTGCTTTTACACACCATCTCATTCTTATTCTCCTTTGCTATATTTGATTTTGATTGTTTACTTTCTGAAGAGTGAACAGAATTGAGCCAGTTTCTGGGAAGGATAGATGGACAAGAGAAAGGCTAAGATTAATTAAGTGTTAAGGTGAATGAGAAATTTTGAGATGTGGAAAGAAGTCCTGGGAAGTAATGGGGATCTTGATTTATAGAGGTCAAGTGACCGATGGTCTGATGGTGAGGAGTGATACTTTAAGACAACACAACAAAAAGTAGAAGAAGTAAAAAAATGTGTGTTCATAAGACCAAGAAGAGTGCTGTGGCTGCAGGGAATAGAGAGGGATGTTAGGAGGTTGAAATGACCAGGAGTGTCCAGAGGAGGCTGTTAAAGTTGATGTTCTGGAAGTGGAGAGTTTAGTTATAATGGGACAATGTGGAATGTAAGGCAGCTATTAGGAGGGAGTACAAAATAAATGTTCCTCCAAATCCAAACACTGTGAATGTTTCAGTGATAATATCAGATAGGCCTATCCTAGATGACTGTCAGGAAATGAGGCAACTTTCCTGTGTGCTTGTGATCATTTTTGTTACCTTGTGTCAAGTTAGGTAAATCATTCTGCCTCTGTTTTTATGCTATAATATTGCTGTTGTTTATGCTGCACTGTAAAATTTAACCAGTGTTGAGGCATGTGTTACATATACCTTTGAAAAGGCAAATAATAGTAAGAGACAGTTGCTTCTGGGAGGCAGCAGGCAAGGTACCTGGTGCCAAAGTAAAAATAAGTTAAAAACTGTATTATGATATAGAAAGACTCATGTAATAAACTTATCCCCAGGCTTAGTTCTAGCAATTTTTTTTCCCCTCTGCATGAGATGCATGCTTGAGGAAACTACGACTAAGCATATTTGTCTCGTGTGGCAGAAAACTCACAGACAGTGGCAGAAAACTCTCAAAGTCCACATTCGACTGCAATAGTTTATATATTCCAAATGCCTAGAATCAATAGGATTTTTATTCTACTCTTCCCCTCCTCCCCAACCTATATTTTAAAAAAATTTATTTTTTTACTTATTTTTTATTATTATTTTTAAAGATTTTATTTATTTATTCATGAGAGACACAGAGAGAAGCAGAGACACAGGCAGAGGGAGAAGCAGGCTCCATGCAGGGAGCCCAATGTGGGACTCAATTGTGGGTCTCCAGGATCATACCCTAGGCCAAAGGCAGATGCTCAACCACTGAGCCACCCAGGCGTCCCTTAAAAAAAATTTTAAATCCATTTGCTTTATATTTGTGGTTAATTATATTCACCTCAAAATCTTTTCAACAATGGAAAGTTATCAGTCTTAAATGTATGAATATTATATATTTTATGTATATATATATAATATTTATACACACAATGTGATTAAGTGATTGTATAGTTTCTTCTAGTTTCGCATATATATTTCCCAGGTTACTTACCTTTTGTGAAACATTCCCATTCTTTGTACTTCAGGATCAAGATATCTCTTGTTGTTTGCTGTAATTAATTTTAATTTGCTTAATTGTTTTGAACAGGAGATAATACATGTGTGTCCTGCCATGGATTCCCCACCCCTTCAGGGATAGCCCCCGGCTAGAACTGTCTAGATAGATGTAGTGTTCTATTCTCCAAAGGAGTCATGGATATTGTAAAAACTGCTATATACTCTGATTCACAGTTTCATTTGTAGATGTTTTTTTTTTTTTTTTTTAATTTATGATAGTTACAGAGAGAGAGAGAGAGAGGCAGAGACACAGGCAGAGGGAGAAGCAGGCTCCGTGCACCGGGAGCCCGACGTGGGATTCGATCCCGGGTCTCCAGGATCGCGCCCTGGGCCAAAGACGGGCGCCAAACCGCTGCGCCACCCAGGGATCCCTCATTTGTAGATGTTTATGAATATTTTTCACTCAGCAAATATCTACTGAGCGCCACTGAATGCCAGGCACTCTTCTGTGTGTTGGATGAGCAAGCTGAATGAGGTCTCTGCCCATTGGAGCTCCCATCCTTAAATTTGTGATTGGTGGCAGGATGCAGACAGGCAATAAAAAAAAGTGAATAATTATATGAAGTAAATTTAGGTAATGATAATGGCTATAAAGAAAATAAAGGAATATAGTATGGCGATGTGAGTAGCCATAGCAGTTGGGAAGGTATGGTCTGGTAAGGATACTAGAAAGAGGGGATGTTTGATCAGGGAGGCCTGACCCCTTGGAAGTGGTTTCAACTTAATATTTCTTGTGCTTTTCAGACCACATGCAAGTTTTATTTGATGTTTTTAGTACATTAAATGGTTAGTAATAGTAATGTATGTTGAACACAGACTTTCGGGTAATCAGTTAAAAGCATAGGAACTTGTTACAGGCTTTAATTCCCACAATCATATTCTTTATAAGAAGTGGTCATGTATGAAAATGTAAACTGAGCATTATGAATTTATTTGGACTTGAAATAAGTTTCCTACAATTTTATTTGACTAAAAATGATAACTTTGGGAGTATAGCCATTCTACTTTAAAAACCAGAGTGATATTTCTTATCTTGACTCATAAGATTAAGAAAAATAAAGTGTACTTTTGTCATGTATCAGACATATAGAAATGTGTGTGTTATACTCTTTATGTTAGCAAATATAGTTTGGAAGATTAAATGATTTAACAGTACATTTAGCTTATCACTGATTTTTTTTTTTACCTTTTTTTTTCAGAAATTGATCACTCATGAGAAGTTTGAAAGTGCATGTGAAGAACTGAATAATGCATTACTTCGAGAACAGCAGGCACAAATGCTACTGAATGAACAGGCACAGCAACTACAAGAATTGAATTATAGACTTGAATTGCATTCCAGTGAGGAAGCTGACAAAAACCAAACTCTTGGAGAAGCTGTTAAGGTACGAAAATATCTCTTTCATAGTGTTTTATTTCCTTGAGGTATGGATCTTTGAGGGAATCACTTATAGCTCTTGAATAAGGAATAGAACCTAGGATCTGAAATTTTATCTTGTAAAGGTTTATAAGGATGGAATGAACTTGGTTTTGAGATCTCAGTTCCAAGCATGCATTCACATGTGTTGAAAATGTAAAAGTAGGTTTTACTTGCACATTGAAAACAAAGTAGGGATTTTTTCCAGTAATAATTTTCTAATTTTTTCATTGTTGTTCTTCAATTTTTCATTGTTTCTTCTTTCTTTAGGTCTTTTCTTTTACTTGTTTTATGTCTCCTGATATTAAAACTCTACATACCTTTTGGATTTTGAAAAGTTTTGGGTGTGCGTCTGTTTTTTACATAAGTGCGCATCTAGGGAGGGGAAAGCTTTGGTTAGGAAGAGTTGTTCTCTGTGTTATATATTTTTGGCAGAGGTACTTAGAAGGGAAAAGAGAAATTACAAAAAATAGTTGCCATTTCGGAAATTTTATTAACAAATTTAGGACTATGGTATCTTTGGTAAAAGTTGGCTGTAAAGTATAATGGAATTCTAGTCTCTGATTGTATTTGTGGAGTTTTCACTAGTGAAGTTATGCACAGTGGAATGAAATAATTAATTCTAGGAAAGCCAAAATTATATAAGCCTTGATATTGGGTATCATATTTAATTCAGTAAGCAACTCAGAGTTAATGTATAATTTATCATGCAAATGGTATATATTCTAATAGCTAAACACTAATACTAATAAAATGGTCAAAATTTATTGAGTTTCCTATTTTCCAGGCACTATGCAAAATACTTTATAAGGTATTATCTCACATAATCCTCACACAAACGCTATGGGATCACTTCATTTTGTAGATGAGAGACCAAGATATAAAGAGGTTACACACATAACCACTGGTAAGTGATAGATCTAGGGTGTCAGACTTCACATCTGCCTCCCTGACCACCTCATTACATATACTATTGATTGACAGCATACACATGCCAGGCTCTGTGCGACGTTCTCTACATGAATTATCTTGTATTCATGCTTTTTAAAAAATTTTATTTATTTATTCATGAGAGACAAAGAGAGAGAGAAGCAGAGACACAAGCAGAGAGAGAAGCAGTTTCCATGCAGGGACCCCGATGTGGGACTCGATCCCGGGACTCCAGGATCATGCCCTTGGCTGAAGGCAGGCACTAAATCGCTGAGCCACCCAGGCATCCCTCTTGTATTCATTCTTAAACTACCTCTATGAAATAGGCACTATTATTATTCCCACTTTTAAAAGTTTTTATTTAAATTTCAGTTAGTTAAGCATATAGTGTAATATTAGTTTCAGGTGTACAATATAGTGATTCAGCACTTCTGTTCAACACCCATTTCTCATCACGACAAGTGCCCCCCTTAATTCTTATCACGTGTTTCACCGATTCCTCTGCACTGACCTCTGTTCTGGTAACCAAAAGTTTGTTCTCTATTATTTTTTTTTTTTTTAAGAATTTTTATTTTATTTTATTTATGATAGTCACAGAGAGAGAGAGAGAGGCAGAGACACAGGCAGAGGGAGGAGAAGCAGGCTCCATGCCCCGGGAGCCCGACGTGGGGTTCGATCCCGGGTCTCCAGGATCGCGCCCTGGGCCAAAGGCAGGCGCCAAACCGCTGCGCCACCCAGGGATCCCTGTTCTCTATTATTAAGATAGAATTTCTGGGTTTGCCTCCCTTTCTGTTTTTTTTCCCCTTTGCTTGATTGTTTTGTTTCTTAAATTCCACATATGAGTGAAATCATATGGTATTTTTCTCTGACTGAATTATTTCGCTTAGCATAATACTCTCTAGGTCTATCCATGTCATTGAAAATGGCAAGATTTCATTCTTTTTTATGGCTGAGTAATATTGCATTATTACACACACACACACACACACACACACGCGCACACACACACATCCCATGTCTTCTTTATCCATTCATCAGTCGATGGACACTTGGGCTGTTTTCATAATTTGGCCATTATAGTTAATGCTCCTGTACACATCAGGGTGTATGTATCCCTTCAAATCCGTATTTTTGTATTCTTTGGGTAACTACCTGATAGTGCAGTTGCTGGATCATAGAGGACTTCTATTTTCAACTATTTGAAGTGCCTCCATTCTGTTTTCCAGAGTGGCTATACCAGTTTCCATTCCTACCAACGTGCAAGAAGTTTGGTTCCCCTTTATCCACACCTTCACCAACACTGTTGATTTTAGCCATTCTGACAGGTGTGAAGTGATATATCTCACTTCATCTTTGGAGAAATGTGCATTCATGTTCTCTGTCCACGTTTTAAATTGGATTATTCATTTTTGGGGTGTTGAGTCTTATAAATTCTTTATGTATTTTGGATAGTAACCCTTTATTGGATATATCATTTGCAAATATCTTCTATTCTGTAGGTGTCTTATAGCTCTTTTGATTGTTTCCTTTGCTGTGCAGAAGCTTTGTATTGTGAAGTCCCAATAGTTTACTTTTGCTTTTATTTCCTATGCCTCAGGAGATATTTCTGGATAGAAGTTGCTATGGTTGATGTTAAAAAGGTTACTGCCTGTGTTCTTCTCTAGGATTTTTATGGTTTCAGGTCTCACATTTAGGTCTTGAATCCATTTTGAATTTATTTTTGTGTTTGGTGCATTCCCATTGTTTTTTGATGAAACTCAGTGTTCAGTTGACTTGCTTGGGGTCTTTGGCCTATAAATATTGAAATTGGGATTTAGAAACTGTTTTAGGAAAAATTAGAAACTAATGAAATTTAAAAGAAGATACAGGTGAATTTAAAGAAGGAATTATAGATGACCTTAAAGAAAAAAATCTCCTAGGACTACTAGGATACTATTAATATTTTGGAGTATATTTTTCCTGATATGTGTATTCAGTCAAACCTTTTGAAATTGCTGTTTTTTACAAGTCAAAAACAAATGCCAGCAATTTTATATGGTTCAACCTGATATATATAGTTTTTCTTATATAAAAGAGAACACACTTACCTACTATTTTATAATATGCTATTAATATATATTAATAACAGTTGTAGACATTCTTATTGCCTGATATGATTCTGATACAAATGTTTTTTCTCCGTTCTTATACAAGTAATAAATATTCATTGTGTAAAAATAACAAAGTATAGATGAAGAAAAATAAAAGTTAAAAGAAGCCCAAATCATATCATCATATATATCTACAGTCAAAATTTTGTTGTATACTATTTCAGACCTTAAGTTTTATAAATAATAGACATGTAACCAAATATAAGTGCATAAAATATAATCATACTGTTACATATAATTTTTAATCTACTTTTTAAAAACATCATGTCAACAATTTTTTTCCATGCTAATAAATATAGCAGTGTCATCATCTTTAATGGCTGATGGAGTTCTTTTGAATATGCATAGTTTATTAGCCTAGTTTCTTTTTTTTTTTTTATTAGCCTAGTTTCTTATTGTAGATTTAGTTTCATTTTCCTTCCTTCCTTCTTTCCTTCCTACCTACCTACCTACCTACCATGTAATTCTAAGATGAGAAACTCTGTGGCTAAATCTTTATATACATATCTGTGATTATTTCCTTAGCATAAATTCCTAGACGAGGAATTACTAGGTGAACTGCTGCATAAATTTTAAAGTGTAAATATTATGAATTGGCCTATAGCAAATTTTTATCAGTCAACTTTTCTCCTAAAAGGTATGGCGGTTTCACGTTTTAGCCCACCTGGCTATTACTACTTCAAAAATTTTGCCAATTTGATCAGTATGGCCTTGTCACTGTAATTTGTATTTCTTTGATTACTAGTCAAGTTGGAACATATATTTTTAGAAATATATTGGTTAACATTTTTTATGCTTCATGTCTGATTAATAGATAATGCAATTAACTAGGCTTTGACAAAGCATATAATTGTGTCCTATTGGAGTCTTTCTGTAATAGCTTGGAGTTTGTGTTTAGGTGTAGTATCTTACAGCAGATAAAAAGCTGTTCATATTAATTTCTTTAAAATGCCAGTAGCTTAAATATTGTTGTCAGGAGTAGAGAATTGTTTAATTACTATCTCTTAATTAGAGCTAGCAGGTGGTGATGTGAAAATGCTCTCTTGTGGGAGGCAGCATAGTTCATCAGAAAAAGCACTGGCCTTGGAACAAGTATTTCTGAATTCAAATCCCAATTCTGCCACTTGGGCAAATAATTTAACCTTTTTCAGCCTAAGTTTCATCTTCTGCAAAATTAGGGGTAATGATATTTATGTTACAGAATTTTTATGAGAATTAATTGATACTGGTTGAAAAGCAAGTATATGCTTGATAAATATTCTTTTGTGTTTTATGTGTCCTATGCATAATTTCATTTTAAAAAATGAAGTGTCTTGCTTTGTTTTTAGTCATTTTTCTGTATGTAATAATTTTTTATGAATCATACTTTGGATAGGATATTCAGAAAGGCCTTCCTTCATGATGCAGCTAGATTTTGGCTAAGAGACTTCCTGTATTACAGTGGTGCATTAAAGAGTCAAGGAATCTCCAAGGACAAGAATATTATAACATCAACAAAGCTCAGTAAGTGGAATCAGAGTTAGCACTGGGAAAAGATGCTGGACTTACCTGCAGGCAGATATCAAAGTGTTAGAAGTAGGAGGCAACACTTTAGGCTCCACCAGCAGATCAGGCCCTGGACCTGAGGCTCCACACTAAGGAACTGCCTGATAATGTGAATGGGATAATCTCAGGTCAGTAGTATCTGGGCAGAAGCTAATGTAAAGTTTTCTCTGAAAGGAAGTTCCTTTAGGACCCCCCCCGCCCCCAGGTGAAATTCAACAAAGAAACTGATACATAGCAGATATGTTCATCTTCTATTCAGCCACATTGCTAAACTCTCTTGTCAATTTGAGTAATACTTTATCTGTACTCTTGAGGGGTTTCTACATAGAGCATTACATTATTTGTTCTATAGTGAGAGTTTTGTTTTTTCCTTTCCAAACCTTAATCTTTTAACTTTTTTCCCCCTTCCTTACTGCACTGGCTAGGATACAATGCCGAGTAGAAGTGGAGGCAGCAAGCATCCTTATCTTGCTGCCAATCTTGAAGAGAATCTTTCTTACATTTCTCCATTAAGAAGGAAGTTTGCTACAGGTTTTTAGTTGATAAATCCTTATTGGTTAAAGGAGTTTTCTTCCTAGAGTATGCAGATACAAAAAGAATCATGAATGAATGTTTGGATATTATCAAATACATTTTTATGTATCTATTGAGATACTGATATGATTCTTCTCTCTTATTCTATTGGCATGTTGAATTATATCAGGGATTGGCAAACTGTGGCTTAAAGCCTGGGTTTGTATGGCCTGTGAGCTAAGAATGGTTTTTTACATCCTTAAAAGATCCTGAAAAACAAGCAAATAAATAAACCAAAGAAGAACATGGAACACACAGGTATCTAAAGTTGCTCACCCCCTCATTACATTTTTCAGTATTCTGATGTTAGCCAGCCTTGCATACGTGAAATCAACCCCATTTAGTTGTGATGATTTTAAGAACATATTTCTGCATTCAGTTTGTTAATTTTTCACTTACGACTTTCACATCGGTGTTCTTAATCATGATTGTTTTGTAATTTTCTTGGTATCAAATTTGGTATCAAATTTGGCTAATGCGAAGGGACTTCTCACCCTGAGCGCATGGAGTGGGAACTAGATAAAGTATAACAAATAATTCATGTAGTATATAGCTGAGCTTAAAACAATGTGAGCAAAATACTCAGATACTAGAAATGGGATATCCACAATCAAATGGCGAGAGGTGGTGAAATCTAAAGAGCTCACTGTGGCATACACACCTAGCTGGGGGCTAGAGTTGATAATCACAACGTTAGGGAAATCCAGTCTTCCCTATCAATTAGATGAGGAAAGAGCTACCTGTGTGAAGCTGGGGTCAGGAAAGGCTGCCCCCTGGGAAATGGGGTGGAGACCTTCCTGCCTACCAACTGTTGGGAAATCTGATATCTGCTCTGGACATTGGGTAGGAAAAAAGTCACAAAGAAAATGGAAGCCCAGGCTTCTGCTACATGGGAAGGTCTTGGTTTACACTACCTTCATCTAAGGGTTGCTCTGCTGAGAGATGATCTTCCATATGGCCCAAGACTTGTAACACCAGTGTGACCTGGTAGAAGAAAACTTGATAATATTCAGTAGGGTGCTTCAGAGAGCACACAGAAGACTTTTATGGAAGACTCAATGTTACAGCCATGTGGAGAAATGAATTGCACATCAAATGAGAAAACTATACCTTAGGTGGTAGGAATATTCAAAATGTTGAAAGATACTTTATTTAAAAAAAATTTCACACACTTTTATTCATATCATGCTTATCAGAATATTATGCATATAAAATGATGCTAAATTTTTAAAACTGTTTCCACTTATGCAACCAGGGGACAATATATGGGGAAGCCTTAGACATATGTATCAATGAGAGGAAAAAAAAAAAACCCTAGTTTTGAAAAAAAAAAAGGGTGAGACCAATAAAGCCTGAGATGAGGAAGATGAAAGCAAACAGAATGTACAAGGGGATTTGTTTAGACAGTATGGAATTTATGTGTGTTTAGAGAACATGATTTTGTATTGTGTGTGTGAAAGGGAATATGTTCTGTTTTCCCTGTATCAGAATATATAATTTTGTATTAGACTGGATTCTCCAGAGAACTGTGTGTGTGTGTATACATATATATTTGTTTATATATTTATGTCATATATATATATACATATATAAAAATGAATATATATATTATTCATTCACATAATTATAACAACCCAGCCAAATACAGTGAACACTTTAAAGAGAGAGAGAAGGATGTAGGGGGAGATTTATTATGAGGAGTTGGTTCACATGGTTATGGAGGCCAAGAAGTCCCAAGATCTGCAGTTGGCAAGCTGGAGACCCAGTAGAGTTGATGGTATAGTTCCAGTTAGATTGTGAAGGCCTGAGAAGCAGGAGAGCCAATGATGTAAGTCCCAGGCTGAGTCTAAGTTAAAAGGCAAGAGAGGACTGATGTCCCAGCTTGAAAATAGAGAAACCAAATTCTCCCTTTCTGAGATTTTTAAGGATAAAGGGTACTTTAAAACATAGTTTAAGTGTTTTTAAGTATTGTAAGAAATAAAGTATGAATAGATATGTAAGCCAAGCAATGAAGATGTCATTGAAATTAAGATTGCAGTGAATGGCTTGAACATTGGGTAGACGTTGAAAGGATATTAGCGAACTGGAAGACAGTGAGGAAATTACCCAGAATACTCTGCAGAGACAAAGTGGTAGAGAATCGGAAGTTAATAAAAAAAAAAAGAAAAAAAGAAAAAAAAAGAATGAGATATATTTAATGAAAGAATGAAAGTAGAATAAAATTGCTTGAAAAATATTTAAACTCTTAGAAGCAGAATCAGTGCAAAGAGTATTTTGAGCAAGAATGACTAAAAGTTTTATAGATTTAAAGAAAAGAGTAACTCCTCAAATTAAAGGAACCCACTGTGAGCAAGATGAAAAAAAATCACGAATAAGCACATAGAAACATAGTAATGAAACTATAGAATAGCAAAGACAAAGAGAAAATCTTAAAATCTGTGGGCTTAGGAAAGATAATCTTTCAGTTGCTGATCTTGAATTATTGGAACTAGCTTAACAAGTAAAAATTCTCGAAGAACTCAAGCCAGTGAATGCAGCAAGCTTTGAAGACAGCAACTAGACAGATTTAGCACACCTCTCTACTATTGGGCACTATAGACAAATGGAAAATGTCATATGGAAAAAAGTGGAACAAGTCAAAGATTTATTATTTTTTGCCCTACTTCCCCACTCAACAACTTTACGCTGTTGGTCTACAATATCCCTAGTGTCACTGAACCTCTGAAGCAGTTTTGTTAGGAAGCATTTCTTTATTTCATATGATACAGTTCATTAGGCAAGGAAAGCTACATATCCAAAGTATTTTATTTTTTTTAAATTTTTTTCATTGACTTTATGTAAGCTGAGATTTAAATTTAGTCACACTTATACTAACCATTTGATCTTGGATTCTGCCTTACATATCTTTATTTTTAGTGACATACATGAAAGAATAATTAAAATAAGCAGAGTTACTTAAATGAGGGAGTCAACCTGTAGGTAAAAACTTGTGGGAGCGAATATAGAAATTTGTGCCTGAAAATGGGTTGCTGCTGTAACCAACACCTAAAGTATGAGGCACTGGCTTAGAACAGATTAGAGGGGGATTCCTGGGTGGCGCAGCGGTTTGGCGCCTGCCTTTGGCCCGGGCGCGATCCTGGAGACCCGGGATCGAATCCCACATCGGGCTTCCGGTGCATGGAGCCTGCTTCTCCCTCTGCCTGTGTCTCTGCCTCTCTCTGTGACTATCATAAATAAATAAAAAATTAAAAAAAAAAGAACAGATTAGAGGTATAATTCTCTGTTATCTAGATGGCTGCAGGGTGACCACCATTAAATTTTGTGCCAGCATGCAGACTTGGGTGCATGGAAATAGGGTACCCCAATAGCAGGGGTACCTCCAAGAAAGAATCTTGGAGTATTTATTGGTACATAGTCCTGACTGGAAGCAAGCATTAAAAATCTGCCAACTTTTTGAGGCAATTGTGTTGCCTAAGAAACCACAGATCTGGACTAAAATAGCCTTATACTCTTTGAGCTTTAAACAACAAACCTTAAATGAACCATCTATCATTTTAGTCAATGCACAGAATTCCAAACTGTAAATGTCACGGTTTATTTAGTTATTCATCTGCTGATGGGCATTAGGTCTGTTTCATCATAAATAAATAAATAAATAAATAAATAAATAAATAAATAAATAAATATTCTAGATTAGAGGAAGGAGAAACTGAGTAACTGTCCTGAAATGACATTGCTTATATGAAAAGAAATTTTTAAAAAAAATTTTGCTTTCTCCCAAGTTTGACATTAAAAACGGCTGAATCATTAGGATTAGAATAAAGGTATAGCTATAGTTGCTCCTCATTTTTTTCCTGAGAAAAGTTAGATATCTAATAAATTCTGATAAGTTTCGATCATATCTGGAATATACTACATGTATTTATTACTTACAGAAAATTTAAACATTTTTATATTTATAGGATCATTTAATAAAACCAATAATCTTTCTGTAAAGTCAAAAAATCACCTTTCAATTTATCTTTCTTAAAAAATAAATTCTGGGGCACCTGGTGGCTTAGTGGTTGAGAGTCTGCCTTTGGTCCAGGGCGTGATCCCAGGGTCCTGGGATTGAGTCCTGCATCAGGCTCCCCACCTATGTCTCTGCCTCTCTCTCTGTGTCTCTCATGAATAAATAAATAAAATCTTAAAAAAATATATTCTGTTCATTTAATTAATACACATATTAGAGCCATTGCTGTGTGGAGAATATAGTACTTGGCTTTGTGGAGAATATATTGAACTTAAAAAATAATATTTTTATCTTAATGCTTGGTGAGGTTTTTTTATATGACAATGGATGAGAGCTTCTGAAACTATTATAAAATATTAAATTCTCTAAATTGTTACAGTTTTGGAATTCTGTGGATATTGATTGAGAGAAAATGGCTTAGGGAAAAAATAAGGATTTTTTCACAGCAAGGCTCCCAAATAGTTCCTTTGTTAAACTCGAATCCAGCTCTTATTTGTGTGCCCTTTTTCGTCATCATTTTTAAAAAGATTTATTTATTTATTTATTAGAGCGAGAGAGAGTGAGCAAGTCTGGGGAGGGGCAGAGGGAGAGAGTGAGAAAAACTTTAGCAAACTCCTCAGTGAGCTTGGGAGCCTGATGTGAGGCCCTATCCCAAGACCCTGAGATCATGACCTGAGCTGAAACCAAAAGTTGGTTGCTCAGCTGACTATGCCACCCAAAGCCTCAGCTTTTTGTCATCATTTATGTTACCTGCTTAATTCTACTATCTTGTCTTCTATCCATCAAGTGCACAGCCTCACAGGATCTCAAAGACACCTCTTCCCAGCTCCTTGGATCATTCCTCACCTTGCAGCTACTCTGGTATTTTCTTGCTTATGTCTCAATTTTAATGGAAAATTAACTCTATGCTGTATTATTTTCCATTCTCAAACTTAATTACACTTAGATTATGGATGGGAAAGAAGAAACAAGAAGAAAGAAGAGTGTATTTTTTAAAGTTCAAGTGGAGTAATTTGCAGGGATATTTTATAATTGTAATTGTGGCCAAGGGTCACATTTTAATGAATATTTACCTTCTCATTAAAAATATACTGACTTTTATATTATTTTTATTTAAAAATGTTTTTCTTTTTATATTATTAATAAAATTATTTGACATACTCTGGGGGTGTAGAATGTGAATATTACAATGAATCATTTATTTATCTTATTTTAAATAAATAACCATATTTTCTCCAGTAAACTTTTAAACAAAAGAACCCTCAAATTCATTTACTTTAAAAAATTTAAACTTTTTAGTTGATAAACCCTGATTATAATAATAATTAACATCTATCACATAACCCATTTTCATAAAGTAGGATTATTAACGTCATTACTTAATTTAAAAGTCTTATCATTTTTTACTTTAATCCCATATATTTTTTATCTTCCTAATGACTTATACCATTGAGACCTATAGGGTAGTCAATTATATTTCAAGGTCAGAGAAAAAAGAATTAAGAAAACAACAGCTCTCAGAACATTTTTAGAAATATTAATTTAGTAGAGAAGATTCAAGCTAGAACCTAGAATACTCATAAAAAGTTGTTATTCCTATTTTTTTAATCTGAACAACATAAAGATATAAAATTAAATCCTTTTCTCTTTAAACCTATTATGACATAATTTACTTTTTTCTAAGTGTATCTCAAATAAAATTTAAAAATGCCTTCTGCATGTTTAAATTTGTGGTCAAAAAATAGCAATTTGAGTTTAGAGTTACTTAATTGAGTACTAACCTTTGGTTAGATTATATTTCAAATATTACTGAAAGTATTTTGAATCTACAGTTCAACTTTGTATATAGTCTTTTACAAACATTACCTAATTTGTTTTTCTGATTAAATATGAGGAAAGTAAGAAAAACTATAAAAACAGAAAAAACAAAAAATGTGTATGCAAATCTATTATCACACATATGTAACCATTATTAATATTTTGACAAATAAAACTGGGAGTATGCTATATATAATTTTGTATCCTGTTTTTTAGGCAGAGTGGCATTATTTTTACATCTACACTCACACCATTCTGGCATCTATTAGAATTTAGACTGTAGGTATGCAAAAGTAGAAACAGAGACACCATTTAGAGGCTAACAGTATAATCTAGACCAGAGACAGTGGTGGCTTGGAAGAGGGTGCTAGGAGTAGAGGATGATGAGATTCTGGGCATATTTGCATTTTGATAGTAAAATGTGTAGAATTTCTGGTGGATTAGATGTGAAGTATGAAAGAGATGAATCAAGGATTGATCTTCAGCAACTGGGTGAATGGGATTGACAATAAATGTCAATGTTAAAAATTTTAAAGAAGCTTAAATAAATAAGCCATACACTACTATTCTATCTTATGATTTTGCTAAAATATATTTAACTATTTTCTTGTTGGATATTCATAGCATGTTCATTTTTCACTGTTAAAATTAAGATGAACACCTTATAATTAAGTCTTTGACTACATAGCTGATTATATTCTCAGGATAGAGCTCAAGAAGCAGGATTTATTTGGTCAAAGATATATAGATACTTTAAGTTGATGTGTGTATGTGTTTGTATGTGTGTTTAAGGCTATGAATATTTTCTTCAGATCTGTATTTACATCTGATATATATATATATATCTGAAAAGGTATATAAGAGCACCTACTTGGGGAGTCTGGATAGCTCAGTCAGTTAAGCATGGGACTCTTGGTTTTGGTTGAGGCTGTGATTCAGGGTTATGAGATTGAACCCTGCATTGGGATCTACTCAGTGGGGAGTCTGCTTGAAATTCTCTCACTCTCCCTCTGACTTTCCTCCCTCAAACAAATAAATAAATCTTAAAAAAAAATAAAAGGGCACCTGCTTGACCCCATTCTCATCAGCATTGGATATCATTAGGTATTACCATTGAAACACAAATCAAAGCCAAGAACATTTGCCAGATAAGGAGAGGTCACTTATTTCTGCATATATTAATTGTATATGTAAATATACACAGTATACATGTATGCATATCTGAATGTATGGATGTATATGTACACTATTAGAAACCTATTTTATAACATGTTTTGGGTGGAGTCTTTGTCATTTGCATGTTCAGTCTTCTATTGGCTCCTTACTCTTAGGTCACTTCCAACAGTTAGTTGTATGCTGCCCCCAGGTGGTAGCAAGTGCTTTGATTTACATGATCTTATAGTCTTGGTTGACAAACCCTGTGCTTTTGCTAAGATCTAGATTGGAATTGTGAATTTCACAGGATTTTCTTTTTTTGTAATTAATAAAAATATTAAAATAGCTGAACACAGCAAAGTTCATATAGGAGACTGGCTGATTACTATAACCTTAAGAAACAAATTTTGTGTACAATTTGGGTACCTCTTATTAATCCTTTACTGTTGTCTTATCTCTAGACTCATTATTGTAGTTTGTTTAGAATGGTCCCTTATAGTTTTCTTGGAAGGCCTCTAGTGGTCCAGTGATTGCCTGAATTCCAAAATGGCTCACAGTATTATTATGAGATAGTCATTATCTATATGGCTTGAGACTTCAGGCCAGTCTGCTGTTAAAAATGTTTATTTTCCTCTTAGGTACTCAGACTTGGATAGCAGTAATCCACTTACTATGCTTAGAGAAGTAATAATTAGAGATGAAAGGAGTTTACTTTTCTCCTGCTCAAACTCTCTTATCTCCCCTCTTGTGGTATCCAAGCAGAACATAAAGAGAATCACCCAGGCTTTTCTTCTTCCTCCATCTATGGCTAAATCTTAGATAACAGTATTTTTCCAGTTCACTGTATTAGAAATAGAACCTATCGATTTGCTTCTTTTTGCAGAATTCAGATCGCTACAGACTCCTGCCTTAATAATACAAAACACACATAATCAGTTACTGAAAACACAGACAAGGAGTAGATGAGACCAGGCAATGGGTAGGTCAGTTGTCTTAGCATTAGTTCAGAGATGTTCCTTTGATGATGTAGGAAGAGTGGAAATATGGCTGTCACACCTTGGAATCTCATGAAGACCTTGAACATCATGCTAACAGTATGATGGTCCACATTGTGGACCAAAACCTGTATATACACTTTCTGTAATCCTCACAATTACCTGGAGATAAATATGTGTGTGTGTGTGTGTGTGTGTGAGTGTGTGTATTACACAAATATAAATATATAATGAATTAAAGATCAGAGTTATTAATAAATTTGCCCAAAGTCACATGTCTGTAGGATGTGTGGAGTCAGCATTTCAACTCAGGATCTGCTCAACTTCACAGCCCATCCTATTTCCAGTATACTATTTTCTTTCAGAATTGGGGCATTTTGTTCTCTCTGATGTATTTTTTAGAAAAGCATATTAGTTAAAATATCTAGAAATGGAAATTGGAATAATTCTAGAAATGTTTTCATCTGCAACTGTTTAGCTTTCAGAAGCTTATCTTCTTGTGCGGGTTTGTAACTCAGCCTGTTCCAAGTTCAGTTCAGCATTGGTGGCAGGAGAGTGCCAAAGTGAAGCAGATACTAAGCTTTGGGAGGATTAATGTTCTTACTTTGTGGAATAATACTAGGCATATACTTCAAAATTCAACCTCGTTTTCTCCTGTTATTTTTTTGTTTTTGTTTTTGTTTTTGTTTTACCCCCTCTTCTCTCTTTCTGGAACACATATCAGTGTCAGAAGTCAAATATATGGATTTGATCCTCTATGGTTCTTACATTTTCTCTTATATTTTTTTTTGTTTGTTTTTGATTCTGGTCAAGTCTGTAGGTTTAATTTTTCTGTTTAGATATTTTATATTACTCATTTTTAATTTCTAAGAATTACTTTTAGTTCTCTTTTCATAACATCCTTTTTAAAACAGTTTTTGTATCTTCTCAAGTTGCAGTTTTCTGTTGTATTTAATAGACAATATACAATTATTTAAGTTCTCTTTTTTCTTCTGAGGTCTTTTTTAAAGATTTTATTTATTTATTCTTGAGAGACACAGAGGGACTGGCAGAGACAGAGGGAGAAGCAGGGTCCTTGCAGGGAGCTGGATGAGGGACTCGATTCCCAGACCCAGGATCACACCCTGAGCCAAAAGCAGAAAGTCAACCTCTGAGCCACCTAGGTGTCCCTCTTCTGAGGTCTTTATGCATTTTTCCTGTTCCTTTTTTTTTTTTTAATTTTTAAAAATTTATTTATTTGAAAGATAGAGTGTGTGATAGAGAGCATGAGCAAGGGGAAGGAGTAGAGGGAGATGTAGCAGCTCAGTCTGCTGAATGGGAATCCTGATGCAGGACTCAATTCCAGGACCCCCCCCGCCCCCCCCCGAGATTGTGACCTGAGCCAAAGGCAGATGCTTAACTGACTTAGCGATCCAGGCGCCCTTCCTGTTTGTTTCTGTTGCTCCCCTTCTTTGATGTGGGGAGCTATCAAAGACTATGTTTCATAGAAATAGCCACAGTAATATTTCTAGTCCCGCAAATGCTTCCAGAATCTTGCCAGTCTAATATTAAGAGGTGGAGTCTGTTTTTATCTCTTTGAAATTGCATGGGCTTTTGTGACTACACCTGTGAATAGCATACGGAAGAGATGATACTGCATGGGTTTTAGCACTGCTCAAACTCTCATATTTCCCCTCTTGTGGTATGCAAGCAGAACATAAAGAGAAACACTCCAGTTTTTCTTCTTCCTCCATCTATGGCTAAATCTCAGATAACAGTATGCATGACCATAAAAGGTAACATGGTTTCTGCCTCTTCATTCTCTTCTCTTGCTCTCCGCTTCTCTTGAGTTTCTCTGTCAGTGTTCTCTGTTGGAATCCAGCCATCATTCTCTGGAGGCCCAGGCCATGTGGTGAACTCTGTATGGCTCTTCTCAGCTAACGGCCTCAGCTAAGGTCTCAAGCAACAAGCCAGCATCCATCCACTGTCAGACGTGTGTGAATGAGCCTTCAGATGATTTCACACTGTAGCCTTCAGCTGAGCCTCCAGTTATCAAGGAGCAGAGACTAGCAGTCCCTGCTGTGCTCTGTCTTATTACCTGATCTACAGAATTCATGAATCTAATAAGTAGTGGTTTTCCACCACTACATTTTGGAGTAGTTTGTTCTGGTAGGATTTGTCTGATCATTCACATTTAAAAATGAAGAAAAAGGAAAGATGTGATAACTGGCTTGCTTTCCTTTAGAATGAAGGGCTGTGAGCCAGTTGTTGGGCTGGGTGACTACCAGATGAATATGCTGGTCTTTGTTGTGTGACATACTCATAACCTATTTCTCCTTAGAGAATTCACCCAATTCCTGTTTGGCTTTAGTTTGTTTTATGGAATAAGTTCTTTTTTTTTTTTTTTCCCTTGTAGGTAAATGTCTGTTTACAATGGGTTCTGCATGGGGATGCCTGGTGGCTCAGTGGTTGAGTATCTGTCTTTGGCTCAGGGCTTGTTTCTGGGGTCCTAGGATCAAGTCCCACATCAGGCTCCCCAGAGGGAGCCTGTTTCTCCCTCTGCCTGTGTCTCTGATTCTCTCTCTCTGTGTCTCATGAATAAATAAAATCTTAAAAAAAAACCCAAAACAGTGGGTTCTGCATGGTAGGGAGGGACAAGTGGGTGTGACTGGTCATTCTGAATTTCTGTCTTCCACACCTTGAGTTATGCTGCCCTATATTGTGCCTTGTGTTTTCCCATCTTGAGCCTTTGCCAGGTGTTAGAGCACCACTGCTCTTCTCCGTACCAGTCTTCCACACATACTCTAGATTGAAGGCTGGAGACTCCTCTGCTGTGTTTTGTCTGAAGTCTTCCTTCTGTTAAGGATCCCTCTCCTTTTATTTTTGTTGTTGTTTGTTGATTCTTTTTCTTAAAATGGAGTTTTGATAGGGGAAAGGAGGGTCATCTTGAATTTGACTTTGGGCTGCCTTGAATCAGTTGTCTGTATATTTTTATAAAAATCTTTCATTTCATTCAAATTTGAAAATGTGCTTCATATATACAAGGGCTATGCCATATTGTTCCTCATGATCATTAAAAGTTTACATGTCTCTTCAGCTCCTTCTTATTCCTCATTTTGTGTATTTGTGTCTTTAATCTCATTAAGCTTGTTGGGTGAGGGTGCCCTAAGTTTTGTCCTTTTAGATTGAATAGTCCATTTGGGCTCAAAAATCTTGTGATTCTTGGATCTCTAGTTTGTTGTAGCTGAATAAGCATTTCTACTTCTAAGCTATCCTTTCTTTGTGCCTGAGCAGTAATGTTAGAATTCTCTATACCTGACCTACTTTCCTGTAGGCCAGAGTGAGGTAAAGGGATTAATCTTGTTATTACTTACAACTCATTTTAAAGGAAATATGAGGTGAGGACCTTTCTTTTTTTAGAAGTTTTTTTTAGAAGTCTTCAATAGTAAGGCTTGAGGTAGAGGGTATAGGAATAGAGAGGAATAAAAGATGAGTTAATATTTTACTGTGTAAGATTAATAGTATTCTTAACAAAAAGGGGTTAGGGTGGGAGATCAGTTTGGGGAATGCGAGAAAGATTATAATTTCAATTTTTGGCTTTATTTAATATGAGAGGATCATAAGTTTGAGGAAGTGTATAGTTGGTTGCAATAACGTGTTGTAGTAAAGTATTGTCAAAGATGTAAGGAATAGATGAAGTATCTTGAAGATGTGAAAGAGCAGACAAATAGGTGGAAAGATCTAAATTTGGAAGGCAGAGAAAAAGGAGGTAGAGAAAGCAGGACTTAGAAAAGTCCTATGTGAAGAATTTTATTGCAAGTATATTTAATGATGTCAAATACCCAGAAATATTACCTAGTAACTTTGAATCTATGCTGAAAACTTAAGATATTTCTGCATATGCTTAGATTATACGTAGAAACTCTTTAAGATAAGACAGTTTTCAAAGGGAATATTTACTCAACAAAGAGTGAACGTTTACTGTTTCCAAGGACATCTTAGTTCATGGGAGAGTTAAATTTTACATTAAAACTATTTTTCTCACCCCCCCCCCCATTTTTCTTTGTAACATTATTTTGCTTTTTTCTTTTTTTTTTATTTTTATTTTTTTTAATTTTTAAATTTTTTTTATTTATTTTGCTTTTTTCTAAAAACAGGTCAGAAAATTAGCTGCTGTTAATAAGTCAGTCAGAGAAAGACAAATACCATATGATTTCACTCATATGTGCGATTTAAGAAACAAAACAAGTGAGCAAAAGGGAAGAAAAGAGACAAACCAAGAAACAGATTCTTAACTATAGAGAACACATTGATGGTTACCATAGTGGGGGTAGGTGGGAGAAATGGGTAAAAGAGGTGATAGGGACTAAGGAGTACAATTACAATGAGCACTGGGTGATGTATGGAAGTAAGTAAGTGAATCACTATATTGTACACCTGAAACTAATATGACACTATGTGCTAACCACACTGGAATTAAAAAGCAATAAAATTGAAAAAATTTCAAAAAATTAGCTTTCGTTGATTTGAAAAAATAATCACCAAGGTGTATATACCTTCAGTTCATCAGTAAGCTTTCTCCTTTGTGCCTGGCATACAGAAGAGGCTGGGCATTAGCCACTGGTGTGTTGTGTCCTTCCTGTGCTAGGAGGATGCTGGAACCAGAGGTCAGATTTCACACAGCAAAGAAAAGCAAGCCTTCAGTTTATTGAGTGATTACTGTGTCTGGCTCTGCTGGATACTAAAAGTATATTACCCCATTGAATCTTCACAACAATCTAGGACCTGTGCAGCATAATTTTTTTCCAGATTAGGAAAATAAGACTGAAGAATGCCAGTAATTTTCCTCAGCTAAGAATTATTAAAGTAGGACACTGTATTCAGATCTGTTGGCTCTAAAATTCCTACTCTTTTATTATATCTGGCATGTGGATGGAGAGTGAACATAGTAAATAAAGATTTTTGCTTTGGGTAAGCCACAAAGGGAAAAAAAAGATGGTACTTGATAACCTAAAGAAATTTTATTTTATTTTATTTATTTTATTTATTTATTTTATTTTATTTTATTTTATTTTATTTTAAGAAATTTTAAGAAATTTTAAAGAAATTAGGACCATCCAGGTATTTCTGAATGGGAAGCCATGATTCTTTTTTTTAAAGATTTTATTTATTTATTCATGAGAGGCACAGAGAGAGGCAGAGACAGAGACACAGGCAGATGGAGAAGCAGGTTCCCTAAGGGGAGCCTAATGTGGGACTCGATCCCAGGACTCCGGGATCATGACCTGAGCCTAAGGCAAATGCTCAACCACTGAGCCACCCAAGCACCTCAAAAGCCATGATTCTGAAAATGCACCAAGATGAGAGAGAATGAAAAAGAAGAAAGGGTTAGATGAAAGATGGGAAGATGTGAAGTTGGATAAACAGGGCACAGGAAAGTTAGTTACTAATTTTAAGGTCTAAAGCATGTAAAACTTAAGTTTCTATAAATCTTACTGTGCCTTTTCTCTTATTGAAAAGACCCTGCAAAACTTGCTATGCAAGAGATTAGTGTTGGATATGTTAAAACTGTGTGCAAATTACGTGTAAGAACTATGTTAGAACAGTATGTAAGAGCTGTGTGTCCTAATGGTAGCAAATGTCAAAAGCATCTCACTTCCCTGACTGAGAGGGGGCAAGTCTGTGGAGATCCTTAAGGATAATGACCTTAATAAACCAATCTGTCCTCTTTGGTCTTTGGTAGAGTTGCTGGCATTCCTATAGACTTGCTGAGATTTGAATAGCTCTGTGGTCCTCAAGCAGTAATACTACTGGTAGTACTCAGAAAATTTCTCTTTGGAATGCTGTTTGGGACAGTCTTTATATTTTAACAAGTGACTAAGGCATTAAGTGAGTACCTAGGTCAAATTAAATGTCCTTACAAGAAAGTGTTTTTGTTGTTTCTCAGGTGGTGAAACATTCTAACAAGGCATAAAAAGTACCAAATGTAGATGATGTGTTGAGATTTACGTTAGCCTTAAATGTTCCGATACGCTTTAACCAGAGGGTACATAAGCATACCTCTATGATATTATAATTCATATATTCTTCTAGTGATAGAAAAAGCGGGGTATTTATTTTTTAAGCTCTGTACTACTGTTTGCTGCTTATTAGAAGGAAAGTATATTAAAAGAAAGATTTCTCCCAAACAAAACAAATAAAACTCCAGGGCAGTTACCTGGTCTTTTCAGTAGATTCTAATGATAATAATGTCCATAACAGTGGGAAGTGCAGACTTTGAGAATTAGAGATTCTCATTTGATGCAATTCTTTTTCTCATGTGAAACCATGCTCTCAAAGTCTTTGACCATAATGTGAAAAACTGTTTTCTCTGAAACAGTGATTCTTTATGTGGGGGAGTGGAAGGTGAAGCCCTTGGATATTGGAGGGCAGTCAAGAACCTATTGATATTGTCAATATTGTACATATTTGCAGTTCTGTATAGATAGATTTCAAACTCTGTTTAAGAATTGTGTTGAATTTTAAGTATTTAGAAATTGACCGTGGAGATCCTGTTGAAGAATTTCTTTAAAGTTGAATGATTCATTATATTATAAATGAGTTCCCTTCAGCCATTCCATTTGGCTCTTTTCCTCCTCTTTTCTCAAGGCCATATCTTAATTTGTATGATCACAAAATTGTACGTTGCATGTACTTTAAAAAAAAAGTTAGCAACTTCAAAGACCAAATGAAAATGAAACTAGAAGTGAGATCCTGTAAGAGAAGAGAGCCACGCTAGGAACTTTTTTAGTGTCTAGGGATTAAAACCACACTTGACACTTTCTTTTTTTTTTTTTCTCTTGACACTTTCTTAATCTTCTCTTTGTATTAATTTCTGAGACCTGGAACTGGAGGCTTAATGGTATTATTTCTACATTGTAATTATACTAATAAACATCTTTGTCCATGACCTTGAAATTTATAGTGCAGCAGGAAAGATTTATTGACTTATGCTTTGGAAGAAATACAGGATTATTGCATAAGTAGGTTTCATGTTAAGCACATGTACTTGCATACCATTTATTCCAGTTAGTTTGAGCTGTAGCTTGTCTTTTTGTTTCAGAAATAGAGAAGGCTCTTGTTAAATCCAGATTCCTGAGAGATCTTTGTTATATTATCGAATCTACTACAAAGTAACTACTTTACCTTGAAATGTGCAAAAGGAATCAATAGGCCTACAAAACTGTTTTTTAAAAAAATATTTGAAACAATATTTTTTCCTGGTATCCTGAATATCAATGCATATGACTTTTCTGGGTATCTTTCTTCCTTTGGTTTTTGTTGCAATATTAAAGTCCCTTACAGTTAGAGGGCATTCGGGTATTTTGGTTTCGATTTCTTTTTTTTGTCCCCTGCTCTGGCCTTCTATTTGTTTGTCTTGCTTTTTTGTAGAGAAGTACAGCTTCTAAGCAATTTTCCTTGGGGTGCCTTTACTTTTCATCTTAATCAACTTTCCCCATGATCTCTGTTTCCTTTTCACTGAAGTTTAAGTCCACAAAATTTTTTCTTTTTTAAACTTTTGGTTATTAAATGCAATAGAAAGTCCAGATAAATCTACAGTGGGCACGCACACGTCAGATCCACTTCTCAGTGATATTCTAGTCAAATCTCTTTCCCCTCTAATTTGACCTTCTCTCTCTGTGGTTGGCATTCGATCTTTGGGCACTCCATACTGAAATGAGGTCATGTTTTCATCTGAAATGTACATTTCAGTTGGAAAACCACTATTTTCAAGTATATGTAAACTATTTGTAATTTTGCGAATGATATTCATTTACATTGTGCCACATAAAATATATAATAACTGAAGTTGATTTCTGCCACTGTTAAGTGAGAGTTTTTAGTTTAATTGAGTTGACAATATGCTAAAGTATTTTAGGTAATATATGCAGTTTTATAATCTTATGACTTGTATTTCTCAGAAGGGGTTCTTGGTAATTTTATAAATCTCCATCGTGGACTATGGCTTCAGGGACTGTGTACATTTTGTTAGCATTTGTCCTTGTATTACATATGATTTTGGTAGCACTCTGCTAAGTAATTTGCAGCTAATACCTGTCTTATCTATTTTTCAAAACAATTTCTGAGTTAAATATTATCATCCATAATTTGCAGATGAGGAAACCAAGGCACACAGAATTTAACTTGCCTCAGGTCATAGAGCTAGTAATTGGTGGAAAAAGAAACAGAACACAGAGATGATGATTTATTGATGATGATAGTAAGTCTTTTTCTGTTAGAAAAATTTTCTTTGAATGCACTACAAAAATGATCCAAATTGTATTGTTTAATTACAAATATCCCATGGTTAACTATGAAAATACTATTTATTTGTTGTTTCAATGGGTCCATTTTAAAATTAGTAAACAGTACATTATAACTTAAAGGACTAATCAAAATTTATTTACTCTCTGAATGTGTTTTAGTTTTCATTAATCTGAGACTCTGGTGGTTTTGTTTCAGAAATAATTTAATTTAACTTTGATCAACTATAATAACCGACTTTAGAATATTACATTTGTAATGGAATGAGCATAAATATAAATATCTCAGACTTTGGAGGTAATTATCTAATTATATGTTTATATTTCTGACATGATTATGTGGAAATGTTTAATTCATTTTAGAGGTAAATTTACCCCTATGTAGGGCTATGTATACTAAATCATTATTCCATTCCATTTATAGGAAACATTTGATTAACATGCTTGAGTTTTATTTGGAAATTTGTTAACATTTCACTGTTATGTTGTTAACATGAGATTTCAGGAAACACTAGTACTTACTGATCTTGAAAGACTATATTTTATTTTAGTATTTTCACTTTAAGGGTTGTCTAATGAATGACTTTGTTACGCTTTGGTCTTACGGAATGCCTGCCAAGTATTATTTACTATGTTTTAATTAAAAATGTACATAAGGTAGTATTAACTTCTATAAAATTAGAATGCCTGAAACTGTAAAAGGTAAAGTATGTTAGTCAGTTTTGTCTTCTGATAATCAAAAACCTGGCCAAATTCCAAAATGTATTTAGGGAGGTATTGTAATAAGGATTATTGTTAAGAGTACCAACAAGGAAAATTTCTGTGATAGATGAAACAGGAAACACCTTTAAAGTGGTTTTACCTTATTTCAGGAGTAAAGTCAGAGTATCAAAGCAGACCAGAATCATCAACAGTGTTTGTGTGATGGAAATAGAATTTGTCTGTTTTTCTGATCTGAATCCTGCGACATAGAGCAGACATAGAGTCCTTATGGAATTTAGAAAATCATTTATCTCTAAAGGATGTGGATTTAGAGCGTTTATGGCTAAAAGTCTTAAAATGAAACAATTTTAGGTATGGTGTGGGTTTGACAAAATCCCTGGAATCAGATGGATATGTATTATTATGTGACTATTAACTTGAGAAATACAAAGCCCCTTCCTGCCTATTCTGTGAAAGGGAAACAAATCATTGAAATCTAATACTCTTCTTTCCCAAGGAGTTAGATAAATGATAGTGATTAAATATAACTGCATATTTGATATGCATTTGATAAAAGGTTATATAACTGATTAATTTCCTTTTCTTGTTTAGTAGAGCACATTTACAAAATCAATTTCAATTACTATTGTTATGATATCCTGTATATAAATTTAAATTAAGGTTTTGTGATGAAAGTTGATCTTTTAAAAATTGTGACAGTTGCATTGTTAACCTAGAGTTTATATATAATATGTTGAAAATAATGGAAAAATACTAAGAGTATTTCTGTTGTCATTTTGGTCGCAAAATTTAAACTTTAAAAAATTGCAAAATTTTAAGTGTAAACATTAATATATTTGCATGCATGTTAGTAATGTATATAGTATATCATAGGTGTATTTACAAATATGGTATCATGTTTTATTAATTTAGAACTATATCATGGCCATTTAAAAATGTCAATTAATACAATTTATTCTTAAGAAGGAAAAGAAAAAGAACAAAGAATTGCTTGAACATATTTTCCCTTCATTATATCTTTTTTATGTATCTAATATATTAAAATAAAATATGCATACACTAAATATAAATCAGAGAAGATTTTGGAAGAAAATATTTCTTATAAATTATAGCTGTACATATTAGTTTATTTTTATTTTTTTTAGTTTATTTTAATTTGTAGTTTGCAACTCTATTTTTCTGTAAGGTAATGATACACTTTTATCATATTTTTATACTGACTAAAATCACTGACTTGCTGTGCTTTTAATAGTTAATTAAAATCCATTTCTCTACTGATGATCTAATATTAAATCAGGCTAGAAACTGATTTTCTGAAGTATCCACTAATGATGTTATAGCTGTGTAAGTACTAGAGTTGTCATGATCTTGGGATCGTGAGACTGAGCCCCAGGTAGGGCTCTGCATTTGGTTCAGAGTCTGCTTGAGGTTCTCTCTCTCTTCCTCTTCCTCCCTTCTGTCCTCCCCACTCCCCTGCTCTCATGGGCGCATGCTCTCTCTCTATAATAGGTAAATAAAATCTTTAAAAAAATCCTAGAATAAATTGCTATATGTAGGAATAGAAGTGTATCAGTTAGGATATGCTTTGTAATGTTGCAGTAACAGGTGACCCCACAATTTCAGTAGTCCTACAAGAGACTTCTCATGCCTTGTATGTACCCACTATGGACAGCTGTGCTTCTACCTATCTAGATTGCATGGATTTCTCACTCTGAGTGAGACTGATAGAGTATCCCCTAGACATTGCTGTTCTTGTATCTACTAGGAAGGGATATCATTTTACTTCTATCCACATTTCTTTTTTTTTTTTTGTCCACATTTCATTGACCAAAGAAATGTGCACACTCCTGAACCTGATAAGATAGGGAATATATAATCTTCTTTGCAGAAGAGACACCACCAGCTACATGGTCAAACCAGATATCAGTGGGACAGAAGAGACAGGAGAGAGTATAATTTTTTCCTCAGAGAGGCAGAACAAATATAATCTACTACAATAACTGATTTTTAAAAACTTTATAAATACAGAAAAGGTGAAGACTCTGTTTTCTAGTTAGCCATTTGACTGAATTTGGCATAACTACATTTTATCACCTGTAGCTCTTTTCCCATTTGCTAGAAGGGTTGAAAAGAGGGAACCATATATATATTTTTTATTTTATTTTTATTTTTTAATGGACTTTTATTTTTAAGTAATCTCGACACCCATCATGGGATTTGAATTTACAATCCCAAGATCAAGAGTTGCATGCTCTACTGACTGAGCTAGCCAAGCACCCTGTGGGGAACCATGTATTTAGTTGGCATTTTTCTCTCTTGCTCTAGAGTTTTTATTAGTCTAAAAAGAAAAAGATTATTCAGAGTATTTTACTATTTTAAAAACATGAATGTTCTAGAGTATATAGACTCTGTTAACCACATTCCATGAAGCATTTTCAAGGCTCCCGAAGCCATATGCTTGACATTTCAAGGAGTCACCACTAGATGGTGATCTCGCTCATTTAGAGGGATAGAATAGCTGTGTGTTTTTCTTCAAGTGAATGGGTTGGTTACAGAGGGATCGAAAATGTAAACTCTTGATAATTTTGTGGGAAGCTCTTTATAACCAAAATGGTACCATTTGTTGAGTAGGTGTATATACGTGTGTATACACACACCCTCACAGGAAAATTCCCTTTGAAACAAAGCCATAAAATAATGTGTTTTGCTATACTGTTACTTCCCGTGTGTGTGTGTGTGTGTGTGTGTGTGTGTGTGTGTGTGTTTGTGTTCAACTGTCATTACCCAAATATGCAAGTTTTCCTAGATCCAGTTTCTCAAGAAATTGCACTGAGCCTTGGGCCCATCTCTCTGCTTTTCCCTAATACTTTGTTTGAAATTGCCAACTGTTGCTGAATCTTTAACACCATCTTTATTGCTCATCTTCAGTCTCTTTTTCTGTAATTATTAGGAGGAAGAGGGATTAAAAATTACTGTCATGGGTATCACATAATGGGAAAGCTGATACCAATCCATTTAGTTATTTAGAAATAATGACTTAGTGATTATTCCTAGTGGTAACTTTTTTTTAAACCTTTTTTTTTCTTTAAAACAACCCAACATAGCAACTAAGTTGTTTTTCTTTAAAATAACCCAACACAATAACTACTTTGTTATTGGTAAAATGTGAAAAGGACATTTTAAAACTATAGGCCACAAAACAGTGTACTTCTTTTTTTTTCTTCCAAACAGTGTACTTCTTAGAAAACAATCACTCAGTTTAGCTGCTAAGCAACTTTTTTGTGCTCCTAAAATAATGTGTTCTTTTCATCATATATTTCTGCTGTAACTTGGTTTATGGCTCTCTGTCATAGGATTCAAATAACTTACAGGATTTTGTATCGTTATTAGTAGAAATAGAAAATATGTGACTAGAATGTTTTATTTATATAAAGTAAATATTTAATATTTACTCTGCTTGAGTAATTTAAACATGAATTTGATATAATATTGTAGCATACTAAGGAAGACTATGTGCTACAAACTAGTTCTTTATAAAAATTCTTTTAAATCTAGTATATCACTGAATACTCAAAGGTGAAATCTTATTAAACCTTTGTTACATTCCAGCTGAAGATGCAAATGAACTGTTGTAATATAGCCAGAGTGATCTTGTGCATTTATTTTTATTTGGTAGTTATGGTTTGTATCTATGATCTCTGAGACCAAGGTTGGAGAATGCCGCTCTAGGTTGGGAATCCCGCAGTGGCTTCCCATAGCTTTCTATGACAATAGTTGGCAAGTACTCAGTCATAGAACAATTCTTTGAACATAATCTTATACAAAAAGCTCATTGAAAACATTAAAACACAGTCTGGTTGAAAGAAGGAAGGGAATTGGGAGTCCATTAATTCAATTGTTGCCCCAACTTATCTTGATGCACCCTTGTGGAATACTGTATAAAAATCATTTGCAAGATTAAATGTCTAGTTTTCTGACGACACCTGGCCTACACGTACCTGTCTAGTCTTCTCCTGCCATTCTCAATGGCATCCTTCAGCCATGCCTTCCCTCTTGTATTTCTCAGAACATGCTGTTTTATTCTGCTAAGAATGATCTTCATAACATTGAACACTCAGCTTGAAAAACAACTGCTTTCTAAGTCTCTTTTCATCTTTCTAGATAGGAAATCATTTCCAAGAAAAGTATATTCTTTGTTTTTATGTATTTATTTAGTTATATCTCACCCTGCCTGGTTTTGAACTCTGGCTCTGTGTAATCTTGGGCAAGTTACTTGAACTCTGTGCCTCAGTTATCCTTATATGTTAAGTGGGAATAATTGGGTTAATAAGATTAGTACTCTGGAAGTGTCAGCTATTATTATTACCATTATTATTATTGACTTTGGCATGAATAGGCATGATTACAAATAGATACAGTAGAGTCACATCCTATGTTGAGATTAGGTTTTAGGATCAGCATATAAGGCAAAAATCCTATACAATCAAATGTGTCTTTTTTCTTTAGGGAAATCTAATGGAATATTTGAAGTTATTAGTGGAAAAAGGATTAAGCCATTTTGTTTATTTTCATCCCTTCCAGTCTACCCAATTCAATAAACTGCTCCTATTTATTTTTATTCCTTTAAAAAGTCCCTTCCGGAGTGGCCAAATTAGAGGTGACATATTATACATAAATCCAGAATAGCCAGGTTTTCCTCTATGTTGGGATATGTTGCCATTTCTTCAGTTGCGCACCAAACGAGGTTGGTGTACATTCAGGGGCCAAGTGGAATGAAAGTACATTTTCTGTATTGGAGACTCACTCTCACTTTTACCTCCTTATTAGAGTATTTGCAGTATCAGAGACATGTGAAGGCAGCCAGGTGAAACAGCAGGTTTAGTTGTAGTTGCCATTTGCTTTGTCTGTGTCACCTGTTCCACGCTGGCTGTAGACAAATGTTTATGACTTGGAGTGGCATCAGAAGTACTCGATTTGAATTGTTGCTCTCTCTTTCAATTCCTTTCCCTTTCCTCATCTCCTCTCCCTTATGCCTTACAGGGTAAGTGTTATGGGATTCTTTTAAGTCAAATGCATTTCTACTCTCATATCTTTGATTAACAAATAGCGATACTAATGACTAATTCTTCTGTTACTATAATATTATAATACAATCTGTATGGTGTCAGTTCTTTAAGTTCTTTAGATTAAATTAGGCACGTAGATGACTTTCTACACAGTAGCTAAGATCTTTTTTACCAGGTCAGTTTGGCTACAAGTGTTGATATTATAGAGCTTGATATATGTTGTGATAGTGTGGAGATCCTGTAATAAATCTTTAAGAAGTTGAGGTTATCCTGGGCAGCCAAATCTCAAGATCTGCAGGGAAAGTTCAGTGCTATTGTTGCTAACACATAAAGGAAAGAGAGAACTCCAGTGCTTTTCAAGGTTGAAGAAAAGCAGTGTCCTAATGAGATCTGGAAATGTATAAAATTCTGTACTTTAATGGTGTGCTATATAATTCATCCTTACTTTACAAATATTTATTTCTTAATTTCATTAGTACATTTAATAAGTGATGATAGTGATCTTGTTTCACACAGGGGCCTGGAATTGTGCATGCTTTGATTTTTGACGTTGAAAGTGTGCTGTTACATAATACCAAAGCCCTTATTGCAACTTATTTCAGTATAAATAGAAAGCAGCTATTTAAATACATTGAAATACGTTACCTTACTTGAGAAATAGGTGAAATATTGATTTTACATTTCCATAAGGATTTCCCAGTTAGGATTTTATGGAAATACTGGAAAGATGGTTATTAATATCATTGTAGTGCAAGATAAAGAATAAGGATTTAGAGTGCTATGATTTGGGCTCACATTTTGGCATTAACTCATTCAGCAATTACATGACCTTGGGAACATTACTTAACTTCTCTGATTCTTAGTTTTCTGCGTGTAAAGTAGGAATGATAATGTGAACTATCTTGCTGGACTGTGAAGAATCAAATGAGTTAATGTAACGATGAGACGTTTATATGATGACAATCAAATGGTTCAGTTCTCATTCAAGCTATTTTTCCCATCAGGATTTGGGGAAAATAAGTTATAATTGCAAACATTTATTGAATGACAGGCATTGTTCAAGAACAGGCCTACCGCCTTCATAGAACGGTAGAACGCTCTAGATAGTGCATGTTAGTGAAGGTGTTGTGTTTAGAACTCTCCCCCTCCTGAATGATTATACTTCTCAAATTAAGATAGAAATCAGTGGTATAATACTTAATGAATGAAAATTCATCTGATGAATAAACTTTTAACAAAAAATTTGGACTTTGTTTTATTTACATTTATGTCTAAAAGAACCTAAGTTTATTTTTCTAATTTAAATTTGACCTTCAGATTATCTTAAATTGATTTTTACTCAGCTGATATTTGATATACTTTTATTAATATTATTTCATATATAGCATATTCAAGACAGTCATTTAAATTCTGTAGCACAATGAAAATACTAATGTGAGGGTATTTTAATTATGACATAGGATTACTTAACCTGTTATTCAATTATATCACAAAAAGAATTCTTAAAATTGAAAAATTCTTCCAACAATAATTTCTTTTTATTTAAATGTCAGCAACCCAACTATATGAAGCCCTTTATAAATTATTCATATTTTTTTCAAATTCTTCTTAGTAGTTTTAGATAATTCTCAAGTGATGTGTAAAGAGCATTTAATCCTAAATGATATTTCTCTACAACCTAATTCACAGCTTGACTCATTAAATTTTGCCAGGGAATTCAACAACTTTCTGGACCTTCACATAGCTAAGACCTTCACACACATCATGTGTGTGAAGTTTTTGGGACTTGCTAGGGGTGGCTGATAAGGTCCAACAGAAGAACTTATGTTCTTAGGGATTCACTCAGGGAACTTAGAGGCCACCTAAGAGCTGATTCTGTTACAGCAGCAGCATCATGGTGGTTGTCACCTGCAGCCTGTCTCTGTTTCATAAGGCTTGTAGTGCAGCTAAATGCAGCTTATTTTTTACTCAGTGAAAATATTACTGCCATATTACTGCTTACATGCCATGTGTCACAGTAAATCTAGCTAACCACTTGTCTATTCTGTACTTTCTGAGTGTATTTTCCAGTTGAGAGGGCTCTCGTGATTCTCTTTATCATCCTCCTTTTTTTGTCATTTGAAATGTGTTTTAACTATTTCTCTCCCACTTCACCTTATTATTACCTAACACTTTTAGTCTACCAGAGTTTTGTAGTATATATGTAAGGTTTAGGACAAATAGCATTCAATATACTTTGAGCACTTGTGTGAGGTTCTTTTCTTTCCATTAGATTTTACTATTGATCACTTTCAGTTAGTTTACTGGGGAGGATTAACTTTTTGCTTTTATTTTGATGGAATATAAGAGGACATTTACCAAGGAATATATGAGAATATGGTACTAGTAACCATAAACTATTATACAACAAAAATCTTACAGCAGACTTTGAAATTTTAAAGGTGAATTTTCATTGCTTATTTGCTCCATTTTTTGATAATCATTTACCATATGG
Source organism: Vulpes lagopus (assembly GCF_018345385.1). Taxonomy (NCBI): domain Eukaryota; kingdom Metazoa; phylum Chordata; class Mammalia; order Carnivora; family Canidae; genus Vulpes; species Vulpes lagopus. The sequence continues at coordinate 96,652,562 of NC_054830.1, read as the reverse complement.
CCTATTTATAAAAGTAACTTATTTTATATTTGGTTTGTTAATTTCCTTTTATCTTTTTCAAGTGTGATAGAAACAATTATTTTAAAAAATTATATATGTTTACCATAAATGGTGATACAGGGATAATATAGAAACTCATATGTTGCTACATATAGGTGGGGATTTAAAGAAAACTGTAATGACACTACATGGGGAAGTATAAGTATTGCATTAATTATGCATTTTAAATATATGTAGTCTTTGGTTTATAGGACACTTTAACATCTGTTTTCTTTCTAGATATATGAGTTGTAACTAGAGTGTTATTTATTCAACCCCCAAAGTGGGTGAGGTAGTTTATCTTTGCTGTAGCTTATAAATATGTCACTTACTTTCTATGTAGCATTTTTATTGGAAAATAATAAAAGTGTTCCTAAGGAAGATAACTTAAAATTGCAGAACTTTTAATTCAAACTATTCATCTAAAGTAGAGAATACTAAGAACAGAAATTTATCCGTATATTAATTTTGCCACATACCAGCATCTTTTACTATCGTGTACTTATTGTAAATTGTCTAATTGCTTATCTCACAGACATTCATGCTTTATTGTAAAATACAGTATTCTTTAGTTTCAGCCCTAACTTGTGTGCACTGTTGTAAGCTTGATGGTTGTATCATTTTAACTTTATACTTTCTGTGGCAGCCAGCCTGGTGTGGTCGACCCAGCAGCTACACAGTTCTTGATTTATAGAATTTTCTCTTTGTCACATTATTAGAGTAGGGCTGAAGACAGCGTTGTTTCCTTTTGCAACATTAGTTTTAGTGCCCTGAGATGTTCCCAATTTATCACAATCTAGGACTGTTTATTCAAAAGTTAGAATCAGACGCAGTAAAGTTTAGAAAAATATGTCATAGATGTTTTTTTCCCCTGACCTAGGAAATGTAGCTTCATTCTTTATAACACTTATGTTGTTGTCTTGCCTTTCATTTTGTATGACTAACTTTTATACCAAATTGAATAAGCCATTAGCTTTTAGTCCGTAAGAATGTGGATCTGTAGATATTTCCCATTAGACAAAAGAAAATCTATAAAAGCGGTATCTCCTGGGGCTTAGTCTTCCTCGCTGGCCTAATGGTCTAAAGCACTGCTACACTGTACCCTTATGAGAAAGAACTATGTGGGATGATTCCCTTAACATCCAGAAATATTAACTGGAGAGTTATGCACATCCTTTCAGATAACTTTAGCTTTTGTTCTAGACCACAGTTATTAATCAGATATTCTGATTCAGGGAATTCATGTTATAAATTTTATATTTTGAAACTGCTACTGAACTAAATGACAAACTTTGTATATGTTCTGTAGTTTAAAATTCGAGTTTGCTGAAACAGGAGATAACATATTTAGGTCGCCATGTTGTTTTGATAGATTTTTTTTTTTTTTTAAAGAACTTCTCCTCAAAAAAGATCTCTACTGATGATGTTTGCACAACTCTGTGGATATACTAAAACCCACTGAAGTGTACGTTTTAAAAAGGTGAATATGTGGTAGGTGAATTATATCTCCACAAAGCTGTTATTAAAAAAATTTCCGCTGCTCAAAATATTTCATAGGTGCAAACTAATAGAATTTTAATTTATATTCACAATTTAAAAAGTGCTAGCTTTAATAAACATTTAAAGCTTTATAAATATGAAATCATGTGTGAATTAAAAAATAACTTGTGTTCTTAATGAATAGTAATGCATGTTTATTATGGGAACTTCAGAAACTACAAGGAAGAAAAAAGACATTTGAAAAAGTGTGTAGGTCTTTTAATATTCGCATCTACTATATATTCTATCCCTAAGCTTTCCCTATATTTTACTACTTTCTTGCCAGCTTTCATTAGCAATAAATAGCTTTTCATGACCACCTTAGGAAAACAACCAGATGTAAAAACATCTTCTTATAAGTAGTTTAATGAAACCATTGCCTCCCAACCTCTACCCCCCTGGACTACGAGAGGTGTAAATGGAGGTGAGCAATAATACCGTTATCCAGAGAAATACAATACATATATTGCAGAATAGCTTTGGATATACAGTCAATTTGGGATTTTGTTGTAAAAATTTGCTTTAAAGCATTTTGGTTTTAAGGTGAAAACTCAATCTTTGGCAGAATTGTGGCATCAATTCTTATATAGGCAGAATATTATTCTGTCTTTTTAGAAACTCTTGTTATCATATTTAGCATTAGCTTTCTAACAGCTAAAATTGTTCACAACATAGTTTAAAGATAAATGCAGTATCAGGCTTTGAATTTTTTTTTTTTGTAAATATTAAGACCTGAGTACAAAATGAGGGCTGTACTGTGGATTAAGTGAAATATCTCAAGGCTGTGCTGTTCTGATAACTGAACCTGAAGTGACCTTTCTCAGACACAATTACAGAGCTGTATGTTTTTCCTTTAATTTCATCAGGGGTTTAATTAGTATACAAATAAAACTTCCCTTATCTTCCTTTCTACCTAATTGGCTTGTCTTCGCTTATATATGAAGTATGTGAAAGTGGGCTGTAATTAGGGTGACCGTGTTAACCTTTTTTCCTCAAATGTACTGTTGCCTAAAGGCCTCAAGGCCTAAAAACAGTGCTTTGGATTATTGCTTTGCAATCACTATGGCTGTCCCATAGGTTTTCTCATGAGCAGAAGGGCTTTGGGTGCTGCAGGTTCCCACTGCTTAACAGGATCTTCATTCTTCTCCCCACTAAATGTTTATTGATTATCTCGCTGTTCCAGGCTCAGCCTCCAACAACTTAATATCAGGTGACAGTCAGGAGAGTTCTCCAAGTAATTAGAGTTGAGCATTGGGGGAACAATTAGGAGCAGAGTTATTAAACTTGATTTATCCTATTCTCTCCTGAACAGTTTCTTGGATATCAGAACATCACACTTCCACAATCTACCCTGGTTGAGAAATTAGTGGCTAACCTGCTGCTTATCATTGTTGCCTTGCTGCCTAGAGGCACACCCTCTTGGTTTCAGTCATTCAGTTGGAAATATTAGAGTCCATAAAGTTTATCATGGGTTTTAATTAGATAAACCTGAACAGGAGAAAAGAAACGCTGAACTTAAAGTTTTATATAAATATATAATATATGCTATATATTATATATGGATAGGTACATATGTATATACATTATATATACACACATATAAATATGTTTTTCTTTCTTTGAAGCTCGTGAGGTGTTGAGGTTTTTAAAGATTTCTACTTTTGTCATCAAAAACAGAAAGGGTGAATATTAGGGAAAAGATATAATATTGACCCATTTTTTATGTCTTGGTGTTTTATGTATATGTTTGGGACCCACTGATGTAGATAGATTCCATTGTAATGTACTCAGCTCTTTAAAACGGAAATCCTGTGTCTGTAAGTTCTGTAACCATGATTACTGTCTCTTCACTTTCACATTAAGGAAGTATGACCTATACCGCTTTGTTTACACCATTCTTTTGTTCATTTTCTGCAATTTCAGTCTTACAGAGAGCTACACCCAGCTATTCTGAAATAAGGCAAGCTTTAGGAGATGTTGGTGGGTCCCTGCCATTGCCCCTGAGACATGAAAATGAAAGCCAGGAGAAAACAAGATGTGGATATATTGTGAAAATTCGAATTCTATTAGCTATATGGTCTTTGAAAGGATGTACATGGGATTGCTGAGAAGTCAGGTGTGGTTTTATGATGATGCCAGAGTCATGGGTTTCTCTGACTGGACCAGTGAGCTTCACCCAGGACAAGGCTGGAGAAAAAACTGTGTACCTCACACAAATAGCCACCGCTAGTTGTGAGAGTTAGTGAGCAAGAGAATTTCAATGGATGGCACAAATCCATTATTTCTGTTGGAAAAAGAATTCGAACTTTATGCATACCTGGTAGTGAATCATTAGTTTTATCTTCATATCTGAAAAATAGCATTTTTTATTAACTGAAAGATGTCAGAAATCCTGGCTTTAAAAGGACTCAAATGGATTTTACCTTTTTAAATCAAGAAACCTCAGGATACTTCAATGCCTTTAAATATCTTAACAGTGGCACAAAATACCTAGGTTTGCATGGCCTTTAAAAATCTGTTCTTCATTGTATTTCTAAAGTTGGTTTGAATCAGTGACTATTCTATGGCAGAATATTCTTGATCATTTGTTAATACTAAAGATTAAAATATTATACCTAATAAGTAATCACAGTTTGCTTATTTTTAATTTTTTAAACTGTGGTTGTCTGGAAGCAGCTTGACTGAAAAGTGAAAATACTGCATTTAAAAACTTTTAACAGGGACGCCTGGATGGCTCAGCGGTTTAGCACCTGCCTTTGGCCCAGGGAGTGATCCTGGAGTCCTAGGATCGAATCCCATGTCGGGCTCCCTGCATGGAGCCTGCTTCTCCCTCTGCCTGTGTATCTGCCTCTCTCTTCTCTGTGTCTCTCATGAATAAATAAATAAAATCTTAAAAAAAAACTTTTAACATTTTAAAATACCTGATTTGACTGATGATTGCTTTCAATGTACTAGCATTTAGAGAGTGAGTTACTTTTTTTAGCTCCATGCAGGCAGCTTGCGTTTTCTGTACTACCTATTGTGAATGCATTAAGAGAATACTGCAGAAAGAATTTTAAACATGAAATTATAGCATCTTTAAACATGAAAATTTAAATATGAAATTATATTACAGCATTATTTATTGGACATTTGAAACATAGTTGTAGATATTAATGTGTGGCTAAACTCTGAGAAAGAAGGAAAAAATATGTGTGTGTGTGAACCAATTGCTCACTGTATAACAAATTTAGTTGAGAAACCAACAAGCTCATATTCTAGAAATTTCATAGGCAAGAGAACAAACAGATTTTTAGTGCTAAGGGATCCTGTGATCCCTGTGTTATTTTAAATGAAGTCTAGAAAATACTCCTTTAAAATGTGAGGTCTGATTCTAAAGCCCTAAAGTTCCAAAATAGAGTTTTGTACTCGCGTCTTAAAATTTTTGTGCTAAGGGACTGTCTCAGAGAAAGCAAACAGCAAACTATCAATCAACAGATTTTATACTTCTGGGAGTAGAAAAATATTTATGGAACATAAATAATTCTGAATGCAAGTATTATCTGTAACTTCCCCTGTTAGATGAAAGGTGTTAATTACATTTATGTTGCTGTCTTTGCCATGAGAGTTATTTAAGGGAAAGTGGGTGAGTTTTGCTAGGGAGCCCAGTTTGTTCACTGAGATTCTATAGCAGTCTGCTTTGGATCTCTTTATAAATAAAGTCGTGGTACTTTTCAGTCTTGGGTTCCTTATTCTCTTGTAGGTGTCCTAATGCGCCCTCTCCTCACTCACACACCCACTTTGGGCATATGCTGCTTTTTGTTTTGGATAGATTTGAAATTTCATGTGCTTTCTCCCCTGAAAATCTTTACTTCTTCATCATTAAAAGATAAGGTAGCTTGAGGTTTTTGTAATCAGATGTGGGTTTTTTTGTAAGAATAAAGTATATTTGCCTTCCAGTATTTTAAAAAATAAAATACAGTTGTATTTTGTAGCTAAACATTTTTCAAAATCTTCTCAGAGCTATCATTTCTAATTAGTTAAGTATGTAAAATTTTTGCAGAAAATTTGTTAAACCTTGATGTGTAATGACCCAGGCGTGCTTCCCAGTCGGTCTGTATCCTTCTTTGTCTAATAGCCTATGGCATAAATTGAAGTTAATTATCAGGGCTGACAAGTAACTCTGTTTTCTGTCTGCTTGCAGAGTCTCTCCGAGGCAAAGATGGAGCTGAGAAGAAAAGATCAATCTCTGCGTCAGCTCAATAGACATCTCACCCAGCTGGAGCAGGACAAGCGTCGGCTGGAAGAGAACATCCATGATGCAGAGAGTGCCCTCCGCATGGCAGCCAAGTGAGCACTTGGACCTTGGGGAGATCACTTAAAACAGACAAAAGATCAATTCTTACTTTCATGCTCCGGGTTTTAGCCCTGGATAATACAGTGTTAGAAAACAAAAGTACAGCTGTCTCTCTTTGAAATTCTCTGATATATCTTCAAAAAAGAAAACTCTTAACTCAACATGCTAAATGTATATTTTATTGGGAAACCTCGGAAAAGTATTAAGTTTCTCTAGAACCTCGAATTATGTGTATTTTGGGCTCTGTTGTAGTGTTACATGTTTGAAACCATGATTACATTAACATGAAATGGAATACTCTTTAAAAGTTTTTCATAGTTCCTTCCAGCACATGTGCCTCCTTCCCTTCTGCCCCATTGCCCCCCAAATTTTGCTCTGCATATAGTAGACTAATATTGTAAGTAATCTTTCCACAAAAAAATGCTAGCATATAATCAACATCTTTTTCAGTGTAATACATATTGATCATGGAAAATTCATTTAATTTTTCAGCTTCATATTCTAATATGTTCGATAGAAAAAAATATAGTTTTCAGAGTGGGCAGCTATGTAAATATGATGAGAGTGTTTTTCCTTTTACCAAGTAATCAAATTGACATATACTGTGAAGTTCAAATTGAACAGTTCTCATGGGTATTTTTATTTGTTCCTCACATCAAATTTCATGGAATACTTTAAGACAGTCCTTTGTACAACAGCATGGCTTAAAGGAAATCTATTTATGGATTAAAGAAGCATCTAATTTTAATAAACTCTTGGTGTTTTCTGAATTTGGAATTCTAGATTCCTATAATTGCAAATTTATATATATAAATATATATATAGCAATTATATAAATATATATGTATATAAACATATATAGATAGACTATAAATTAAAATATTTTTTGAGACAAACTCTTGTTAAACATCAAATACTGTGAAGAATGAATGTAGTCTATAAACTAAATCACAGAACAGGGGATCTTCCATCTAGGATATCTACAGTTTTGCCACTGGACTTGGGAAATTGCTCACACATAATGGAAAAATGAGTTTACACTAGGCCAAAATATTGGCAGGTTTGAATACCTACTAGTAGTTTTCTGGAAAATCGTGAACTCTGTAATGTTGTACCACCATGGTAGATATATCTGATTGTCATTTTTGAAAAATATGAATTTGGCTCAATCAGCTTTTTGTTGTCATTGTTCAGTCTTTTTCCTTATGGCAAATGGAAAGCTTAGTGTAGCTCTAGTGCATCTTTGCAGCTCTGAAAATTCTGAGATTAATGGAAACAAGATTATAAAGTCTTCAGGTTCATATTGTATCTTCAAAACATTGCTACTAATTCAGGAATCTTTCATGTCTATGATCTGTGACCATGGACACATATCCTTATAACATGAAATAAAGTTAATTTGAAATTTGGGGAGCTAATACATTATTTACAATTTTCAATCTATAATTTACCATTAAGTTTTTGTCTTTAGTATTTTCATCAAACTTTAAAATTTTTTTTTTTTAATTTTTTATTTATTTATGATAGTCACAGAGAGAGAGAGAGAGGCAGAGACACAGGTGGAGGGAGAAGCAGGCTCCATGCACCGGGAGCCTGATGTGGGATTCGATCCCGGGTCTCCAGGATCGCGCCCTGGGCCAAAGGCAGGCGCCAAACCGCTGCGCCACCCAGGGATCCCTAAGTTTTAAATTTTTTTTTTAAATTTTTTATTTATTTAAGTATTTTCATCAAACTTTTAACTTAGTTTTATTTTTATCGAAGTATAGTTGGCACATACTTACATACATATATTAGCTTCACGTATATAACTTAGTGATTCAGCGTTTGTATACATTAAGAAATGATCACCAGGATAAAACTAGCTACCATCTGTCTCCATTCAAAATTGTTTCAATGTTAACTATATTCTCTTTGCTGTACATCCAGACTTATTTCATTATTAAGGCCAAATTCAGTCTACAAGACAGATAGAAGAAACTAGTAACTTTGCCTGTTTCTAGTCAAGGTCATGGAGGATTTTCGTGCAATTATACACAAAGAGCCTATGTAGAAAGGAAAATATTATTTTGCATAGTATGGCCATTCAAAATATATCTCCACCATTAAGATTTTTAAAATCTCTTTCATTAGAAACCAAAAGAAAAAAGTTCAGGTTTTCTAGCACATTTTAAACCATTAACGTAATCATTGCTTCTTTTTTCTTTCTTTTTCATTTTTAAAAAAATTTCTATTATTTATTTTTATCTCTCTAATTTTTTAAATCTTTGGAGATACCCTTAAGATTTTTCCCCATCTAAATTATGGCAGGCAATATAACTAATGATAAGAGTTTAATGCAGAAATACACTAGTGGATATAGTTAGATTTTACACTTTTAGAAGGAGTACAATAATAATGAACCCTTATTTTTTAATAATAGTTACTTATACTAAAATGTGTAACAGTTGTAAGGATTGGGTTTTACTAATACCTAAATTTAATTTTTTTTCTAGAGACAAAGAATGTGTTGCTAATCATATGAGAACAGTAGAAAATATGCTTCATAAGGTACTATAATTTTTCTTCAATATCATTCAACTTGTGTTATCACATTTTCCTAGTCATTAGTTTTGTTAACTGCATGATACTTTAATTCATTTTGTAACTTTCTTAAAAGTAAATTAATAAAAGTTCCTTCCAGATGACTAAAAATTTGTATTATACAATGCTATATTACATAACTTTCTTCTGAATTCACATTATGTATTTCATAAAACTATAAAAATAGTGGTTTCTCCAAACTGGTATAATTGCACTTGAGTTATTTGTGGTCTTTGCTGACTGAACCAGAGGTCATTATTATTCTTGCATGTCTCATAATGATAAAATGTTTGACCACACTGTCTAACCTCTCACCACTCTCAAACCTACTATCCTATATATATGTATATAGAGGAGCCATAATGTATTACATTTGGCAGTATTTTTCGAGTTGTAATTTACCTTCTTATAAGAATGTGTTCTTGAACTAGAAATTGAATATATTTAATAATATCTTATTATTTTCAAACTTGATTACTTCTGATGATAAGTTAACATTTAATTTGTAGTGATGAGTAGCATTTAAGGATGTTATAGTACTAAAAACTTAGAATCATATTTACAATAATTTTGGGACTCAACATTTATTTTATAACATAATTTTGGAAATAACTTAAAAATACCCACAAAATGAACCCTTTTAAGGAGATTTTAAATAAACATTAGCAAACTAGTATTTAATACACTTTAACATTTTAGAAACACTAGGCATCTGTATTATTTTAGATATTGAAAGTGACTATCATCATTTCATATCACCAAAAACACTTCCAAAAAAAAATCTAATATTCTGAATGTTATGTTTTAAAGTAGTATTGTTTGAAATTGATTTCTCCCCATCCCCACTTATAAAAGTTAGTCAGTGTAGTTTAAACATAGTCACATCAAATCCATATATGTTAGAAACCTGAAATTTGGTTTGTAGAAAAAGAGACATCTTTGGTTAGGTTTTCTTAATACTTGGTGAGACCCTTGGTAGGAGAAATCAGTTATGTTGTATATATGGTACATCTTTTTATACAGTTAATGTTGCCTTGCAATCCAATTGTTCATTTTCCCAGCTATAGGAAAAAGTGTTCGGTGGCAGCTACCTTGAGGGAGGCACTTTGACATCAGTTAAAAACTATCACAAGCGGAATACAGATGTTGTACCTTATCCTTTCATTATGAGAATGGCAAAATAGGTACTTTAAGTATAATCAAGACTCACTGCAGTAGGACAATTGTAACTGTATAGTTTTTCAGGTGCAGTTCATCTTTCGATTTTTGAGTCATAGGGAAAGAAAGATGTCTTTAGAATTGGCCTAGAGCCACTGTGGATTTACTTTTGGTTTATGGCTTTTTTTCCCCTTCAGATTTAGTGGCTAATTATTTTGATTACTATTTCTGGAAATTTCTATTTACGTAGTGGTTTCAAAATTATCAATTATTTTTCAAGCTTGAAGTGAAAATTTAGGAAAGCCTAGTTGATTGTTGGGCTAATTCTCTTTTCTGTGAAGTTTGGATGAGAAAGAGTGGGTGCTAAAAAGAAAGTGGCCCAGAGAGTCGCTCTGAGTTCTCAGGAAGGTGCTGTCTGCTGGTCCTTATGCCAGCTTTTGCAGGTTTGTTTTTCCTGGCCCCTTAGACTGTCCAGAGGAGGCATTTTGCCATTTTGAAGAAACTGGGCATAGTACAGAAGGAGGTTGTAGGATCTTTCATGGCCAAAATGGTTGTGGTTGCATCCAAACTCTTCAGTACAGTTTATTATACATAGCCAAATAGTATAGCTACTTATATATCTTAAACATATGTTTTCAAGTTTTGTACCAGTTATTCTAGAATAAAATGAACTTTTACCTGCTGAATTGAATTTTAAAACTAACTTCTGACACAATAATCAAATAGAAGTTTTCATGAAGGTACTGTTTTTTTCTTTTTATGATTTATTTATTTACTTTAGAGAGAGCAAGAGAGAGATTGTGATGGTGAGGGGAAGAGGGAGAGTGAAAGAGAATCTTAAGCAGACTCCACCCTGAGTGTGGAACCCAATGAGAGGCTCAGTCTCACAACCCCGAGATTATGATCTGAGCTGAAACCAGCAGTTGGACACTTAACCAATTGTGTCACCCAGGGGCCCCTAATCATTATTTCTTTTCTTGAATTTTAAAGAACTTAAACAATTGAAGAACTTAAATGTTTGTTTTTTGGAAAAACAATTACATTTCATTGATAGTTGTTAATTTTTAAAAATTTGAAAAATTGTCACAGTGTTACATTAGTTTCAGGTGTACAACCTAGTGATTTGAGAAGTCTATATGTAATTCAGTGGTCACCACAAGTGTAGCTACCACCTATCACCATATAATGCTATTACGATATTATTGACTATATTCCCTATGCCTTTTATTCCTGTGACTTATTCATTCCATATCTGGAAGACTGTATTTCCCACTCCCCTTCATCTCTCACCACTTTTATTCAACATAATACTAGAACTCATAGCTGCAGCAATCAGGCATGAAAAATAGAGGCATCCATATTGGTTGAAATTAAAAGAGAAGTTAAACTATCACTGTTATTAGCAAATGGCATGATATTATACATAGAAAATCCTAAAAACATCATAAAAAACTACTAGAGAAAAAATTCAGCCAGGGGGGAGGGGCAAGATGGCGGAGGAGTAGGGTCCCCAGGTCACCTATCCGCAGCAAATTACCTAGAAAACCATCCAATCATCCTGAAAACCTACGAATTCGGCCTGAGATTTAAAGAGAGACCAGCTGGAACGCTACAGGGAGAAGAGTTCGCGCTTCTATCAAGGTAGGAAGACGGGGAAAAAGAAATAAAGACACAAAAGGCCTCCAAGGGGGAGGGGCCCGCGAGGAGCCGGGCTGAGGCCGGGGCGAGTGTCCCCAGGACAGGAGAGCCCCGTCCCGGAGGAGCAGGAGCTGCACCGACCTTCCCCGCGGAAAGGCCTCCCGGGGAATTGGAGCAGGATCCCCAGAAAGGCGGGGATGCCCTCGGGCTCCCTGGGACAGTAACAGAGGAACTGCGCCCCGGAGAGTGCGCCGAGCTCCCTAAGGGCTGCAGCGCTCGGCGGGACCCGGAGCAGCTCGGAGGGGCTCGGGCGGCGGCTCCGCGGAGGGGGCTGCGCGGCTCCGGGAACAGCTCGGAGGGGCTCGGGCGGCGGCTCCGCGGAGGGGGCTGCGCGGCTCCGGGAACAGCTCAGCGGCGGCGGCTCGGGCGGAGGAAGAAGCTCCGCGCGGAGGGGGCGGCGCGGCTCCGGGAACAGCTCGGAGAGGCTCGGGCGGCGGCTCCGCGGAGGGGGCTGCACCGCCGGGAGCGCGAATCCAACAGCGCAGGCCCCGGAGCACAGGGCGCCGGGACACAGCCCAGGATCCGGCCTCCCCCGGGACAGGCAGAGGCCGGGAGGGCCCAGGACAGCAAGGACGCTCCTGCCTGGAACTGAGCAGATCAGCGGCCCCGCCCCGGAGCCCCCAGGCCCTGCAGAAGGAGAGCCCCGGAGCTACTGCGGGGGCTGGATCCAGGGTCCCAGAGCTGCCCCCGCCACTGTGGCTTCCTCCCGGGGCCTCACGGGGTCAACAACCCCCACCGAGCCCTGCACCAGGCAGGGGCAGAGCAGCTCCCCCAAGTGCCAACACCTGAGAATCAGCACAGCAGGCCCCTCCCCCAGAAGACCAGCGAGACGGACCAGTTCCAAGGGAAGTCAAGGGACTTAAACTACACAGAATCGGAAGATACTCCCCCGTGGTTTTTTTTTTGTTTTTTGTTTTTTTGTTTTTGTTTTTGTTTTTTTTGTTTTTTGTTTTTTTTTGTTTTGTTTTGTGCTTTTTTTTCTCTCTTTCTTCTTGATTTCTGATTGCTTCCCCCACCCCCCCTTTTTTCTTTTTTCTCCTTTCTTTCTTTTTCTTCTCTTTTTCCCCTATTTTTTTCTTCTTTCTCTTTTTTCTTTTTCTCTTTTCTTTCCTTCTCTCTCTTTTTCTCCTTTTCTCAATACAACTTGTTTTTGGCCACTCTGCACTGAGCAAAATGACTAGAAGGAAAACCCCTCAAAAAAAAGAATCAGAAACAGCCCACTCTCCCACAGAGTTACAAAATATGGATTACAATTCAATGTCAGAAAGCCAATTCAGAAGCACTATTTTACAGCTACTGGTGGCTCTAGAAAAAACCATAAAGGACTCAAGAGACTTCATGACTGCAGAATTTAGATCTAATCAGGCAGAAATTAAAAATCAATTAAATGAGATGCAATCCAAGCTAGAAGTCCTAACGACGAGGCTTGACGAGGTGGAAGAACGAGTGAGTGACATAGAAGACAAGTTGATGGCAAAGAGGGAAACTGAGGAAAAAAGAGACAGGCAATTAAAAGACCATGAGGATAGATTAAGGGAAATAAATGATAGCCTGAGGAAGAAAAACCTACGTTTAATTGGGGTTCCCGAGGGCGCGGAAAGGGACAGAGGGCCAGAATATGTATTTGAACAAATCCTAGCTGAAAACTTTCCGAATCTGGGAAGGGAAACAGGCATTCAGATCCAGGAAATAGAGAGATCCCCCCCTAAAATCAACAAAAACCGTTCAACACCTCGACATTTAATAGTGAAGCTTGCAAATTCCAAAGATAAGGAGAAGATCCTTAAAGCAGCAAGAGAAAAAAAGTCCCTGACTTTTATGGGGAGGAATATTAGGGTAACAGCAGACCTCTCCACAGAGACCTGGCAGGCCAGAAAGGGCTGGCAGGATATATTCAGGGTCCTAAATGAAAAGAACATGCAACCAAGAATACTTTACCCCGCAAGGCTTTCATTCAAAATGGAAGGAGAGATAAAGAGCTTCCAAGACAGGCAGGAACTGAAAGAATATGTAACCTCCAAACCAGCTCTGCAAGAAATTTTAAGGGGGACTCTTAAAATTCCCCTTTAAGAAGAAGTTCAGTGGAACAATCCACAAAAACAAGGACTGAATAGATATGATGACACTAAACTCATATCTATCAATAGTAACTCTGAATGTGAACGGGCTTAATGACCCCATCAAAAGGCGCAGGGTTTCAGACTGGATAAAAAAGCAGGACCCATCTATTTGCTGTCTACAAGAGACTCATTTTAGACAGAAGGACACCTACAACCTGAAAATAAAAGGTTGGAGAACCATTTACCATTCAAATGGTCCTCAAAAGAAAGCAGGGGTTGCCATCCTTATATCAGATAAATTAAAATTTACCCCGAAGACTATAGTGAGAGATGAAGAGGGACACTATCTCATACTCAAAGGATCTATCCAACAAGAGGACTTAACAATCCTCAATATATATGCCCCGAATGTGGGAGCTGCCAAATATTTAAACCAATTAATAACCAAACTCAAGAAATACCTTGATAATAATACACTTATACTTGGTGACTTCAATCTAGCTCTTTCTACCCTGGATAGGTCTTCTAAGCACAATATCTCCAAAGAAACGAGAGCTTTAAATGATACACTGGACCAGATGGATTTCACAGATATCTACAGAACTTTACATCCAAACTCAACTGAATACACATTCTTCTCAAGTGCACATGGAACTTTCTCCAGAATAGACCACATACTGGGTCACAAATCGGGTCTGAACCGATACCAAAAGATCGGGATAGTCCCCTGTATATTCTCAGACCATAATGCCTTGAAATTAGAACTTAATCACAACAAGAAATATGGAAGGACCACAAACACGTGGAGGTTAAGGACCATCCTGCTAAAAGATGAAAAGGTCAACCAGGAAATTAAGGAAGAATTAAAAAGATTCATGGAAACTAATGAAAATGAAGATACAACCGTTCAAAATCTTTGGGATGCAGCAAAAGCAGTCCTGAGGGGGAAATACATCGCAATACAAGCATACATTCAAAAACTGGAAAGATCTCAAATTCAAAAGCTCACCTTACACATAAAGGAACTAGAGAAAAAGCAACAAATAGACCCCACCCCCAGCAGAAGAAGAGAGTTAATTAAAATTCGAGCAGAACTCAATGATATCGAGACCAAAAGAACTGTGGAACAGATCAACAGAACCAGGAGTTGGTTCTTTGAAAGAATTAATAAGATAGATAAACCATTAGCCAACCTTATTAAAAAGAAGAGAGAGAAGACTCAAATTAATAAAATCATGAATGAGAAAGGGGACATCACTACCAACACCAAGGAAATACAAACGATTTTAAAAACATATTATGAACAGCTGTATGCCAATAAATTAGGAAATCTAGAAGAAATGGACGCATTCCTGGAAAGCCACAAACTACCAAAACTGGAGCAGGAAGAAATAGAAAACCTGAACAGGCCAATAACCAGGGAGGAAATTGAAGCAGTCATCAAAAACCTCCCAAGACACAAGAGTCCAGGGCCAGATGGCTTCCCAGGGGAATTCTATCAAACGTTTAAAGAAGAAATCATACCTATTCTACTAAAGCTGTTTGGAAAGATAGAAAGAGATGGAGTACTTCCAAATTCGTTCTATGAGGCCAGCATCACCTTAATTCCGAAACCAGACAAAGACCCCACCAAAAAGGAGAATTACAGACCAATATCCCTGATGAACATGGATGCAAAAATTCTCAACAAGATACTAGCCAATAGGATCCAACAACACATTAAGAAAATTATTCACCATGACCAAGTAGGATTTATCCCTGGGACACAAGGCTGGTTCAACACTCGTAAAACCATCAATGTGATTCATCATATCAGCAAGAGAAAAACCAAGAACCATATGATCCTCTCATTAGATGCAGAGAAAGCATTTGACAAAATACAGCATCCATTCCTGATCAAAACCCTTCAGAGTGTTGGGATAGAGGGAACTTTCCTCGACATCTTAAAAGCCATCTACGAAAAGCCCACAGCAAATATCATTCTCAATGGGGAAGCACTGGGAGCCTTTCCCCTAAGATCAGGAACAAGACAGGGATGTCCACTCTCACCACTGCTGTTCAACATAGTTCTGGAAGTCCTCGCCTCAGCAATCAGACAACAAAAAGACATTAAAGGCATTCAAATTGGCAAAGAAGAAGTCAAACTCTCCCTCTTCGCCGATGACATGATACTCTACATAGAAAACCCAAAAGCCTCCACCCCCAGATTGCTAGAACTCATACAGCAATTTGGTAGCGTGGCAGGATACAAAATCAATGCCCAGAAATCAATGGCATTTCTATACACTAACAATGAGACTGAAGAAAGAGAAATTAAGGAGTCAATCCCATTTACAATTGCACCCAAAAGCATAAGATACCTAGGAATAAACCTAACCAAAGAGGTAAAAGATCTATACCCTAAAAACTATAGAACACTTCTGAAAGAAATTGAGGAAGACACAAAGAGATGGAAAAATATTCCATGCTCATGGATTGGCAGAATTAATATTGTAAAAATGTCAATGTTACCCAGGGCAATTTATACGTTTAATGCAATCCCTATCAAAATACCATGGACTTTCTTCAGAGAGTTAGAACAAATTATTTTAAGATTTGTGTGGAATCAGAAAAGACCCCGAATAGCCAGGGGAATTTTAAAAAAGAAAACCTTAGCTGGGGGCATCACAATGCCAGATTTCAGGTTGTATTACAAAGCTGTGGTCATCAAGACAGTGTGGTACTGGCACAAAAACAGACACATAGATCAATGGAACAGAATAGAGAACCCAGAAGTGGACCCTGAATTGTACGGCCATCTAATATTCGATAAAGGAGGAAAGACTATCCATTGGAAGAAAGACAGTCTCTTCAATAAATGGTGCTGGGAAAATTGGACATCCACATGCAGAAGAATGAAACTGGACCACTCTCTGTCACCATACACAAAGATAAACTCAAAATGGATGAGAGATCTAAATGTGAGACAAGATTCCATCAAAATCCTAGAGGAGAACACAGGCAACACCCTTTTTGAACTTGGCCACAGTAACTTCTTGCAAGATACATCCACGAAGGCAAAAGAAACAAAAGCAAAAATGAACTATTGGGACTTCATCAAGATAAGAAGCTTTTGCACAGCAAAGGATACAGTCAACAAAACTAAAAGACAACCTACAGAATGGGAGAAGATATTTGCAAATGACATATCAGATAAAGGGCTAGTTTCCAAAATCTATAAAGAACTTATTAAACTCAACACCAAAGAAACAAACAATCCAATCATGAAATGGGCAAAAGACATGAAGAGAAATCTCACAGAGGAAGACATGGACATGGCCAACATGCACATGAGAAAATGCTCTGCATCACTTGCCATCAGGGAAATACAAATCAAAACCACAATGAGATACCACCTCACACCAGTGAGAATGGGGAAAATTAACAAGGCAGGAAACAACAAATGTTGGAGAGGATGCGGAGAAAAGGGAACCCTCTTACACTGTTGGTGGGAATGTGAACTGGTGCAGCCACTCTGGAAAACTGTGTGGAGGTTCCTCAAAGAGTTAAAAATAGACCTGCCCTACGACCCAGCAATTGCACTGTTGGGGATTTACCCCAAAGATTCAGATGCAATGAAACGTCGGGACACCTGCACCCCGATGTTTCTATCAGCAATGGCCACAATAGCCAAACTGTGGAAGGAGCCTCGGTGTCCATCGAAAGATGAATGGATAAAGAAGATGTGGTTTATGTATACAATGGAATATTACTCAGCAATTAGAAACGACAAATACCCACCATTTGCTTCAACGTGGATGGAACTGGAGGGTATTATGCTGAGTGAAATAAGTCAATCGGAGAAGGACAAACAGTGTATGTTCTCATTCATTTGGGGAATATGAATAATAGTGAAAGGGAATATAAAGGAAGGGAAAAGAAATGTTGGGAAATATCAGGAAGGGAGACAGAACATAAAGACTCCTAACTCGGGGAAACGAACTAGGGGTGGTGGAAGGGGAGGAGGGCGGGTGTTGGAGGGGAATGGGTGACGGGCACTGAGGTGGACACTTGATGGGATGAGCACTGGGTGTTTTTCTGTATGTTGGTAAATTAAACACCAATAAAAGTTAATTAAAAAAAAAAACTACTAGAATAAATGAATTCAATAAAGTTGTAGAATACAAAATTAATATCCAGAAATCAGTTCCATTTCTTTATACTAATAACAAAGTAGCAAAAAAAGAGAAATTAAGGAAACAGCAGCATTTACACTTGCACCAAAGAGAATAAAATAGCTAGGAGTAAATAAACTTAACCAAAGAGCTAAAAGACCTGTACACTGAAAACTATAAAACACTGATGAAAGAAGCTGAAGGTGACACACACAAATGGAAAGGCCAGTCATTTTCATCTAAGAGCATATACCTCATTTCAAAGAAACAGATGGTTTATTTTAATTACATGTAAATATATGCATGTATATATTATGACTTTTTAATGTAGGCCAGAAGTTAACTTTTTCTTAAGAAACTTTTCTGGGCTAACAGCAGGTTATTGGGATTAAGGAAAATAAAAGAACAAAATCACAATTTTCCATGAGGTGCATTTTTTATACACATGCTTCTTTATTTAGTTGAATTTTCAACTGTTTTGAAAAAACCAGAACTATCGAACTTTTAAAAAGTCACCATTTCAACCATTTTAAAGTGTACAAGTTAGTGGCTTTCAGTGCATTTACAGTATTATGCCACCACCACACCTATGTTTTCAGAATATTTTCATCATCTCAAAGAGAAATCCAGGGGCCATTAAGCACTCACTCCTATACCCTCTTATTCCATTTTTTGGATTGTCTTTTTACTTTCTTGATAATGTCCTTTGATGAACAAAATTTTTTAACTTTGATGAATTTTTTTCTTTTGTTGATCATGATTTTGGTTTTATTATTTATTTATTTATTTATTTATTTATTTATTTATTTATTTATTTTTTATGATAGTCACAGAGTGAGAGAGAGAGGCAGAGACACAGGCAGAGGTAGAAGCAGGCTCCATGCACCGGGAGCCCGATGTGGGATTCGATCCCGGGTCTCCAGGATCGCGCCCTGGGCCAAAGGCAGGCGCCAAACCACTGCACCACCGAGGGATCCCATGATTTTGGTTTTATATCTAAGAATACATTGGCAAATCCCAGGTCATGAAGAAATCCCCCATATTTTCTCCAAAGAGTTTTGTAGTGTTAACTCTTATATTTAGATTTTGGTCCATATTGAGTTAGTTTTTGTATACGGTATGATGGAAAGACTGAATTTCATTCTTTTACATGGCTATCCAGTTATCCCAGCACCATTTATTAAAAAGACTTTTATTTTCCGTATTCGATACCTATGTTGAGAATCTTTTGACCATAGATGTTTGGTTTTGTTTCTGAACTCTCAATTCTGTTTCATTGATCTATATATTGTCTATCTTCATATTAGTACCACATTGTCTTGATCTCTGTAACTTCATAGTAAATTTTGAAATTAAGAATTTTAAGTCTTCCAACTTTGGTTTTTTTTTTTTTTTTTCAAGAATTTGTCTTGACATTTCAGGGTTCCTTATATTACATATAGATTTTAGGATCAATGACATATGATTTTAGCATATGAAGAAGAAGGCAATTGAATTTTGATAGTATTTCCATCTTAATGTTAAGTCTTATAATCCATGACATGGGATGTCTATCCATTTATTTAGATCTTCTCTAATTTTTTTCAAAACTTTTGTAGTTTTCAGTGTACAAGTTTTGCACCTTCTTGCTTAAATTTATTCCTAAGTATTTTATTCTTTGTGATGCTATTGCAAATGAAATTATTTTCTTGTTTCATTTCTTAGTTCTTGATTTCCAACATTTAGAAACATGACTGATTTTTATATGTTGCTTTTGTATACTGCAACTTTGCTGAATTTTTTAGCTCTGATAATTTGAGGATTCTTTAGGATTTCCTATGAATAAGGTCATGTCATCTGCAAATAGAGAGTTTTATTTCTTTCTTTATGGTTTGGATGCCTTGTGTTTTGTTGTTGTTTGTTTTATTTTTTGGTCTAATTGCCTGGCTAGTACTTCCAGTCCTAGCATGAGATGACAACAGATATCTTTGCAATCTTTCTAATCTTAGAGGAAAGCTTTTGGTCTTGCACCATTAAATTTGATGTTTGGTGCATGTCCTTTATCAGATTTAGTTGTTTCCTGTATCTAGTTTTTTGAATTTTTCTTATCATGAGAGGTAGTTGGGTTTTGTTAAATACCCTTTGTGCACCAAATGAAACGATCCTTTTCCCCCCAGTCTTCATTCTAATAATGTTGTGTACTGCATAGTTCATTTATGTATGTTGAGCCATCCTTGCATTCCTATTATACATACCACTTGGTTATCATGTATAATTGTTTGAATATGTTGCTAGATTCCATTTGCTAGGTTTTTGTTTTTTTTTTTTTAGGATTTTGTGTCTATGTTCATAAGGGATATTGATCTATAGTTTTCTTGTGATATCTATGGCTTTGGTATCTGAGTAATACCAGCCTCATAGAATGAGTTAGGAAGTGTTTCTTCCATTTTTTCTTTTTTTGGGGGGGGGGGTTAGTTTAAGAATGTTAATTCTCTAAGCATTTGATAAAATTTACCAGTAAAGCTAACTGGTCCTGGGATTTTCTTTGTTGGAAGTTTTTTGCTTATTTATTAATTATTTTAACTTATAATAGATTTATGCAGGTTTTCTGCTTCTTTTTAAGGCCATTTTGGTGGTTTATGCATTTCCAAGATTTGTTTAGTTCATCTATGGTTACCTAATTTCTTGACATACATTGTTCATTTTCTTAGTGTTGTTTTTATTTTTGTAAGGTCAGCAGTAGGGTCCTCATTTTTCTTTCTTTTTTTTTTATAAATTTATTTTTTATTGGTGTTCAATTTGCCAACATATAGAATAACACCCAGTGCTCATCCCATCAGGTGCCCCCCTCAGTGCCCGTCACCCAGTCACCCCCACCCCCTGCCCACCTCCCCTTCCACCACCCCTAACTCATTTCCCAGAGTTAGGAGTCTCTCACTTTTATTTCTGATTGTAGTATTTAATTAATCTTTTTTTTCTTGGCAAGTCTAATAGTTAAGGTTTGTTGATGTTGTTGATCACTCCAAGGAACCAAATTTGGTTTTCTTAATATGCTCTGTTATTTTCTTATTCTCTGTTATCTCTATCATTATCATTTTCCAATCTTTATCATTCTTCATGTGAATTTGAGTTACTGTCTGTTGTTGTTTCATTTCAGGGTGAAGGACTCCCATAGGGCATTTCTCATAGGACAAGTCTAGTGGTAATGAATACCCTCAGCTTTTGTTTATTTTAGAATGGTTTAATTTCTCCTTCCATTTTTTAAAAAAATATAAATAGTTGAGTTCTATAAATGCTTTTAAAGTGTATGTTATATACCAGGAGCTCTGCCAGTCTCTGGAGAAGTAACCATTCAACCAAAAAATATATATAGCACAATCCTTATATATGTATAGCATAGTCCTTTCCCCAAGGCAGAGACACAGATAATTCCAGTATAGCAACTGAAAGTTTACAGCAACCAAGCAAAAACTTAATAAAAAAATAAACAAAACAAAACAAAACAAAGAACCTACCTGAATCTCACCATTTAAGGAAATGAAGACCACTAGTAAGGAAAACTGAACAAGAATATATGTAAAAGTCATTAATAATATAGTTTTGATTTGTAACTCCTCTTTTTTTCTGTTGTGAGAAAAAGAGGGAAAGTATAATAATTATATTCTTCTATAATTTTATATTATGATATAGAAGTAGAATTTTTAGAATAGTTTTCAGAATAGGGATCCTATTTGGATATATACATACAATAATGTGTGAATTATTTAGGGTCAAGTATGAGAAAATTAAGTATTTATTGGGTGCTAACCAAGTACTTAACAGAGAGATGTCTTGGTTTACTGTAGCTGGGGGTGAAAGTAAGTAAATTTAGGTAAAATTGGAATGTAGAGAAGAATGAACTTTTTTTGTAGTCACTTTTTTGTTATTGTTGAGTTAGCAGAGTAGCTGTATTCTTGAGGCTTTTAGAAATTGCTGAAATCCTACAAGTTCAAAAGGATTAGCTATAGTGTTTCCTGTGTATGATTATAGTGCACTATGAACTTTAAAGGTACTTCTGAATATTTACTAAGAAGTCTTAGCTGCCTCTTCAGTAAAATATCTAAAAGATAAAACAGGAAGTCACAATCCAGAAGCCTCAAAAGACTGTAGAGGACCTTATATCTGTAAACCCTGTAAACTTATCAGGCTGAATGATACTGGACAATAGCTAGGAAGTTACAGGAGTTTTTGCTAATATCCTGAGATTGGTTTCTACAATAAGGTTACTTTAAAGCCTCTTATTCATCATAAAACACAATATTTAATATAAATAGTTGAGTTCTATAAATGCTTTTAAAGTGTATATTACATACCAGGAGCTCTACTAGTCTCTGGAGAAGTAACCATTCAACCAAAAAATATATATAGCACAATCCTTATATATATATAGCATAGTCCTTTCCCCAAGGCAGAGACACAGATAATTCTAGTATACCATGGTAAATATGAATCCATAAGATGCAGTTTCACATCCATTTAGATGGAGTTATTCATCTATGAGGCATACTTAGAAAACCCATGGGTTTGCTGGAGGTTTCTTAGAAGACAATTAATGCCTAGATGGGGCTTTGAAGTGTGAGGAAAGATGAGAAAGGTGTTCCAGCAGAGAGGATGGCATGTGCAAGTGCATAGAAGCATGAATAGTCAGACATCCTCAGTTCATCAGTAAGTGCAAGGAGAGTGCAAGAGAAGCAGCTGAATGGGGCACTTGGAAGCCAACTCATAGAAGTTGTTTTTCTTTTTTGGCCATTCTCAAACCTTTGGATCTTTATCACGGAGGCAACAGGAGCAACCTAAGGTTTAAGCTAGTGACTGATATGGTCAGATTTCCTGACTGAATTTGGGTTCTAGAAGGCATGTTTGGAGACCTAATATCATGAGAAATGAAGGTAGTTTTAAGAGCCACGGGTCTGTAGGCTTATGTAGGCAGGAGAAGGTTTGGACCAGGGTAGTGATGATAGGTGGTGGTAGAGGAAAGAATGTGAAACTTGTTTAGTAAAATGGTGAACCAGGATGAGAAAGACAGGGAGGATGACTCCCAGGATGGGGCAGTGTGATTGACTGATACTGGAAATACAGAAAGAGGAGCAGGCTTTTTTGTTGTGGTGGTGGTGGTTTGTTTTGTTTTTTTATAGGGCAAAGAAGGGAGACAATGATGAGTTTTGTTTTGGAAATACCCAGGTTTTAGGTAATATGGAGTGATCAGCAGGATATTTGAGTCTGGACTTCAGGGAAAAAGTCACACTAAAGATAAAGATTTGAGATTGATTAACGTAATACTCTCTGGCAAAGAAGGCAGTGTAGCAATTGACAGGAGAAACAAGACATTATAGATAAATGGGAAGCTAACAAATGCATTTTGAAAGATTAATTATGCCACTAGAGTTTGGAGTCCTTGAGGGATGGAATGGTCTCCTTAATTTTTATATCCTCAGCATCTATCACAGTGCCTAGTACCCAGTAGGCACTTAATGAATGTTTGTTAAATGAGTCAAATTCTACCATCATCCAGGCCATAAATGAAACTGAGGCCATCTCTAGATTTCAGTGGGACTCTTGCTGATATTGCTTTGTTTATTTGATTGCTAAAAATAGCATGTGTTTTGATTTTGCTTAATCAAGAACTGGAGGAGATAGCGTAAATTTGATTATAAGAATGTCTCTGGTAAAGAGAGGTATGCTAACAATGAATTTACAAGGTGTAAGAATCCTGTTACAACGTTTTTAGCTGGTTTGACTCCTATGAAGTGGAAATAGGTGGATTGTTAGAGTGGATTGTGAAATAGATTGGAGTCAACAGAAACTGATGGGTGAAGACACTGTCTTGCCAAATCTTTAAATGTGATTTTATAATCTTATCTTAAAAATGATTAACCCAAATATTTTATAATATATAGTTATCCTTAGATTTTTAGTTTTCAGTGAATTTATAAGAAATGGAAACACCACAGAATAGCTTTTAATTTATAGAGCTGACAGTATTTTAAAAGCTGAAGTATGATTTAATACCTCTAAAAACACAGTTTTTAGTGACTCGTTAATGACTCTCTAAATGTTACTTATGATCTTTGAACTCCACTGCATTCGTAGTTTCTGGATCCTGGTTCTGAAGATCAGCTGTGCAGGGCATACAGGTGTTAGCACAGCTGGCTTGTTGCTGACAACTCTGTCCATATAGCTGTCTTGTGTGTCATCATTCATATTGTTCAGTGTCATTCTGACCTAGCCAAGCTAAAAATGGTACTCCAGCTCAAGAGGGATTTAAAAACCTTGACAAACTAAAGATAAGACACTACAGAATGTCATGTACGTGTACTTAACAGGTCTTAGCTTAAACACATCTAAGTAACTAATTTCAATATGCCTTGGCCTTTATCCTTTGAAATAATTTACCTTAGGAAAGAAAATATCTCTGTGTGGAGGACTGTTAACAATTCATAAGCATATTTCTCTATTCTCAAGTATGGGTTTTGTGTTTGTTTAAATAGCTCAAGGTCACAGTAATCTATTTGTGGGGTACATTCTATGGCATATAACCTACACCACAGATTTATCATGCTATCTAGTGCCTTTATAAGAAGTCTATGATCAAATAACCCTCTTCTCCAGCTTGATAATTTGATTTGAGGGTTCAGTTTTTCAGATCCTTAATTGGGATGTAGCCAGCTTGATAATTTGATTCAAGAGATCCATTTTCTGGGTCCATAATTGGGATATAACTATTAATGTGTGCGATGGTTGTGGTGGTAGATTTGCCCTCTTTTTCTGGTGACAGCAGCTGGTAGTCATTGGAAAGTTCTGGCTCTGCTCCAGAGCTGGAGGTTAAGTTAAATAACCTGCCAGCAAGAGAAAGCTAGTTTCTCACTTCCTTCTTTCCAAATGATGAGTGCCTGTGTTTGCTGCAATGTCAATGGAGTGCCCGCTTCTGCTGAGCACGAGGGTCTTCTTCCCATAGGTGTGGAGCACAGCAGGAACTGTTGCATGTATCTTGGGACATCATAGCTTGGGGATCTTCCATGTGAGATGGTGATACTGTATAAGGATGATTGCTGCACAGGTAACTTGTCTCTCAGTGTAACAATTTGTGCGTGTGTGTGTGTGTGTGTGTGTGTGTGTGCATGTGTGTGTGTGTGAGGCTGTGGGAAAAGGAAAACATGGATGAATGAGAATACCCACAGGTCCAGGGAAACTACTGAGGAAAATAATGATGATTAAATAATAGTTTCCATTCTTCTCACAGAACTGCTTTTATGAACCTTACACATTTTTGCTAAGATTGCCAGTCAAAGAGCAAAGGCAAGATAAAAAAAATAGTGTTGTTTAGGTAAATGGAAGAATTACCAAAATCCTAAGCAGTGTCCCCAACAATTAACTGTTCGTTATAGATATTAAGAGGCATTATGATTTGGTGCTAAGAGCACTGGACTCAGCGTCTTCATATTAAGGATGGTAATAGCTGTTTCACAAAGGGGATGGCCGAATCAAGGGAGGTAGTGTGAAGAGTACTCTGAAAAGTATAAAGCACTTTTGGAAGTACCAATGATATAACTACTAATAGAAATATTACTCTATACATTTCATTCATTAAATAGTTAAGGAAAAGATAACAGACAGGAGAAAATACTATCCATTTAGATGTAACTATTCAATCTGTGAATGTCATCTCCATTGTGTTGACAAGCTTGAATCCCTGCTTCTCTCAGTAGGCACATATCAGAGTCCTGAACTGCTAATTATCTTTTTTATTCTATTCTCTCTTTATCCTGCCTTGTAGAATTTGTGAGTTTGGAATGACATTCTTATTTGATCACATACTACGAGCCTCTGTATGCACAGCATTTTTCTTGCTACCAGTGTTATTACAGAGTTAACTCTGGCTGATGCCCTTCTCTGTCTATTTACAAAAGGCTCTCTGGTCTGCCTATTCTACTTGTTTAACCAAATTTTATGTTGATGAGGTATGAAACATATGCCAGGAAAGTTAGACCCAGTCAAGTTGTATACCAGACTACATAAAACTTGAAAATATATCAGGAGATAGTACACTTATTTTATGAAACACTTGAAAAAAAGAAGCCAGAAAGTGTCTGTGAAACGCAACCCTGTGTTGCTGATAGAAGGTTGACCTGCTAGAAATTGTTCATCTGTTCTCTGGTGAGATGTGGTTATTTTAAAAAAACCTCACAGATGGTGAAAAATTTTGTCTTTCCTTCTATACCTTTAAGGCAGAGGATGGCCAAAGTTTTCTGTAAACGGTCAGATGTAAATATTTGTGGACCATATGGTTTCTGTCTTAATTCTTCAACAATGTCATGGTAGCAGGTGTCATGTGTTCCAATAAAACTTTATTTACAACAACAGGCGGTGGGCTGGGTTTGGTTCCCAGGCTGTACTGTGCCAAGTACATACTGCTCTTTTGTGCGGAGGTAGAAAAACTGTTTAAGTTCCTCTGATGTAGGATGAAAAATAGAATAAAGAGAGAAGGGACAGCAAGAAGGAATCAGTGGAGGTGGAAGGAAGTGCAGAGGAGGGAATGGGACAGAAGAAGGCAGGAAGTGGAAGCAAAGTAGAACGGAAACACGCAGTGCTAAGAAAGGAGATGAGGTTACAGGAACACTGTAGAGGTCCGTACTTGATGACACCATCCGTGGTAAGAATGTTTATTTTGAAAAAACAGATATCAAACTAGATTGGAGTAAGTAACATTTTAGCCAGATTAAGGGTATGATGTGAAATCCAAATTATCACATACTTTACCCAGACATTTAAGATACAGGCATTGTGTATAACTTTGTATGGGATCAATGTATCTGAATTTCTCTCTACAGCCCTACTTCCTTAGTGTCCTGTTGGTAAAAACACAGCTAGTGTCACATTTTATAAATGAGTGTATGTTTTTTTTCTTAATTTGGAACATAAGGTCCAGAGGGATTTATAGCTGTGTATGATATAGCATGCAGGTTCACATTTTGAGAGTTGAGCAGTTTTTCCAAAAATGACTAATGTAATTCACAGTTGATATGTCTACCAGGAATAGCTTTTCTGTGTTATGGTAGGAGTACAGAAAATTAGAAAACAGACTTTTGGCTTGTAAGTAAAGGCCAATCAGAGGAATAGGAGCATGGATCTTATGAATCACTTCAATCTGAAACTAGAGATGATAAAATAAATATATATTTCATAACAATATTTTGACTTCTTAGAAAGTTTCATTTATTTTTCTCTATCCACCTCATGTTTCTCTTGTGTCTTATGGCATATCTGTTAGAAATATGTGCTTTCTGAAAGTATGTAATAAGGAAGGGAGAAAGCAAACTACTTTTCTAAAAATCAAAATTTCAGAGTGTAGTAATGTAGGTATGTTTTCTTTATTCTTTGTCAAAATATTATGAAATTGAATAGTTGTATAGAATATTATAAAAATGTATATAAGTTGACAAATGAGATATTGTGAAATTGTATGAAAAATTAATCATATATATTAAATATGAACTGTTACCCATTTTGAAGTATAAAACATTAGTATTATATATATTTTATCACTCACAGCTATAAATAAACCACAGTGAAAAGGGTATAGAATCTTAATTAAAGGATGAATAATGATATGCCATTGTAAACAATTAAAGACTAACTTTTGAAATTATAATTTCAAATTAATTTGAAATTTGAAATTATAGTTTAACGTACAGACAGGTGACAGTAGTTGTTTTAATCTTAGTTCACACTAAAATCTGTTTCTTAAAACTTCTCCTCATAGGGAAAAAAGTGATTTTACTTTCCTAATTTTGTTACTTCAAAATTCTTTTGACAGTAAGGAAATTTATTTTAGATTCTCATGCTTGAAAGGAATAATTTTACAGCTAATGGGCAGTGTTTCCCAAAGAAATCTCACTTATTTCTTTTCTGATTTTGGTTACTTTGTTTTCAGACTGCCTGTTCTCTGTTTTTCATGAACAAATTTAATGCAATATGAGGAGAATCCTTTTTCTTACCGTTCTGGGTTGAATCTCTTTCAACCTTGTTCACACTCTGAAATTCAAACTTGCTTTCTGCACTCTTCTGAACAGTCTCATCTTTCACCCTACATGTTTTCCTGTTCGTCATCACCTTCCCTTCCTGCTTCTTTGCTGCCTGGTTGTAATTTTACTTGTCCTGTGTCACTGTTTTGTTTTCTCTCTACATGATGCTTTTGCTCCTTGTACTCTTTATTTTTTATTTTTAAAAGATTTTATTTATTTATTCATGAGAGATACAGGGAGAGAGAGAGGCAGAGACACAGGCAGAGGGAGAAGCAGGCTCCATGCAGGGAGCCTGACATGGGACTCAATCCCGGGTCTCCAAGATCACACCCTGGGCTGAAGGCAGCACTGAGCCACCCGGGCTGCCCTCCTTGTACTCTTTAAAATAGAACTCCTAGTCGGGCCTTTTTCAAGAGTGCGAAAAAACTTTTTCTAGAAATACTTGAGGAACATTTTAGATGCTTTCTCTCAAAGTTCTGGCTTAATGTAAAAGTGGAAACAACTCTTGAAATTTAGTAGAAATATTTGGATATTATATCTGTTACATATCACTCTCCCTTGAAGGCATTGTCAACATTCAACACTTCATTTATAAGTAAATAAAGGTATTAACACATGCATATGCCAATAGTGTTGTAACTATAATGCCCATCCTTCGGTTTTGCAAAATAACTGCATTTTGATGTTTTTCCCCTAACTAATATAAGAATGTTTTAATTTGGCAAATTAAATAATGTTGTAGTGAGAATGTTAATTTGATAAGGAGTCACAGCTTTAACTGCCAAAGGCCCTAAGTTAGTACTGTTTAGCAAGTTTATTTAGAGACTATAAAATGTGGCTTACTATTCCTGTATGTCAAGCTTCACAGTTGAAGTCTAGTGCCTGATAATAATCAGGTTAAAGGACCTCCAGTGCTGGAACTGTGTTGTGGATTATACCTGCATTGCTTATGGTCCTCCCTCCCCCTTTGCCCGTATTAGCAATCTGCTTTTGTACTTTGACTTCCAGGATTTCCCTAGTGAATTTTGTCACAGAAAAAAGAGAATCATCAATATCGCAGTTAAACTTGACTTTCAAAGCTAATAGTATCTCATTTGGGGGCTCAAATTTAATAAATTTTCTTTGATTCTGGGTGAGTTTTTAAACATCAAACAATGAATTGGCCAGGGTGCAGTAAAATATTTAGATCTATTGACTATGGTTCAGAAGGGTAGAAGGCAAAACACTAGTGGTTTGATGTTGATAAATTCTCAGTACCTTAATCCACATTAATGTTTTCTTTTATCTGAGCATGCATTGGTGACCAAGAAAAAGCAAGAGAGGGTAACGATACATATAAAATATAAAACCTAAAGCAAATATATTTGTAAAATAGGATTTATTTTGTTAAGTAAGTTAAAAGCATTCTCATTCTGACTGAAGACCCTGGAGAATATTTGTTAGAGATAAATATACATTCTGCTTTGGAACTCCAGTGTGCGTACAGTACTCACACCATTATAAAAATTGCATTACAGTGTCTTTTTTATAGCATACACTTTGACATTCACTTATTGACAGAAATTCTTCTCAACTTGGGAGTATAAAGATTTTTATAACCATAGACTAGCATGAACAATTAAAGATGTCATCAGATGTTTGTGTGTATTTGCTGATTTGAGGAAACCCTATGAAGTGTGATAGTTCATTCATAAAATAAGCAATAATTCAAACAGGTTTTACAAGCTTCCCAAATAGAATAGAAAAGCAAAGGAGAAGTTTTCTATCATATATGTTGCCAAGTTACATTTGAAGTTGCTTAGGGAAAAGTGGGGATAGATACATATATATTTGAGAAATTA
Source organism: Vulpes lagopus (assembly GCF_018345385.1). Taxonomy (NCBI): domain Eukaryota; kingdom Metazoa; phylum Chordata; class Mammalia; order Carnivora; family Canidae; genus Vulpes; species Vulpes lagopus. The sequence continues at coordinate 96,623,117 of NC_054830.1, read as the reverse complement.
GTATTATTTTTATAGTTCTCCCATTCTTGACATTTACTATTTCATCAAAAAATTTTGATTCTGTGGCTTTTAGCTAGTTGCGTAATATTTATCCAATACATGGTAGCAGAGAGAGACATTTTTTAAACCAAGTCAGGCCTGAGTAAACTTAGAAAATATGCCCATGTATGAAATCTACTACTGTTAAACTATATAACTAAAGATGAGAGCTAACTTATCTTACGGAAAACTGAGATGTGAAAATTTTAAAGCTTTTACTAAGTTTGGAAATTAAAAATGAAAACAGATCTGTTTCAGAGCATTTTCTTCCATCTATACATAGTATATGGGGAGTAGTTTCTCATTTGTCCAGAAGGTGGCAGTGTAATATCAACTGCCTGTGATACCCATACCGGCTAGAGAATTGGCATTTCTCTTGTATAGCTGCGGTATGTTTGTATTGTTACCTTTACGAATACTTAAAATTTTGTACAAATACCACTGATTTATTCATTATCTTATTTAGAAGTTGTATGACCGAGTTGGTTTATATGTATTTAATCGTTAATACTTAAGTTTGTTAAGGAGGAAATGGGCAAATAAACCTCTGGCTAGTATATTTTTAAGTCTCCTTGTGTGTTGAGTGTATTTGTTTTTATTCCAGGGTACATATTATTGAAGTTTTCTTTTCAAAGACTAACACCTAATAACTATCTTGTCTAATATGTATCAGTTAATACCAGTTAAATTAAACGTGTTATTAAGAAAGTGATAATAATTAGGAGATTGCTATTTGTTTTCGATTTTGTGGATATTTTTTCCTTTTTTCTTTTTTTCTTTTGAGGCTGGAACAGTGAAAAAATAATTCAAAACCTCTTGATCAGAAGAGCTCCAGTGACTCTTCTTCCCTCCCTCATTTCAAGCAGGAGGATGCTTTTTCTTCTTAACATTCTCCCCCAGCACTCTGAATTAGAGATTTATTTGCAACGAAAAATCAATTAGTCCTAAATTTATTCATGGATTTCAGGTCCAGCGATCAATGCAAGTCCACTCAGTGGGCTCAAGGGGACCCAGTTCATCCCAGTTAATGTGTCTGAAGGGGAATTACCATTGATGCCGTTTTTTTCCCTTTAGGTCAGAGATCAGATCTCGCTGTCACGGACTGCGGCAAGTAGGAATGACTTCACCCTGCAGCTACCCAAACTCCACCTGGAGACCTTTGCAATGGAGGGGCTCAAGGGCGGACCAGAGGTGGTAGCGTGCCAGGTTAGAGTCTAAATAACATTGTTTGCTACTGAGACGTGTAGAAAAATAAATTGCACTAACTGTAGAGAATGAAAGCCTCAAAGTATTGTGAATAACTTAAAGGAGATACAAATAATTTTTCTTAATTTCTCTTCTACCATGGAACACTATTTCACAAATAAATGGTTTTTCTTTTCTTTACAGCCTCAAACTGGCCTATGAAATAATCTAGAAAAAGATTTTTTACTGAGGAAAAATATGTGTTTTATAGCTAAGTACAGTATGTAAAGAACATGCTTTCCTGTCAGCAGAGGACAATAAGACACTAGGCTGTTATCTCCTTAAGCTGGCCTCAATTTGTAGCTCTTCTTGTTTTTTTTTTTTTTTCTCTTCTTTTAAAATAAATCACTTTTCGATAAAACTATCAAGAGACATATTTGAAAATTTTCAATGTTAATTCCAAAATGGAGCCAACATTCTTATGTGGCAGTGTACTTTAAGCAAATGTGGTACTGTACTGTACTTTGCATTAAAGAACATTTATTTACTCCTTCATTTTTAGTTTTAATGAACAACATAGTATGTGCAGACCAGGTTATTTCCTTTATAAAACTCAAAGCCCCAAATCATGAAACCCCAAGTAACTATAAAATAAACCTAACAAAGAAAATATTTTCAAAAACATACTCATTTTAGATGCTGCAGATCTCTTTCTGATTGAGGCGACTCCTGTATTACTATGAGCATTTCTTCCTTCAGGTTAGGACATGTTTTTTTAATTGGACAAAACAAAATTTGATATGCACTTTATTCACCTTTTAATGCCCAATGCCTTTATTAGAGAAACCTATCAACATGTAAACTGTAGGAAGCCTGATATTTCAACAGAGCTTGTTGTTGTTCAATAGCAATCTAGATGTTTCAGTGTATCTGAAAGATAAATATCTCTTAAAACTCAGTTTCTGTTTCACATTTTGAGGTTTAAAATAAACTTCATCATTCTTTATAACTGTGAAATTTTAATTTTGTATAAAAATTAATGTCAGTCCAAGTGGGGCTATGTTAAATTTTTTTACATGCTCCATACTCTAATTTAATTTGCTGTTAGTACCCAAATTAATGCTCTACAAAGAAAGAATACTCATTTCTCTCATTAGATTGTCCACCAATATATTTTAAATATATATGTGATTTAAAACTAAGCATAAAATATTTTTATCTTCAGTTATAGGCTAAAATACTATATTATTATTTAGTACAAGATTAAGATGTACATTTTAAATTTGCTTATCATTATTTATGAATACATTGTAACCACAAATACAATATGATTTGAAATTTTTCTAGTGGCTGTAAAGTAATCCTTTACTTGGCTATCTTGATTCAGAATCTCAGAGGGCTTAAGTACTTGTCATAATTTGCAAATAATGACTTCCCTCAAACTGTAGATTTGGGTGATTTGGAAAGAGACTGATCCTCACACTGCCATATTTTGGAGGAAAAGCACGAACTCTCTATGGTTCCGACATACAGAAGGAAATGTAGAGACCCCTAATTTCAAACTACTATCTTTTCCAAGTTCTAATAAAAATGCTTATGCACATCGCCAATATCTAAACACTTGGGCACATTTTTGCACTGACATGTCGTGGTGTACATTACAGATTAGTCATGGATATTGTAGTTGATTATTCCATGCAGAGAAGAACACGTGATTTGGACCATAACAGTGTTTTTTACACAGACCCAGACAGACACACAGACACACACAGAATTGGTAATATGCTTTGGAGTACTTTGAGAAGAAAGGCTCTGTAGTATTGATGATCTTCATTTTACTATGAGTAGCTATCATTTCAGTGAGTACTTACTATGGACTAGGTATCATGCTTGCTTTCTTAAATACATCATATTGTTTACTTTTCACAATGGATCTGTCAAATATGGTGTTCTATGTCAAATGATGGCTTCATTTCCATTTTATAACTGCAAAACAGTTCCTATAACAGATAACTTGCCTCAGATCAACAGCAAGTAAGTGGCAGGGCCCAGAGCCTGAATTCAAGCATAGGTGTGTTTAACTGCAAAGCCGAAACTGGTAAAATCTGATATTAGATGAAAATCGAGACACTTCTGTTAAATGGTAAGCATACAGCTTTTGAAATATATAGTGGGGTTTTCCTTCCATTTATGAAATATACATCATGCCTCTGTGTAAGACTTGGGTCATAGTTTATACTATCTCATGGACAAATTCACAGATAAAAAATTTTGTTTCCATAGGACAGGCTAATATTATGGAGTGTTTGCTACTTTTCACCTTTTGCAGTATATAAATATGTATATTTATGCTAAGTGGGACTGCATATTTAGGAATTCAGTATTTGTTTAGCTTTGTAGTCTGTGCTGATGAAATGAACTGTTTAGAGAGTGCATGCTCTTTGATTATGTTGAAGAGAGGATCACTGTGGAGGATGTGGTGGTGTATGACCATTTGGCAAGCCTGTGCTGCCATTATTTGGAGCAGTGGGAGCTGTCACTGTCGGTCTTTTCCAGCATGGGAAGCTTTGTTACAGGTATAACCCTGGATGGAAGGGAAGAACAGTGAGCATGAATGAATGGCGAAGAGGATTACCCTTTCTCTCCAGATCCAGAAGAGCATGTGACTAATGCTCTCCTACAGGAGAAAATTCAGTTCAGAAAAATCTAGTCTCTAAGATCTGCTAGCTTTTAGCCTCAATTTGCTGAAAAAAAAAGTGAAGTCCTACCAATTTCTCAGGCTTGTAGTAGAACTTGAATGAGAGAATGTATGTAAAGTAGAGAACACAGTGCCCACCACAAAGAGAGCAGGCAATTTATGGTGGCTGTCATGATTGCAGCAATTATGGGACCCTTGTAAAGATGAAGTTAGCAACAGAAGCTTGTTTGCATTTTAAGGGTGTGTGTGTGTGTGTGTGTGTGTGTGTGTAGTTTATTTTGAGGAATGGTTATTTAGGGTCTTTTTCTCTGTATCTTTCCATTTGGTTCTTTTATGCTTCCTTGTTTCTTGTTTCTTCAAAAGCTTTAAATAATTTTTGATTAAGATCATCATTAGCTCCTCATTTACTTATCCAGGTTACCTGATGTTCCTTTGAGGCCAGGTCTCCAATGAAACCCTTTGTCTAAGCTCCTATGGCAGGTCCAGATCTATTATTACCTGTGCTTTTATCTCCCAAATAATAGTGTATCAAAACTGGCATATCAGTCTACTAGAAAAAAATGAAAATACCTAGATTAGACAAGTTAGCTTTAGCTGAAAAGTCTGGTACAATATGAACGCTGAGGACTTTGTCATAAGAAATATTCTGCCCATATTTTATGGAGATAGTACCTGTTACTCATGATCTTATACTTTGAATAGTTTTTCCCACAGTAATTAGGATATGCAATACATTTAATATCTGGCAGTTATTAGGCATATAATGTTTGTATGTCTACCCTAATTCAATAACAACAAAGAATATTGCCAATAGTTAACATTTGTTAAGTACTTATTCTGAACCCGTTACTGTGCTAAGCACTTTACATTTACTATTACACTCCATGCCTGCAACAGCCATTTGAATAGGTGCCCTGATTTTATCTATTTTGTAAAGGAAGGAGCTAAAATTTATTGAGATGCAGTAAATTCCTAAATGTTACATATTCAGTGAATAGGCTCCATTCATGCTTTTAATCATACCTTTCTGCCTTTTGTAAATTATGGCTATGTGTGTGTGTGTGTGTGTGTGTGTGTGTGTGTGTGTGCTTTACGATGGTCAAGAGGGGCAAAGAATAAAGGTAGGGTGTGTCTGTAGAATACAATTTCACTTGTGAGGAAATAGTGGAGAGAATAGAAATCCAAAAGAAGCTAACTGGGAAAGTTACTTAGACTGTATATTTCAGCCTCTTCATCTGTGAAATGGAGATCACAAAAGTCTCTAACTTATCATGTTGGGGTGATAATTCAATGGATTAACACATCTAAAGTGCTCAGACAGTGACAGGTACATTGTAAACACTTGGTGTCTTCTAGCTGCCCAGGGACAGGAACCCTTCACTGTTTTGTTCACTGTTGCCTTATTTTGTTCACTGTTGCATTATTCTTTAGGATAAATGAGTGGAGTGGTTGCATTTAAGGTTACGTACATTCTAAGGCTTTGATACACATTCCGCAGTTGTCCCTGGAAGAGACTTCCAGTTTACTCTGAAATGACTTCTCTTAGCCCTCTGGTTTCCTCCTTAAAGTATGGGTCTTTATTTTCCATGACTAAAGGGAAGTGTTACTTGCTTTTTATAATTTAGATCTTCCCTGATTTTTAGATAACTATTCTTGGAAGGTTCTTAACTTACAGAGTTGCCAGGGTTCACTCAGTAAGGGGAATACATTGTGTGACTGCTGTTTGTTTCACAGATACTGTTTTTCATTTATTACTGGGGTGCGTAAAACTGCTTTGAATGTTTGATATTATTAGAAATCTGACCTTTTGGTAAGCAGGATCATTTTAGTAATAAGGTATCAAAAAGATTTTGAGGTTGTCTAAAGTTTTTAAGAGTTCGTGCAACTCTCTTTAAATTCTAAAATCAAAGTATCTTTTAAATTAAAAAACATAAAATGATTTTAGACTTAGGTTGTGAGATCAAATAGAGTGTTGGAATGCTACCTTCTTCAAAATTTAGAAGGTACTGTCCAGGGAAGAGCAGAGCTGTTTATTAGGGAAAGACAATTAACTGGAAAAATCATATAGTTCATGTGAGAAGAAATGCATTTTGATGAAAAATGCCATCCTTTGCATCACCTATATGCTTGAGGGCTGTTGTATATAGTTCCACAGAATATAAGTTGTGCCAACGAGGCCTCTGAATGACGTAGATTTGAGGCCTGACTTGAGGATGAATATAAGAATTAGTGTGTTTACTTTTTCTGTTGACACCAGGAAGAGTAAATGGCGTTTTCTGAGGTAGTTGTTAAAAAATTGTCTGAGGTGAGTTGTCAGAAAAACATTTTTGTTATTTGCTAGTTAAAAGTTTAGAATTCTGGGGGCACCTGGGTGGTTCAGTCATTTAAGTGTCTGACTCATGATTTCAGCCTGTGATTTCAGGTCATGATCTCAGGGTTTTAAGATGGAGATCCCAGTGTGGAGCCTGCTTAAGACTCTCTCTCTCTCTCTCTTCCCCTCCCTGCTTGTGTGCACACACATTTTCTCTAAAAAAAAAAAAAAAGTTTAGAATTCTGCTTTGCATTTAAACTTATTGGTTGTTAGTCATTGTAAATCAGGCCTCATGGTCCTTGATCTGTATCTTCTATGATTCTTGATGACCAAGAAAATCTAGTATGTCCATCATTACTAGAGCAGTTTGATATCACTGCTTATCTTCTCAGCTTCCTTCCCTCCCTTCTTCCTTTCTTCTCTTCTTCTGCTTATTTGATTTGCACCTGGTTTTGGGGGCTGTAAGGGTGCTAGTGAAGGGGGGGAGGGGAACACATCAATCAGAATTCTAGGGCAGAATGTTGAGAGTAACAATGTCAAATTATACCTTTTATCGGTCCAGATGTTTTACTAGGTGATACATACTACCATTCTTTTCTTCATCCTTATACATTATTTTTTAAAAGACTTATTGTAAAAAGAGATATTTTTAAAATATTTATTGTTAAAACATAGCTCAGGTACTAATGGCTAAGGTTTCTAAAAAATATCTTTTAAAGCTAAGGATTATGGGGGTGCCTGGGTGGCTTAGTTGGTTAAGCATCCAACTCTTGATTTCAGCTTAGGTCATGATCTCAGGGTCGTGGTATTGAACTGCATCAGGCTCCACACTCAACGTGGAGTCTACTTGAAGACTCTCTCTCCCTTTGCCCCTCCTGCTCTCTCTCTCTCAAAAAAAAAAAAATTAAAATAAAAAGCTAGGAATTATAAAAAGCTCTTTTTAAAATATTTAGCAGTTGAGATATTTTACATCTTCCATCATGGGTTTTATTTCAGATTGGTGGTAGTTGAAACAACAGAGTTTTTTTGGTTGTTGTTGGGACTTTCATCATTGCCTTTTGAAAATGACAGGATGACATGTGAGGACAAGGAAATACATCTGTATAAAGCTTCTGTTACATAGAATCTCATATTGTGAATCTCCTAAATCCTTACTCCTTAACTCAGCTAAAAATATGAATTAGTCCCTCTGGGATTGATCTGGTATCAGTAATCTGAACGGACGTTAAGTAAAATCTGATAGGAATTCTTTACAAACTAGGCATGTTTCATAAAGTCATTTTTTCCAGTTTTGTTTTTAATAATTTCTTTGTTTATTCTAAGGAAGAATATTTAGGGAGAAGATAAAATCATACAGTCCGTATCCCAGGAGTTTGAAGCGGTTATGCAGCTTTACTCCAAAGTAACAGAGCCAGCCATAGAATAGATGAAATACTTCCTCCGTAGTAGATTCAAATTGCACAGTTAGCAGGAATTGTCATTATTTTATCCAGTGGTGTTTTTTTGCAAGGATTACACAGTTGTCCTATCTTGTGACGGATGAATAGGCTGGAAGTGCTACTGGAATTCTGGGCCAGAATCACTATTTTCTGGGGGGCTCTTGGCCCTCAGCTCTTCGGGTACATCAGCTTCTTGCCTGGAACAAAGAGGTGATGATTCCTGTCCAGTTGCATCTTGGGGCAGTCGTGAAGGTCATGACGGATGTGAAAGAGGTTTGAAGATTAAAATTGTATGCCTTTGAATATTTGGCATACAAACGTTCATTGATCAGGTATGAGCTTGCTTAGGTTTCAATTTCAGATGGAGATTTTTGTCCTTCTAAAAACAAGCAAGGCAGTCAGATTATAGGGAAACTGGCAACAATGAATCTGCAGATTTCAGTGCATCTGAATTTGCTGGAAACATGGTGTCAATCAGAATGGGAATTACTTTGTTAAGAGCATAGCATTTGGAAGAGGTAAGATAATTCTGTTTGTGTGGGGAAAAGGCGAGCAGCATATTATTGGAGAAAGACCGTGTGACAGTCCGAACGCCTGGATTCAAGTCCTGACTGCAGGTTCAGGGTTGAGTTCTCATTTACTCTGCAGGTGCAGGAGGTGCAGCTTTTACTACTTTCTTTCACAGGACAGTGTGTTGGGGAGGTGGTGGTGGAATCAGATGGGAAAATATGCATGCAGGGATGCTTTTTGCATGGTCTGTGCTGTATAAACCATAGGGAAGGGAACTGCAGACAGGCCTGGAGGCAGAACAAGTGACTTCAGTACATCAAGGAATGTTTTAGGGTTTCTGCTCTTGAGGTTTTTGACTGATGATTTATTTGATGCAGTTTTCACTTTAGTAGCAGAACAGGGTGTTCACAATTTTAGTGTTGCCTCATTTCAGTATAAAGCCATGGTGAACACTTTGAATATACTTCCATTTGAGAAATTATTACACAAAGTAATTAAGGAATTACTGCTGTTCTCATATTTTCCTCTAACTCTGTGGCCTTTATTTACAACCATTTATTTTTTAGAGGGACTTCAAATTCCATCTCTGAAATGACAGTATTTGCCTGCGTGTGAAATGTTTCAGGCACATTTAGTCAAAAACAAACAAAAACACAAAACATGAAAGTACAGAGCTTTTAAAAATTATTTTTTTTGGTTATAGTATTCAACACTAGGTAGCTCAAGGCAAAAACTGCAAAGTGATACGAACATAATTTCTTTGTCATTAATGTTAAGAGGCAAAAATTGAATCCCAAACTTGACCCTTTCAATATCTTTCTTTTCTCATTTTTGAAGCCTATTTAAGTATAACCTTACCAGATAATACCTTTTAATACTTATTATTGAGAGACCGAAGCCTGTGAGCACTTGAACTTTCAAGTGCTGCCACAGAATTGCTATTCATTTTAGCTACTTGGACAAAAAACAGTGTTTGATGGACTGCCTAGGTGAGGACCTGGAAAGGGAAGGGTTATCTACAAATTGAGTGAGTTTATTATGGCTTAGTGATTTGCTGATTGATTTCATTTGCTGTCAGTTAAGGCTCTCTTAATGTCAGTTTTCTTTGCATAATGCCTCGAAATAAAGACTGATGAAGTTCTTCAGATTGATGCCGCTTATATAAACTGACCCTGATTTGCCCTATTTTACATGACAATTTAAGTGACGGCACTTAGAGGAAAATACAGCAATGAATATGCAACTTAAGGATTAAGGGAAATGCAGTGAATCATTCAGTCTAAAACTAGGTACAAAAGTAATTTCTGGTAATAATTCCACAGATGCCTTAAGTTTTATTAAACAGACTGTTATTACTTTGAAGTATGTGTGTGTGTGTGTGTGTGTGTGTGTGTGTGTGTGTGTGAAGAGAGGGGGTGCGAGTTGAATTGAAAAAGAACTGAAAGTGATCCTAAATCTTTTCAAATTATGGTAATCTTTGTCTCCGCACTAAGTTAAACTTGGAGTTATCAGAATCACAGTGTTAAGAAATGTTTTATTTGATGTTGCATAAATGCTGTAATTTAAGTAACCAATGAAATGTAGGGTGAGTAATTTTGGAGCTTTAAATGCTTTTTGTTCAGTTTCAGAACCTTCTAGTAACAGTAGTAGTACTGCCTCCCCCCTCACCGCTCCCTAAAGGCTACAAGTCTCATCATGTGTACTAAAAAGAGGCATTACTTTTGGGAGGCAGACTAACTTCAGAAGTAACTCAGTGAGGAAAACATGAAATGCTAAACATTTTCACCCCTTTTCTGAGTGAGGGCTACTTAACTCACACTTGCCCCTTTTGTCTGGGGGATATCTGATCCTACTTCAGGTGTTGCAGGGCAGTATTTTGTTTAGAGTATATTTTATAGTACATATTAACTAACATGAACCTGACTTGGTGTAACTTCATGAGAATTGAAAGGAGGACATAGGAGAACCAGAGTGGCCCCATCAATTGAACATCTGACTCTTGATCTCAGCTCAGGTCTTGATCTCAGGGTTGTGAGTTCATGTCCCACATTAGGCTTCATGCTGGGCATGGAACTTACTTTAAAAAAAAAGAATATTGAAAACAAATCCTTGAAGTAGGTTCTATTCATGTGGTGGGGGCTTCACAAACCAACATTGAAGCCTAAGTGGTATATGTGATATATTTAAACAAGGCACATGTTCTATATTTGCTAATAAGGATTAAAATGGTCCTCAAGCCTTAGATCTTTGGTTGAATGTTAACTTGTGGAATGATTTACCCAGAAAATTTGAAGGCTAAAGGAAGAAACTCCATGTTTTTAACCTTCCTAAAATTGAGAAGGAAATGATAAAATTAAAACATGCAGTTTAAACTTGCACATGTATTATGTCATAAGACAAAAGAGGAAAATATAATGTTTGTGAGACGTTTAGTGCAGCGTCTTTTGCAAAGCCACCAAAAGATAGCAGTCATTTTTATTATTGTTGTTGTTAATTTTTAGAGAGAAAGAGGTAGTGCAGGGTGGGGGTGCAGCAGAGAGGGAGAGAGGGAGAGAATCTTAAGCATGGCTCCCAGCAGCCCAGGTGGCTCAGCGGTTTAGCGCTGCCTTCAGCCCAGGGCATGATCCTGGAGACCCAGGATTGAATCCCACGTCAGGCTCCCTTCATGGAGCCTGCTTCTCCCTCTGCCTGTGTCTTTGCCTCTCTCCCTCTCCGTGTCTCTCATGAATAAATAAATAAATACAATCTTTTTAAAAGATTAAAAAAAAAAAAAAGCATGACACCCAGCATGAGGCTCAATCTCACGATTCTGAGATCACAACCTGAGCTGAAATCAAGAGTCAGACACTTAACTGACTGAGCTACCCAGGTGCCCGAGTCATGATTTTTATTATCGTGAGTTGAGGAATGTTATATTCTTCATGAAGTGAAAGGGAATTCTTTGAAAGTTTTGGGTTATTACCAAGTTTATAATTACTGCAAGTTAAGAAGTTAGATGATTTCTTGTTAGCATTGAGCAATAGATACAACCATGACTGATAAAGAGTAAATCAGGGACTATTACAGGTATTTTTCTTATTATGTCTTTATGGTAGTATACCATGGGTAGTGGATTCTGGGTGTTAAAATCCATGACTAAGAAACAAATGATCACAGGTAAGACGTTCGTGAAAGAATTTGTTAATACAGAAGTTACTTAGCATGAATGTCCACTTAGATTGCATGTAAAACACTTGCTGTACAAAATAGTCATGTCCATCAGAGTTCTCTGATTATAGATTTATACCAATCTGAATAATTACCTTAAATCTTCAGACTTGCCAAATGAGAGTTTAAGAAGAAATTTACATGTAAAACTAACAACACAAGCTAGAAAACTTCTGAAAAATCATTGACACATCAAATCTTAAACGTATGTTGTATATATATATCACTTTTCTTATCAAAAACATAGTACATACAAGAATACTCATTTTAAGTATTTCATTATATTGAACACACCAAAATTTCCTTATTTAAATTAAAAAAAAATTATTTAAATTCAGGATGCCTGGGTGGCTCAGTGGTTGAGTGTCTGCCTTTGGCCCAGGGCGTGATCCCAGGATCTGGGATCAAGTCCCACATTGGGCTCCCTGCATGGAGCCTGCTTCTCCCTATGCCTCTGTGTGTGTCTCTCATGAATAAATAAATAAAATATTTAAAAAATTATTTAAATTCAATTAATCAACATATAGTATATTGTATTTTTTAAAGATTTTTTTAATTTTTAATTTTTTTTATTTTTTAAAGATTTATTTATTTTAGAGAGAGAGAGAGACCATACCCCCTTCCCTGCTCTCTCTCTCTAAAAAAAAAAAAAAATTGATTTGATTTTGACATCCTTCCTTAATTTTTGTTTGGTTGTAATAATTAGCAGGCTAGCTAGAAACTATGTGTGTGTTGATTTCTAGCTCCACTGAAACTAGCAGACTATTGTATCAGAATTTTACACAATAAATCATTAATAATTCATTAGAATCCTTTTGCTTGTTAGGTGTATGTACTCCAATGAAATCATGACCCTATAAATATAAGCATATATAGTAACAATCTCAAGTGATATAATTTTTTTATAACATGAGAGTTGTTTCTCATCATTCAGGTCCACAACTCCAATCTGATACTCTGATAAGAATTTGATACACTTGTTTGTGATTTAGTTAAATCGAATATGAAAAAATTTCAATATAGTAACAGTATTATTAATAATAATTCCAGCTAAATGGCTTCTTTTAGCACATCTGTCCAAATTAATGTAAAGATACCAATTATAGATGTCTTTTGCTAAGATTCATAAGTAAAGCTGACAGTTTTATGTGAAAAGAGGAAAGATGAAGCATTCAGTGTTGTATGTATATGTGTATGCATTTTCTCTGTATGTGTAAGTATAGCTGAGATCAATTGCACTCTCTAAAACTTGTTTGTTTTGAAATAATGGACTGAGCAACAGTCTTTAGGTAGTGAACAACTAGCTCCCAGTCCTGTAAATCACTTATTTCTGTAACTTTTCTCTTTGTATTAACACTACTCCTTTAAGGAAATTTGCATACTGAATCCCCAGAAGATTAAAATGAGGCTGTGTCTTTGCTACACTACCATATTTGATTAAAGCAGCTGTATCTTTGTAGGTTGATTATGAAACAGACAAATGGGAAGTGCTGGTTATCACTTTGTTCCGTCTCCCAAAAGTGTACATCAGAGATTATTGGAATATAAAGTGCCCTTTGTTAAGTCCCAAATATCTTTTGAAGAAGATAAATAGGCACTCTCAGTACAGTCCACATTATTACTGAAGTTGAAAGTCTCACTAACTCTAAAATGAAGAACCATGCCCATAATACGTTGTTAATTGAATCAAGGTGAAAGAGTATGTATGGAACTCCTGCTCAGTGTCCAGCCCTGCGCTTGACGGACAGTGGGGTGATAGAGGATGGATGTGCAGTCAGGGAAGAGGAGTTACAAAAAGGAACCTCAGATGTTCCCATTCCTAACATAAGAGGAACAAAACAGGCACTTATATGGGAACCATGAAATGTGCACACGCATGCCAGTAGTCTTTGGAAAGTGGAAAGGTGGGGAGAGCCTCAATGTATCACTAACCTGGTTTTATAATCTTCTAAAACAATTTTTTTAAAAAATAAGAGCCATTTGGCTTTTTTGGGGGGAAATAATCTGCTCTTTTAGTGTTTTATTTACTCAGTTTCAATATGAAATTTAAACATGTATTATTCTCCCACCTTAGAAACATGTGAATCGAATGTGCCATTCCTTTCTTAATATATAACTAGAGAAAAAAAAAAAAACTAGATGGTCGCCCATCACCCTTAAAATTCAAACTTCTCATTTTGCCTTTGGACTCTTCATGATCTGGTCCTTGCCTCTGTTAACATTCTGTCTTTCATTCACTGAGTATGTAGCAGTACTTACCTTTTTGCTGTAACTTGAACACCCAGAACATAGTCCCATGTCTGAGGCTTTGAGCTTGCTGGTCCCTTTACTTGGCATGCCTTATGCCAAATCTTCATGAGGCTTGCTCCTTCATTCGTTCATGGCCTTACTTAAATGTCATGCAATGGAAGCCTTCTCTCATCGCTAACTAAAGTAGCCAGCCTTCTCCCTTCATACTTCATAGCCTTGACCTTGACCCTGTTTAATGAACAGGACCAAATATATTTGTCTATTACTTGTCCTTCACTAGAATGTAAGACCCATGAGCACAGGGTTTGGTCTTCACTGCTGTATCCTCAGCACTTAGAACATAATAAGTGCTAAGAAATATTTTTGAATACATTAATGAATAAACAGATTTTTCTCTGTAGTGGCCTCTGTAAGAGGCAGAACTGTGTGCATTTTAGGGAAAAGAGCAAGGAGTTTGGAATTAGACGGATCTCTGATTTCCAGTTGTGCCACTTATTAGCAATGTGCTCTTTTTTTTTTAATTTTTATTTATTTATGATAGTCACACACACAGAGAGAGAGGCAGAGACATAGGCAGAGGGAGAAGCAGGCTCCATGCACCAGGAGCCCGGTGTGGGATTCGATCCCGGGTCTCCAGGATCGCGCCCCAGGCCAAAGGCAGTCGCTAAACCGCTGCACTACCCAGGGATCCCAGCAATGTGCTCTTAAGAAAATTAGTTATGGATTCTGAGCCTCAATAGCTTTATAGGTAAATGGTGCTAAATACTTCCTGTTTTGCAAGTACAGGCTAAAAGAGATTATGCATTATGCCATGGAAAGCAGACCGTGTTCAGATTTGTATGTATGTTATTTAGAGAGCTAGAAAATGTCCTTCTTTTGGTTGAGTCTAAATCATGCTGCACAGGTGTATCTATTACTTAAAATAAGGAGGGAATGGTAGTCAAGTAACTCTGATCTCCAAGGACTGTACTGTTAGGTATCAAAAGTGCATATAAACATTTCTGCATGTCAGTGCCAGATGCTATGGTTTTGACATTTGGACAAAGCTAGACTGCCTGAATACCAGCTCACACCATTCACAATTGAATCCAAAAATTTATCTGTACACTCATGCCACACTGAGTCTATCTCTCTCAATAGCATCCAAAGCAGCCTAATAATCCCCATTATTAAACTACCATGATGTCAAGACATAGTAGATGCTCAAGAGTGGAAACTATAATAATTTATTTTTTTCCTGAAGGAGAGCTAAAATAATGAGGTTGAGTTTCTTCGTGGTTTCCTATGACCCACAGTTAATTCTATGTTAGCCACTAACTAAACTACTCTAATTTTATCAATCTTTGTTAATTAATAAACCCAGTGCCAATTGTATAATATACCATATGATGAACATATGGTATGTTGCTTAAAATTTTAAGTCCTAAAGCAAGGTAATTATTATTATTATTACTAATTTAGCAGTTACCTTCTGAGAAACTTATTTATTTTAGAATTTTTCAAATCACTGTTCTTTTTTATGACCTCATGTCCACTACAAAAGTTTCCAGGAGAAACTTTTCTCAGTCTCTGATTATTTCGGTGATCTCTTTTCCATATTCTTATAGGAAACCAATATCACTACTTATCCCTTTGGTCTTCCTTTACCATAACCTTTAGCATAATAAAAGCAGTAATCACCATCCGCCTGGAAGCCGCATTTAGCCTCAGGATTGGCTTTGATCCAGTTCTGGTTGGAAATAACATATTTGAAAGAGAATTGGTCTTGTTTTTGGCACATTTAAGTTGTATGTGCCATGGTTGAGTGGAGGCCAGAAAAAAGTTTAGAGTCTAAACTTGATATAAAGAAAACATCATTTAAAAAAAAATCTGCTGCAGAAGTATTCTGCAACTCTGCTGAATATGGTTTCCCATGAGACTCCTTCTCATACCTGAAAAGCTACTATATTTACATCCTTCAAAGCAGTACCAGTAAAAATTTTGACTGATGGCATAAGTCAGGTCCAGGGCCATTTCAAATGGCAAAAAGGGGAAAATGAACTTTGATATTCTCTTTTTCCTTTATAAAAACGACACCAACAAAAGTATACCTGAACTATGTACAATATTGCATCAAGTCAATTCATGCTATTTTGCCTTTAGTTGTGCTCAACTAAGGAGGTTGTATATTCATGACAAAATTTTTTCTTCTAATAACCTGACACATTTACTCTTATCATTGTCACCATCATTACTATAAAGCATTTTAGTGTCTGTATGTACATTACATTAAATACTTAGTTAAAAGTATTTTTAAGCAAGCCCTTTACTAAATAAATAAGAGTACCTAATCTTAAGTGGATAGCAGGGGCCCAGACCAGTCTCTAAAGGCAACATAGTAATTCTAGTACATGCACAAAACCCTTTAGGACAACTCAGATTAAAAGTGGGCTGTCCAGGAATGGGCCACCACCACAATCAAGATACAGAACTGTTGCATCGCCACAAAGATCTCCATCAGCTAACCATTTTATAGACATTTCAGCACTCCCCCTCCATCATCCCTAAACCCTGGTAGCCATTAAATGCTTTTTGTCTCTATAATTCTGTCAATATTAATAAATGAAATCTTGCAGAATATGATCTTTTGAGATTGACAGCCTACCCCCCTCCATCCAGCATAATGCCCTTGAGATCCATCCAAGTTGCTATCAATACTTCCTTTATATTGTTATACTAGTAGTCATGGTGTAGATGTTCCACAATTTGTTTAGCCATTTGTTCACTGAAGAACGGTTTGGTTGTTTCCAATTTTGGGCAGTAACATATAAAGCTGTTATGAACATTTATCTACAGATTTTTGTATAAACAATTTTTACAAAATTTCTCTAGAGAAAAAGCCCTGGACTGTGATTTCTGGTCTAAATATAAGGATATGCTTAATTTTTAAAGAAATTGCCAAACTGTTTTTAGTTTTCAAAGGGGTTGTACCATTTTTCATTCTTACCAATTCCTGTTTGTCTTCTCCTACTGAGTTTTGAGAGTTTTTAAAAAATATATTCTCAGGACACCTGGGCGGCTCAGCGGTTAAGCATCTGCCTTTGGCCCAGGGCATGATCCTGGAGTCCAGGGATTGAGTTCCACATCAGGCTCCCTGCATGGAGCCTGCTTCTCCCTCTGCCTATGTCTCTGCCTCTCTCTCTCTCTCTCTCTCTCTCTCTCTCTCTCTTTCTGTGTGTGTCGCTCATGAATAAATAAAATCTTTAAAAAAAGGAAAAAAAAATAAAAAATATATTCTATAAACTAATTCTTTATTAGAGATGTGGTTTGCAAATATTTTCCCCTATTGTAGCTGTCTTTTAATTATAGTAACAGGATATTTTGCAAAGCAAAAGTTTTTAATTCTGGTGAAATTCAGTTTATTGATTTTTTTCTTTTATGGATTATGCTTTATCATGTCTAAGAACACTTCGCCAAGTCCTAAGATGCCGAAGATTTTCTCCTATTTTTCTTCTAGAAGTTTTATAGTTTTGTGTTTTACATTTAAGTCTGTGGTCAATTTTGAGTTAATTTTTGTGTAAGGTGTGGTTGGGTTATGATCATCAGAATTCCAAAATGGCCCGCAAGATCCTGCCACCTGGTGTACACGCACCACATAATTAATCACCTCCTTTTGAGGGTGGATAAGACCAGTCAACATGGGATCGTCCTGGATGGGCCTGACCTTATCAGCCTTTTAAAAGACAGTGAAGTGAGGAAGGTGCTCTGTTGCTGGCCTAGAAGAAACCAAACAGCTATATTGAGAAAGGAGTAAATCCAGCAACAACATGAGGGCAGTCTTAAGGATGGGAGAGTAATGCTGGTTCACAGCCAGCAAGAAAATGAAGACCTCTATTCTCCAACCTTCAGGAAATAAATTCTACCACTAACTTGAATGAGCTTGGAAGAGGACCCTGAGTCTCAGATGAGACTGCAACTACATTCAACCCCTTAATTTCAGTCTGCTGAGACCCTGAACAGAGCACCCCACTAACCCATGCTCGATAGAGTGAGACACTAAAATTGTATTGCTTACACAGTTAGTTTCCGGTAATTTGCTGTAGCAGTACAGGTTTGATCTCCTAGAGTGGGCTGCTGTTGCTCCTGTGCTTATGTAGATGAGGTTTCTGATTATTGGTGCTACATCTGGACGTTAAGGAAAGAAGCAGGATGGACATGCTGCCAGGCACTGTGGGCTGCTGGGTTGGTCTCTTCATGTGAAGGCTCCTGAGGCTCTACCCTGCCTTTCTGGATCTAGGGTCGTCACTCATGGTGTCCGTCTTCTTTTGCTTTTCAACATGAACTGTTATGTGCCCTGTTTGGTTAAGGGAATTTATGGATTAAATTATTTTACATAGTGTAATCATTACAATAGTTTATAGTGAGATAAAAATTAGGCTTTATGTATTTTTTATTTATTTGTTTGTTTATTATTTATTTATTTTTATTTATTTATTTATGTATTTTTAAAAACCAGGCTTTAAAATCTTTTCAGGTTGCTGCTTTCTTGTGACAAAGTGCTTCAAAGTACTCTTGAACTTAGTATAAATTACTCAATTTTCTTTAACAAAAAGAGAAGATTTCACATCTATAGATCCTCTCTTTGATGTCAAGTGGCTGTCAAATTAAAAAATTATTTAAAAATCCTCCCCAACAAAATAATTTCTTTTACATTAAGGTGTAGTGACGTATGTAAAAAAAAAAAATCCCTACAAAACTGCTTTATTGGAACAGTTTTTGAGAAAGCATTTTGAAAATGTGTTTGAAAATATCTCTAGAATTCTCAACTTTCTTTCTAAAAATAATCTAAATTCATGAATTGTTATAAAAATTTTATTTTTATTTATTTTTAGAAAAAATCTAAATTTATAAAAATTCATATAGGTGCATAGAAAATGTTCTGAGATATAGTTTCCTAACCAAAGTATGTGTTTTGAACCTTTGTTAGAAACATAAGATATATTTAATATAAAATGTATTTGTTAAAATACAAAAACATGGCATACATATATTAAAGATCGATTAATTAATTTAGGGAAGTTGTGCATTTTTTAGCCAAAATTTCAGTTAAAACTTTTGCTTAATTGAAGGATTGAAACACGAGTGTCATGATTCACTAGACACAGTCAATTGTGCCCTTCCACCATCTGCATCTTATCTTTTTTTTTAAGATTTTATTTAGTTATTAGAGAAAGCGCAAGGGTGTGTGTGTGCACACGCAAACGCACACACATACACAAGAGGGCAAGAGGGGCAAAGGGAGAGGGAGAAGCAGACTTCTTGCTGAGCAGGGAGCCCAGTGTGGGGCTCAATCCCAGGACCCCAGGATCATGACCTAGCTGAAGGCTGATGCTTAACTGACTGAGCTACTCAGGCACCTCATGCATCTCATCTTTTAACCATGTTAAAGATGTGGGAGTGGTGTGGGTGGGGACCCAGAATTAGACTTCCAGGCTGCAACTATCACAGAAAGTTACACAAGATTTTTAAAATTACAAAGCATATTTCTTTCACTGAAAATCATTAATAATAACTTATTGAGAATAAAAAGTCTCAGAGATATTAATAACACAAGGTTAAGCCCACTTCTCATGACTGATTATCCTTTGCCTCAAGCCCTCCTGTACCTGGTCTCTCCTTTGTGGAAGTGTTCTTTTGCTTGTGATTTGGACAGGATTTCTGTAAAATTTTGTTTCTGGTCCCTTCTGCTTTCTATTCCTTATCAATTCCTCAAAATTTTTGTCAGCTGGTGGTGTTCTAAGCAGCTTTTATGCATGGAAACACACAGATGCATATTCAGTGTGCAAAGCAAGGAGGTGTGTGGCAGTCGGCCATCTTGATACAGTCTTTCCTCCACAACTTTCTGCTAAATGTCAAGGTGAAACAATTAATAGTTGACAGGACCAGAAACCAGACATCCAAACTACTGGGCCCAATCCAGATCTTAGACTGGATCTTGCCTGGAACATAGTTACTATTTGTAGACTGCTAATGACAGCCCTTCAGCTCTCATTTTCTGTGTGCCCCAACATTTCTAAAATATTAAAAGTAAAGAAATGAACAACCTTACCAAGAGTCGCTTCTTGATAATTAAGAAAATAATTTTCCTTTAATTCCAGGTACTCATAAAATTTGATACTAAAAACTATGAGCATGTTATTACTGTGAGATTTTCTTCCTTAAGAATGACATCATATATCACTCATATATGGAATTTAAGAAATATCACAAACAAGCAGAGGAAACCAAAAAGAGAGAGGGAGGCAAACCAAGAAAGAGACTCTTAACTCTAGAAAACAAATTAATGGTTACCAGAGGGGACATGGGTAGGGCAATGAGTAAAATCCATGATGAGGATTGAGGAGTACACTTGTGATGTATGGAAGTGCTGAATCTCTATATTGTACACCAGAAACTAGTATGACATGGTGTTAACTAACTGGAATTTAAATAAAAACTTTTGAAAAAGGGACATCATAAATAGGAACTATTTTATTTTCAATGGAAGGTTCTAGAAAGTTGCTAGGAAGTAAATATTCATTGGCCTCTAAAATTATTTATGTTTGAAAGAGCTTTAATATTTCAACATGTATAGAATATCAAATATTTAAAGCATTTACATTATGTGTAATAATCCTCCTCAGAAATATTGAACCTTTGGGACATCTGGGTGGAACAGTAGGTATGTGTATGACATTTGGTTGTGGCTCAGGTCATAATCTCAGGGTCATGGGATCGAGCCCTGAGTCCAAATCTCCAAGTTGGGCTCTGTACTCAGTGTGTGTGTGTGTGTGTGTGTGTGTTTTTTGGGGGGAGGTCTGCTCTGTCTCTCTCCCTCTCCCCCTACCACCTAAAAATAAATGAATAAATCTTAAAAAAAAGAAATATTGAATCTTTGTTTTATGAGTTAATAATTTTCCTAATTTGATCCCATGATCATTACTAGAGCCAACATTTACTTGAGAGTTTACTATGTTTCAGATAGGTAAGGTCTTTTCAGGTTTTAATACTCATCTAATCCTCGCAAATCTTTGTAAAGATAGGAATTATTATCTCCATTTTGTGGGGATTTATTATATTTCACATATTTGGTATATCCATATTGCATGGTATATTTTTATTTTTAAAGATTTATTTATTTATTCATGAGAGACACAGAGAGAGAGAGAGAGAGAGTGAGGTAGAGACACAGGCAGAGGGAGAAGCAGGCTCCATGCAGGGAGCCCGACATGGGACTCGATCCCAGGTCTCCAGGACCCCACCTGGGCTGAAGGCAGCGCTAAACCGCTGAGCCACCGGGGCTGCCCTGATGGTATATTTTAGTTGATATATAGTCGATAGACAAGAAGTATATTTATAGTATATTTAAAGTGAAATATCTGAGGTTTTTGCTTCTGAATTACCCAAAAATGTAAGTAAAAGATCTACTCTTTTGTCATCTGGGCCTTACAACATTTTCCACTAATTTCCCCTGCTGACATCAGGTTCCCAAGGATCGCATTTCTCCTGAAATCTGGTTTCGAAGTCAGTCTAAATTACATAATAATATGTACCTAACAAGTTATATTCTTATGCCGAAGTGACAGTCACCTCCTTATATCTCAGAAGTTTTTGAATTGTGAAACACTTACACTTCTCCTTAAAATGAATAGGATGTGGAATTTTGTTTGGATTCTCTCATCTTGTTATGTTGATTATAAACACTATAGATTATCTCTGAAACAAAAGGCTATTCTTGTCCAGAAACTGTCTTTTGTTCTGTTTCTCATGTAACCAGATAAACCCCACAGAGATACATATCTCACTGCATGGTACAGTCAAAATCCCTATGGCCAAAGATGACATGGGATAAATTCTCCAATGCTGAGCGTGCCGTACACAATATTATGCTGTTCTGTAGTTGTTTGCTAATATAAAAAGATGTGATTTTTTTTTAAAAGATGTTATGTTTTAATAGGAGAGAGAAGTATGTTGTGAAGGGTTAGACTTGAGAGATTGATACAAAAGTCATTAGATGTGCCCTCCCTTCTCCCCCACCCCTTCTCAGTTGATTCAGACTATCATTTCCTCTTCTACCAATTTGACACCTTTTTTTTTTATATTAAAGAGTTGGATTTTCACTGGAATCCTTTGTTACATAGTTTGTATCACTTTTTAATATTGGAAATTAACATTTTTTATTCCTCAAAACGTCTGGTACTTCTTTGAATAACTGCGATTTCACTGACAACCCCCACCCCCGCCATCCAATGGTATAGTATTTATACCATGAGACATTCTTGCTGTATTTACCACTATTCCTTGTTGCTCTGAAAAGATATATAAGCATTGTAAAAATCTGCTTTCGTCTCTCAAATGAAATACTGCTTTAAAAGATTTTAAATGCTAAATTTAAATTTAATTCTAAATCCCACGCAAAAAATAGATTTTATTATACTGTTTTTAGTGTTAAAGAAGTAATATGTAGTTTCTCTTAATACTGCACTGGATATTAGGATTTAGTTATTAAAAGTAGATCAAGGAAGGAGCCAAAGTAATCATGACTCTTGTTCCATCCACCATATAAAAATTTAGATGTAACTTCTCAAAATATTTTTTTAAGGAGGTTTGAAGGAATATAGTTTATATTGTTTATTCCTTTAAGAATACCATGAAAATGGTTACCTGGGTGGCTCACTCAGTTAAGCATCTGCCTTCAGCTCAGGTTATGATCTCAGGGTCCTGGGATCAAGCCCTCTTTTGGGCTCCCTGCTCAGTGGGAAGTCGGCTTCGCCCTCTCCCACTGCTGCTCCCCCTGCTGGTTCTCTCTCTCTCTCTCTCTGTCAAATAAATACATCTTAAAAAAAAAGAAAAAAAAAGTACGTACATGAGAATTCATGAAATATATTTTTCTAAATTTAGGAACTTTATAAATGTTGAGCTTTTTATTTTTAAATATTAGAGGCCAATTTTATTGTGGCTTACAGTGAAATCATAATCTAGGAGCCTATTGCTGATAGAAGAGTACTTCCTTTTTTTATTCAATAAGGACTCATGTGTTTTTGTACCTTTTACACATTTTAGGTCCTTCTACAACAAGAACATATGTATATAAACCACCTATCATAGATTGTTTCATTAAGATCTTAGTGGAGAATTTAAAAATAGAACTAAAGTGGGCAGCGCAGGTGGCTCAGCGGTTTAGCGCCACCTTCAGCCAGGGCCTGATCCTGGAGACCTGGGATCGAGTCCCGCATTGGGCTCCCTGCAATGGAGCCTGCTTCTCCCTCTGTCTGTATCTCTGCCTCTCTCTCTCTCTCTTTCTCTGTCTCTCATGAATAAATAAGTAAAATCTTTTAAAAAATAGAACTAAAGTAGTACTATAATGAAATTCAGTTTACCATTTTTGGAGGGCTTTCTGTTTTTTATATAAATTTATTTTTTATTGGTGTTCAATTTGCCAACATATAGAATAACACCCAGTGCTCATCCCGTCAAGTGCCCACCTTTGGAGGGCTTTCTTATATAGATGGAATGGAGTTGAAGGATTAAGAGAATGGCTTTGTCTTAGATTTTTAATTACCTGAGCCTTAACAACAGTTTTGAAGGTAGGCAAGAAAATGACCCTTGTTCCCATTTCATCAAAGGAGAGAATGGAAGCTCAGAGAGATGACATGGCATTACCCAATAGCCTAAAGCTAAGTAAGTGGCAGAGTGAGGACTGGACAAAAATAAGACTTATGATTCTTGGTCCACTACCTCAATGGTGAAGATAAATGAATTTATAAGAGTAGAGAGAGAGTTGGCCTTTAAGAAGCAGATATGATTTTAGAGTTCCTGATTTTTACATACTTTTGGAACCCAGGGAAATGTTTTGTGTTAGTATTAGCTATAAACTCACCTTGAAATGACTCAAAGTAAGGTAGAGATGTTCCCAAATACGAAGTCGTGCCATGCTCATTTAGTGTTGGGTAATAGAATTCTCTTTTGTGTGTTCCATTCTTTTGTGCCTATAGCTATGCTTTTACTTCTTTTTTTGATTTGAACAAAGTATAGTTAATAATTTATACATTAGAGGGTTAAGATTATATTTCACTAAATATCTTCATCCTTTCCTATAAGGTATTTTATGCCAACATATGGCTTCAACTTGTGGGGTTTTTTTTAATCTTTTCCAGTTTTTTATTCATTCATTCATTCATTCATTCATACAAACAAGCATTCACTGTGGGCCACTGATGCTACAGAGATGATTGGGCATAGTGTCTGACCTAAGGAGCATCTCAGTCTAGTAAAGATAAACAGTGTCTGATGATTGGGCATAGTGTCAGAGATGATTGGGCATAGTGTCTGACCTAAGGAGCATCTCAATCTAGTAAAGATAAACTAATACATTTCTGCTAAAGCAATACACATTATAGTAGAAGCAAGCATTAAGAGCTAGCAGAAAAGTTAACAGTGCCTTTGGGTTCAAAAGAGGTCTCTTGAAAGAGATGGTGTCTGAGCTTAATATTTTATTTAGGGCAAATAGGAATTTATTAGGTGAAAAGGTGCAAATTTTCTTACTTTTACCTACAAATAGTTAATCTACTGTTTCTCAGACATTGTGTACATTGTTTCTTACTTTTTGCTCACCACATTATTTTTTTTTTCACATTATTTTTTAAATTTAAATTCAATTAGCCAGCATACAGTATATCATTAGTCTCAGATGTAGTGTTCAATAATTTATTAGTTGCGTATATCACCACATTATTTCATGAGCTTTCAGAATTGCTCAAATATCTAGTTTCTAAAAGCTTTTCCAAATCAGACCCTTCTGCTTGAGTATAATTTGGAAATTCTCAGACTGCCTACCATTTTACTAATTTGTTGCTGTGATTAGAACTTTTTTTCTTGTAAATAATATAACATATTTGAATATGTCTTTGAGATACTTGATTTTTACTACATTGGAAGTATTTTGAAAGGCTTTTTAAAAAAGGTGTGATAGTGTTCTTGGACTTAAAATTCACTACTAATTGCTTTAGAAGAAAAAGTCTATAAAGTATGATTAAATTGTAATACAGAGGTCTAACAATTGCCCAAATTAATTTATTAAGGGAGGAAAAAACTTACACACACTTCCTTGTGTTATTTATTTTATTATACATAGTATAATACATTCCTCTGTTATAGAAACAGAATGAATATAATTACGCTTTTTTCTACAATATAAGAATCATCACATTATTTACTCTTTAATTACATTATTTCAGCTCATTTTGTTTCAAACCATTTGTTTTTTTTTTAGGTGCATTGAAAATGTTACTAGCTCAGCTCATTTTGAAATATCTTGCTTATATATCCATCTGTTGTGTGTCTTAAGATTGAAATTTAGGTCAAATTACAACTTGAATTTAACTTCACAAAGAAAATAAGTGTGCCATCTTTAAAAATTGCATTCTAAATTTTAAACACAATAGATCAAAGTACATCTTATTTAAATATATACTCTGGAAAAGAAGTCTCAATTATTTTCTCCCAAACTTTCTTAAAATAGTCACTGTTCTCAATATAAAACATGAGGTTTAGCTTTATTATCTTAAAAAAAGATGAAAAGTTGTTTATTTTAAAATTTTAATGATTTTGCTTTCAAATTATGGAAATTCTTCTTTGGGGACATCTTTATTTGAATTGTATGTGACATTCTGTTTATTTCTTAAGGCTATGATTAAAAGTTTCATGGATGTCTACCAGCTTGCAAGTGCTAGAATTGCTACATTAGAAAAGGAAATGACATCTCATCGAAGTCACATTGCAACGTTGAAATCAGAACTTCACACTGCTTGTTTACGTGAAAATGAAAGTTTGCAATCAGTAAGTCTTTCAACATTGTTTTTCTTTGTGTCTTAGGTCAGAGTTACATTCATGGTTTTATTGTGCATAAGATCACCCACCAATATATATAATTTAGTGTAAATGATCAATCAAGCAATGTAAAATTGTTAATGTAGAGAAAATTTTGAGGAGAGAAAGGCAATTAATTTTTCCATTGTATAATGTATAAAGATATGCATACTGTTACCAATGCTAAAACACTACATCAAGATTCCTTTGTGTTTGGCAGTGCAGCTGACAGTTGGATTTGGCAGTATGCATAGTTAGAGCTTGCAACTGTCTGAAGATTCAGTGTGTCCCATTAAGACAGAATATTATTAATTATGCGTATAACCAAAATGGTAATTAGAACATGTGATTATTCTCTGTAGAAAACTAGACTTATCCATAATACATGCCTAGCTAAAGATGCATGTTGTGATTCATCTATATGATTAAAATTCAGTTTCAGCAGTCATTTTATGTCTTAAAATTTTAGCCCGTGATGGAATTTGGGCTCATTTAAGACTAAACAAAATTTCCTACATTTGAAATAATGTGTTTGGGGAGTATCAGAAAATGAATAAAGGAATAAAATAAACATTTAAAACTTTTTCCTCCAAAGGCAAATATATCAATAGTGAGATTCAGAAGGTTACCAGTCACTAGAATGCCTTTTTTCCTTTTTTGGTTTGATTAGAATGGCTCAGGGTGACTTGTAAAGAAAAACAGTGTTGTTTTGCCATTTGGCTATTAACCCTTTTCCAATGATGTATTCAACAGAAAAAGAGTTAGCATTAAAACAAATAGCTGCATGGCTATGGGTTAGTTCTTCAGCTCTGTCAAATCTTAGGCCAAGTGTCTGCATCCCAGTGAAACCTTCATGACCGTAGTGTTTAAAATTGCAGCTACGGGGCAGCCCCGGTGGTGCAGCGGTTTAGCGCTGCCTGCAGCCTGGGGTGTGATCCTGGAGACCTGGGATCAAGTCCTGCATTGGGCTCCCTGTATGGAGCCTGGTTCTCCCTCTGCCTGTGTCTCTGCACCCCTCTCCTCTCTCTCTCTCTCTCTCTCTCTCTCTCTCTGTGTCTCTATGAATAAATAAATTTTAAAAAAATCTTTAAAAATATTTTTAAAAAATAAAATAAAATTGCAGCTACCAACTATCCCCCATCCCCAAACTCTCTCATTCTCATCCCATACTGCCTTCTATCTTACACCTTCTTTGCTTTATTTCACCATAGCGCTTATTCTTGACTGACATAAATTGCATTTTATTTATTTGCTTATTGTTTGTTCCCTACTCTCACAGACTATAAGTTCCATAGAGACAAGCAATTTGGGGTATTTCTTCTCTGCTATGAATGTGCTCTAGAGGCAAGAACAGTCTTGCCCAGGGTAGGTGTTTAACTAATGTTTTGTAAGTGAAAATACTAGCACATCATCCAAAAAATGACCAAACCAATTATTTGGGACCTGAGATGTTGAGTTCAATTTTTAAAAAAATGACTTTGGTAATTTCTTAATGAGAGTAATAAATTTGATCTCCACCAAGATTAATTAAAATGAGAGGAAACTTGTTTTTTTTTCGAGAGGAAACTTATTTAAAAAAATCAAATATTTTGAATTTATTCTAGCCTTTCTCTGAAACATGCTCATGTTTCTTCTTGTGAACTCTCTGGTCCCGTTGGCTAGTATTTCATTATATTGTTTAGATTGTGTTATACTATTATTTATTTTTTGTTACTGTTATTCATATAAAAGTAATTACTTGTATTTTAAGAAAGTCCACATTTGATAAGGTGGGATTCTTTCCTCCTGAGTTCAAAAAAATTTTTTTTTTTATCAATTATTGTGCTGTTGATGTCTTAATAAAAGTATGCTTCACTGTCTGTCATCATAAAACTCTACTCCTTGAGCTTTCCCCCTCCTGAACACATCTGTTAAGGATATGCTCACCACCTTATTTGTAAAAGGTGGTTCACTCTGGCAGTGATTCTCAAAAGGGGTGCATGTAATGTGAAAAACCTCCCAGGAGGTTATGATGTGTCCTTCTAGGAGAACACTGCCCAATTCCATGTGTCTCCAGAATGTTTACTCTCTGGTCTCTTTCCTTAATTGAGAATTACTATTTTTGTAAAGGTAATAAATTGGTATAGTAATTTTATTTTTCAAGACATTTGTGTATGCATTTTCAAACTTGAACTCCTTAAGAACTTTCTGAGGGGGGTAGGAGAATCTCAGTCTTTGTATTTCATAGATGTGAGGTGATATAGTTTGGTGGATAGGAGTATGAGCTTTGGAATTATACCCATTAGGAATATAGTAAGTGTAAATAACAAAAAAACTGACTAATGTGACTTAAGAAAATCCAAGTTCTTTGTTTTTGTTTTTGTTTTTTTTTCCTCATATAGCAACTAGTCTAAGTGTAGGTGGCTGTTGTCCTGTGGCTATTGGTTCAATTTCTCTGTGATTTCTCTGCTTCTCCCTCATTATCATAAGAGAGTAGCCAGCTCTAGGATTTATAATCACATTTAAGTCACAAGAATGGGATGGCCCAGCAATATCTGTTTTATGTATATAATAAAGCCGTGGAAGGCTTTTCCTTTAAAAACAATTTAAATGTATTTCATATAGATTTATTTAAATATTTATAAATTTTAATATAAATTTAATAGGTAATAGATATTAAATATATATAAATATATTTAAGTATTTATATATTTAAAAAAGGAAAAGCCTTCCAAGGAAGCTTCAAACATATTTCCACTTATATCTCGTTGGCTGGAGTGGGTCATATGGCCACTCTTAGCTATAATGAGTCATGAGGCAAGGGAGTTAGGAATCAGTAGTGTGTTCCATACAAGACAATAAATCTGGATTTAATTCCAGTTTTATCAATCACTAATTGTATGCTTAAGTAGGGTTTTCATCTATAAAATGGGGTAATGATCCTATTACCCTAACAGAGATGCTGGGAGCTCTAGGAGAAGTGTTAAAGCACTTTGGACTTTGCTTTGCACCTAGTGAGTAGTCAGTACCACAACAACAAAAAGTTAGCTATTATATTTATCACCATCATCTTGATAGAAAGTAATTGGATTGCACCACAGGAAAATATTATTTACTAACCTACCATCTTCAGCTGCAAACACTGTCATTTTGTCCTGCCTCCTACTGTAGCCTTGAGCTTGTATATCGCCGTCAGTATATATTCCAGTGACTGAGCTCTCTGCACTTTCTGCAGCCTGTTTCCCCTTCTTTCATTGACACATTCTTGAAAAGTTGTCTACTTGCTTATTCTGTATGCTCAGCTTCCTCTTAGTCCTTAGCTTTGCTGCTATCTGGCTCCTGAGTATCATTCCACTGAAACTATTTTCTCAAAGGTCACAAATAATTTTCTGCTTGCTCCTCATCCATTAATTCTTTCTCATGGCTTTTAATCTTTCTGCAACGTTTGAGGCTTTTAACTACTTTCTTCTTTAAATGCTAACCTCCTTTGTTTCACTTGTTAATGACTTTTCCTTCTTCGGCTTCTTTGGCCTCTACTTACTTGAGCTCTGCTTTCTTTGTATTATTACTTCTCAATTCTTTTCTTTATCCATTAGTTCAATATTTATTTGGCATCTACTCTAGAGCAGGCACGATTCTAGTCTGAGGGATATTGTGTGAACCAAAACAGACAATCCTTGCTCTTGTGAGCTTACAGTCTAATAGTAAGAAATTATTTTCATATAATCACAGTAATGTGTAATTACTAACCAGGTTAAGTGCTTTGAAAGAAAAGAATTGAAGCATATAAGAGTTTTTAAACAAGCTTACTCTAGACTAAGGTATCAGCAAAGACTTTTCAGGGTCATTGAGTTTGTCATCCTTATTTTAAGAGCAAGGGGAAAGGCATTGGAAAACTTTAAAGAAGAGGAGACTTGCTCAGACATGCAAAACTCCTCTTCCAACAAGGGAAACAAACACATAAGCAAATCACAAAAATTGGCATGTGTAAAGTCTGGGGAGCAGAGACGAAGGAGGCATTCATTCTGCCTAACGTCAGTAAAAGATGAGATGTTTGTAGGAGCCTTTGAAGAATGTGTAGCAATTTGACACCATGTTAAGGGGGAAGACCAATAAAAATTATTTTCTTTTGATTTGAGGAATAGACCTTATGGATAATACATGTGTTTAATGAATTAAATGATGTAAGAGGTATTTTTTTTTGTATAATAGAAAATATATTGTTGCTTTAGCTCCTAGCCCTCTCTCAATTAAAGACAGCCAACCAACCCACCCAATCAACCTGTATCCACTGAAGCCCAAGACTGCTTGCAGTAATCACTCCAAACCCCATCTTCATGTGTTCCCAATCTATTTTTGCACCATCCAATCCTTGCCTTTTACTCTATCATCTGATTTGATTCTACCTTTGGCCCTTTTGTTATAGATGTTCTTGTTTGGTCCCTCTAGTATTTGCTATTTAGGCCATTCTCAAAACTCTATTTCTGGGCCCCCAGATGACCTAGCTGTCTCTTCTGATACCCACCCAACTTGACATCACCTCCTCCTCACGGGACCTCATCTAAGATTTTACAGTCAAGCAGGCCTGAATGTGCATTGTGGCAGTTTTTTTTTTTTTTTTTAATCCATATAGTACTCTAAGCATCAGTTTCTGTATTTGTAATGTGTACAGACTAGTACCTGCATTGTAAGATTGGGTTTAAGGATTAAATATTTGTCTGGCTTACTAGTAGAAGCTCAATAAATTTTGCAATAAGTTTTATTTAATAAATCAAATAAAAAACATTTTCTGATAGTTATGTATGTTTCTCACAGCTAAGCTTATACATATAGCTTTAAAAAAATATATGTAACCATGAGAAAATCTTTTGATGAATAGGCAAAAGAACTAAAACAACCTTTAAATCAGTGCTTTTAGTGTACATTAAGCATAGTTATTAATGATAGTTGCTGTTATCACTTATTTAGTGAATGGAAGGCAGTCAGTATATGTTCATTAACCATCTTTTCCAGCCATTTCACTATATAAGAATGAAAAATAAATATTCATTATTAATAAAAAACGTAATATATCATGGGGTTATAATGCATAGAAAGAGATTGATCATATTGTAGACATGCATAGTCATCTTTAAAAACTTTATCCTTCTTAAGGTTATATTTTCATTTTTTGTTCAGCAACAAATAATAATAATGCTGGAGTGCATCTCCAGCATTAATGTGACTTAATGTGATGAGTTCTCATCAATTGTATACTTGCCAGTATTTTAACATTTTCAGTATGTTGGTCTTTGACCTCTTAACTTAGGCTGCTCTAGAGCTTTTATCTTGAGTAATAGTAACCAGAAAGGGCTTCGAGTAAAGAGCTTTTGAGTCACAGACAGCCCAGTAGAGAACAGGGCAGCAGTCAGAACCAATTACTTGTGGGTATTTCTGGGGAGAAACGCATATTTCAATCTGTGAAATGTAAAATGCCAAACCCAAATACTTTGCTGTGAGTTATGATGCTGCAAGCTACAGTATTGATTTGCCTCATTTGCACTGTGTTTAAGCAGTACGTTTTTAATTCTGCAGCACTTTTAAAAAATATTTATTTATTTATTTGAGAGAGAAAGAAAAAATAGAGTATGTGGGAGGGGGGAGGGGAAGAGGGAGAGGGACCCCTAAGCAGACTCTGTGCTGAGCCTGACATAGGGCTTGACCCCATGACCCTGAGATCACAACCTTAGCTGAAACCAAGAGTTGACCACTTAACCAACTGCACCACCCAGCCACCCCTATAGTACTTTCTTTATGAGAAAATAAATTCCAAATCAGGGGAACATTCCACTTAATATCTTTGCAGGGAAGATATCTTTGTATATTGTTCAGATTATGTCAGATTTGACAGTTGTCAAATGCTATTATATTGTTAATAAAAGCCCAAGATTTAGATATTTTGGTTCAGTTAAGATAAAAATAAAAAATAAGAATCCCCCGTCTCTTATGTTTTCATGTAATATGTTGTCACATTTGTTTTCATTACATTTTCTTGAGAGAGAAAGGATTATTTGTCAGTATTAGTGTTGTGTGGATCAAGAAACTGACAATTTAAGTAACTTACTGTAGTTAAGTTGCTTTTGTAAACTTTCACTTTATCACAGATGATTCAAGATGTTTATTATTGAGATTTTTAACTATTTAAGAAAAAGATTTTTAATTGAGCTATAAGCCATGACTTAATGTGAAAGAGACTGTACAGTGAAGTATGGATTCTGGAGTCTTGCTGCCAGATTTTTAGTCAGAATCCAACAGATTAGAATCCAAGGCTTCAACTTCTTGTCCAGTGTTTTCTTACAAGAATGAAGGGTGGATTAAGACAAATCTCTACCATCATGGCACTTTAAATGCAATGGAAAATATACTGTGTTACAAATAATTAGAATGATGTTGAAGTCGAATTGCAGAGGGCTATGAGTGCACAGAACCTACCTGAGGAATAGAAATTTTAGTTAAAAACATGAAGACTAGGGGATCCCTGGGTGGCTCAGCAGTTTAGCACCTGCCTTCAGCTCAGGGCGTGATCCTGGAGTCCTGGGATTGAGTCCCACATCGGGCTCCTGGCATGAAGCCTGCTTCTCCCTCTGCCTGTGTCTCTGCCTCTCTCTATTTCTGTGTGTCTTTCATGAATAAATAAATAAAATCTTAATAAATAAATAAATATATATATAACATGAAGACTAGGTAGTAGGACACCACAGAATGGCTAAAATAAAAAATACAAGAAACAACAAGTGTTGGTAAGAGGATGTAGGGGAAAAGGAACCCTCATGCACTCTTGGTGGGAATGCAACCTGGTGCAGCTACTCTGAAAAAAAAAAAAAAACAACAAGCTCCACTC
This sequence comes from Vulpes lagopus, assembly GCF_018345385.1. Classification (NCBI taxonomy): domain Eukaryota; kingdom Metazoa; phylum Chordata; class Mammalia; order Carnivora; family Canidae; genus Vulpes; species Vulpes lagopus. The sequence continues at coordinate 96,590,733 of NC_054830.1, read as the reverse complement.
TGGAGCTTCCTTAAAAGGTTCTAAAAAATAGAATCACCCTAGGATCCAGTATTTGCACTAGTGGGCATTCACCCAAAGAATATGAAAACACTAATTTAGAAGGGTATATGCAGCATACCCCTATGTTTATTGCAGCATTATTTACTATAGCCAAACTATGGAAGTAGCCCATTTTTTCCAATGATAAATGAATGGATAAAGAAGATGCAGTATGTATATATGATGGAATATTACTCAGCCATAAAAAGAATGAAATCTTTTCATTTGTGACAACATAGACTTAGAGAGAATATAATGCTAAACTAGGTAAGTCAGAAAAAGATGAATACCATATAATTTATGTGAAATTTAAGAAGCAAAACAAAGACAAAAAAAGAGACAAACCAAACCAGACTCTTAACTATAGAGGACAAACTGATGGTTACCAGAGGTAGGTAGGTGGAGGGGATGGGCGAAATAGGTGGGGTGGGGGGTTTAAGAATGAACTTATAATGAGCACTGAATGATGTATAGAACTGTTGAATCACTCTGTTGTACACCTGAAACTAATATAACACTCTGTTAACTACACTGGAATTTAAATTAAAAACTTAATTAAAAAGTTAGGAGTTGACAGGAGAAAGCAGGGGATGCTAAGGAATGGAAGGCTGTGTGACTGGAGCAGAGCCAATGAAATGGAGAATTGGGAGAGAGGAGATGGAGGAGGAGCCAGATCCGTGTGGCCATGAGTGTGATTCTCAGCTGGCTGGGCTCGCTGACTGGGATGTATGCCACAACTACATTGCAAACATCTACTGCCTTTGCTTTATGTAATTACTTTTCCCAACTCCAAATTTCATTTTTCTAGTTATTCTCAGAAGTCACTGACATTTGATGCCATAACAACACTCATTTTAACCCTTTTGCTAAATACTGCTTACTTAGATACTCATTAAATCTTCCCATATTTTTATCCAAGCTTCAGCTCTGGCCTCTGGATACTAACAGAGCTAAGTAAGGGAAACAGACAATATCAAAAGATGAGATAGCCCTATCAACATGCAGACATTTTCCTTTGATTCTTGACATACATTTCCAAACTTTTAAATGTTTCTCATATTCTAGAAACTCAAGCTTTGGTTGGTGTAGTAAATAGGGAACTGAAGGTAATAATGCATATTCCACTGGCCATATACCTGTTTCTAGTCTTTTAGTTTTTTTTTTGTATGATGCAGTTTTAAAGGAGCTACTTTCATGACTACTGATGTCTGGATAGTGACTATAAGGGCATGATATCCTAAATTTTAGATGTGTATTCATATATAAATATACTTAATTATATGAATATATAACTTATATGTCTGTAATAATATGTAGACATTTTTGTTAGATTTATTAGATTTTATATGTGAGTATAGATATAAAAACACATTTCTCTATAATAAATATAACATATTTTATATAGTTCTATTCCTCAGTGATGAAATACTGTGAGAGTGGAGCACAGAGCAGCAGGAATGAAAGTTTCAGACTCAGACCATTGTCTTTAATCAGTGATTAGGCTGTAGAAAATACAAATGGTAGTTCGACAGTCTAATACTCTATTTATAGCGGTTGTTCAAAGAGTAGCAGCAAGTAAATATGCTTAAGGTTTTCTCTGTCTTACACTTTCATCTTTCTTTTTAAATTGTGTTCTTTGAGGGCTTTACTGCCTGTTTAGATTTTCAGAAATCTCCACTTCAGTTTTCTGCAAACAGCTCAGACTCGTGGAGGTCCCAAACTGAACATGCTCTTCAACTCTGCCACTCCCCATCCTCCCAAATTCTCCATTCCCCATTTTCCTTATCTCTGACCTAACTATCTACCTTGCAGCCCAAAGCAGAAGCCTTAACATTTGTCCCACTTCTATCCACCACCAATATTTAAGCACGTGCTACATCTCACTCTTTCTACCACCACAAATCTCCTAGATCCATCCTCACCTTTCTACCATTGTGATCACAGTAACTTATCCTTGGGTTATTGGAATGGTCTTCCAATGATTTCCCCACATGTGGTTTTCCTCTTCCATCTTGTCTGCCACATTAGTGCCAGAGGTTATCTTTATACACACAGATATGGTCAGGCCATAGCTTGACTCACAACATTTTGGCTCTAAACTTTCTTCATGATAAAGTAAAAATTCTTTATCATTGACATTCAGGTAAATGCTGACTCCATCTGGCTTTCAGTTCATCTCCCAGTTGGCAGAAGTAAGAGTTCCCTTTGTTATGCTCATTTATCACTGTATTTATCTGTCTGAGCACTATATAGTACTCTGGCTTATGTAATCAATTAGTTGTGTATGTATTACTATATTGTGTGTCTGTGAGGTCATGTCTTACTTATTTATTAAAATTCATTATAATGATCTGACTTTAGTAAGTGCTGGTTGATTTGAATTTAAATAATTGGAAGAATATTCCTTCAGTAATGTTTATTCAATACATATTTGTTATGGAACTTACATACTTTGCACAAACCATAATTCCTACCCCCCTCATTTTTCCCACACAAAATTTTCTGAAATTAATTCTCATCAAACTATGTTTTGTATGCTTCTCTAGCAAACACTTAATTGAGAATGAATAGAATAATTTACAATTATTATATCTATGATAAAATTTTAAGTAGATACTTCAAATAATATAAATTGTACATTTCTTCTGTTCACAAAGAAAAAAAAAAGACCCAAAGTTATCTGTGACAAAGAACATTCTTTTCAGCTTACAACTTAAATAATTTTAAGCTTTGTCAGATTTTTTTGAGACCCCTGCTTCTGTATGTTTACCCATATAGACAGAAATTGACCAGTTTAATACCTTTTTCTCACATGATGTATACTCAGTAAATGTTTGTTGATAAAGGTGGTATACCAAATTAAAATTAACTGTGCCTGAGTCCAGCCAAAAGTAAGAGTATGAAACATTTATTTCAGAAGGAGAAAGCTTATTTTATTTTATTTATTTATTTTTTAATTTATTTATTTTTTATTTATTTTTTTTTTAGAAAGCTTATTTTATAAAACATATTTCTTTTCTTTTTTTTTTAAAAGATTTTATTTATTTATTCATGAGAGAGAGACAGACAGACAGGCAGAGACAGGCAGAGGGAGAAGCAGGCTCCATGCAGGAAGCCCGGCGCGGGACTCAGTCCTGCGTCTCCAGGATCACGCCCTGGACCAAAGGCAGAGCTAAACCGCTGAGCCACCTGGTCTGCCCTAAAACATATTTCTTTAAACCTTTACCTCATACCATCTACGAAAATTATCTCAAAATGGATCTGAGAGCTAAATAGAAAAGCTAAAATTTTTAGTAAAACACATAGAGATAAATTATGAGCCTAGGGTTGGCAATGGATTCTTAGATATGATACCAACAGCATAAATGACAAAAGAAAAAATAGACAAATAGGATTTAATCAACATGAAATACTTTTGTACATTAAAAAACATCTCACAGAATGGGAGGAAATGTTTATAATCATATAATTAATTCGGATCTAATATGTAAGGAACTCAACAACAAAGAAAGGGCAAACAACCTAAATTTTAGAATGGGCAAAAGACTTGAATAGACACTTATCCAAAAGGGTATGCAAATGACCAACAAACACATAGGCAAAGATACTCATTGTCATTAGTCGGTGGGGAAATGCAAATTAAGATCACAACATGATATCACTTCCACTGATAAAGAATACCATTTAAAAAGAAAGGGAAATAGCGAATGTTCTTAACAGCACTATCCATAATAGCTAAAAGATGGAAATAACCCCAATGTCCATCGATCGATGAATGGATGAACAAATGTGGTCTATCCAGACAATAGACTATTATTCAGCTGTAAAGAGGAATGAAGTACTGATACATGTCACAACACTGATGTACTTTGAAAACATTATACTAAATGAGAGAAGCCAAACACAAAAGATTACATATTGTAGAATTCCATTTATATAAACAGGCATGTTCTTTCTCTATGTAGATTAGTGGTTGACAGGGGAAGGAGGAGGAAGGAATTGGAGAATGACTGTTTAATGGGAATGGGGTTTCCTTTGGGGTGATAGAAAAGTTCTAGAGCTAAGAGGTGGTGATGGTCACACAATGCTAAATATACTTGATGGCATTGAATTGTAGACTTTAAAATGGTTACAGTAGTAAATTTTATGTTGTGTGTGTTTTACCACATTAAAAAAGTATTTCTTTTAGGTCTTGGGTGGTATGGATGGGCAGCATGATTGTTGCTTACACAGGATGGCAATGTATTGTGCTGGAAAGTAGCTTGACAGAGAATCAGAGGAAATATGGTTCTTGAACAACCTTTGTTATCAACTCACCACAGAGCTTTTGGAAATAAATCATACAGTCTCCTTGGTCTTGGTTTTTCCTGGCTTTAAAATGGAGGATTTCAGCTAGATAAAAATCTCAATTCCCTCTCAGCTCTAAAATTCTTCAGTTGAAGTTACAAATACTGATTTTTGAATATTTAGATTCTAACTATGTTTCAGCTCTTGCTTCAATTAACAAAAATCAAATGAATGCATGTTTCTAAATTTATAACATAATTATGTTTTGAGTTAGGTTGCATTCAGCACCAATAACCCATTTATAAATGTATACCAGTTATATAAATCTCACAATATAACTTGTAACAAGGTAGTCAAAAAGTCCCCAAAGTAATCTGAAAATGTATTAGCGTATTTGTAAGGAGTATTTCCTTTTTTTCATACAAAGTTTTTTGATATTTAATATGTTAGGAATGTGAACTTTTAACTCGTCAAACTATTGTAACATATTTGAAAATTATAGTAATTTGATTAAAATGTTGCCTATAAGGCAAAAGGTTTGGTTAATAGAATCCATATGTAATTAAAATGCAGAACTAAATGTAATCAGACTCCAGTGACTAGTGCCTTCATATTGATAGTTTTACAATGGCCTCTGGGGTTGAAAGTTTAAATGTTGCAGAATGCCACAACATTGTAGAAAACAGCTTTAGCTGGCAATTTAGCTTTTTAAAGACATCGATAGATAGTTACTGGATAAGATGTGAGTATTGCATCTGAGATTTTCATCATTTCAGGAACATCTTCAATTGGCAGGTGGTAGAAGCACATGACTGGTGTGCCCGTGGAGAACCACACTCCACCGCCCTGTTATATAAACAGCCTGAGATGAAGGTCCCTGCTCTGAGCCAAGCCATGTCGTTCTTTTTTTCTTTTTCTTTTTTTAAAATAAGAGTTGCTTAATTTGAGTGAATTCATTTGAATCATATGAAATTTATAGACACAACACTATGCACCAAGCCACAAAAAAAGTAAAAAAAATTTTCCTGAACTTAAAAAAATTATTTTCTCTGGACAGTTTTAAGAGTCGACATCCTGTGTTAGAGTTCTCTAATCATCACCAGCACAATTTACAATCAGAACACACAGAGAGCCAGTTTAGACCAGCTCATCTGTTGATCTTGGCAGAGACCCTTCATCTCACTGTGTGCAGCTGCCACTTGAGAGTTGGGGGACTCAGCAGAGAGCCAGAGGAGGGAGGGATGCAAGGCTGGTCAAAGCATGAACACATAGGCCTGCTTCATTTCAACAGTTGTATGTTGCTTTAAAAAAAAAAAAAAAAAAAAAAAAAAACCTTTTTATTTTACTGCCCCCCCCCCCCAACCTGAAATTAAACGAGGACCTCTCATGAGCCACTGCGCTCCAGGCATAAGAAATTGTAATGTCTGGCTTGCAGAAACTGTCCCGTCAAAATGTGCTTCTGATTAGGTGGCTTAATTACAGCTGTGAAAACAATGTTGATTCAGGCCTCAAGATTCCAGGGCATGTCAGCCGTTACTAGCTAACCTTGGACGGCATCCACCATTTTAAAACTCTGTACCACTAAAGTCACCCTGCTTGACAACTTTTTATTTAGGGCAAAAAAGTTGCCAGAAGCAACACATTTTTATGCAAAATGTTGTTTGTTGCACCATTTCAACTGCACCGCCATTAGTGGTCATTAAGGAGATAGTTAGCTTTGCACCCCCCTATCAAGAACAGGGAAGTTCTCTATGTAAAAACAGTAAGTTTTGAATAGTATTTTTAAAGGGTTGACTGACATAAGAATTAATTTTAATTCCTTTAATTCAGTTTTATTTCAAATCCAGCATGTTGGTTTAACCACCCAATTTTATTACACCTAAATTTTCCTGACAGTTTCATTTGCTGTGAGGAAATAAAATTGCAGTTTTTTTCAGCATGGGAAATAATGGCTAGTTTTAAAAACATTATGTTTGAAACTTCCCTTGCCTCAAGCTGATGCAGACGCAACCTCAGTTTACTTTTGGAAGGAAACGAAGCTCGTTAAACAGTTTTTAATATTTTAATATAAGTATGTTTTTTCATAGTGAGAAAGCTTATTAGACTCATGTATTTACACCTACAGGGGAAGTGAAAGACTTAATAATTAGATGGTTCCAATACTTTGGAATTTTCAATGCAATTGTCATTGACATCATAAATATTATAACTACATATTTAAAGTAGTTCCTGTTCACTGTATTTTAGATGCCTAAAACTCTTGTTATATGCTATGAGTGATTTTTTTAAATTTGTCAATATTTTAAAAAGTCAGCATCAGATAGAAAGCAGTGCCAAAAAAAGTAAGGTGGGCAGCTGAACAACAAACATAGAGTCATAATTCTCATAATAATTTTGGAAGAAATTTCTGTTTAAAAATGTATGATTTATGCCAAACCGAATACCCAAGAGAGAGCTAAATGATTTCTTTAAAATGAAATCTCCCACACCCAAGACATTAAATCCACGAAGTGGGTGGTCAAGGCACATCTTTTTCTACTAGACAGATTCATTAAACAATTGACTGGACCATGTATGGATAAGGAAACTTTTTTGTTCAAGTTGAATTAAGAGTTAATACATAAGTAATTAATTGTGAAGAGCAGATGGGGGGGGTGAAGAGTTGGGTTGATGATGCAGTATGTGTGTCTTGAAAAAGAAAGCTGAACCACTGACTCAAAATAGAGTTTAAATTAGTGGTCCCATAATCTAAAGAACATAGTAATGTCCTAATTGTCAGATGCTATGTAGAGGCATCTATTTCATCTATTATTTAATTCAATCTCCAATCTTATGGGAGGAATGTTCTTTCCCCTTATTGTAGATGAGGAAATGCAGTCTCAGAGAGGTTAAGTAGTTTGCCCAAGATCAGGCTCTTTGGGATCTACAGTGAAACCCCTGTGTGTCCAGAGCCCAGGCTCTCAATTGAAGGTGGAAATAGATGGTTTTTGGAAAATGGATTTTAGGTTATGAAATAGAAGAGAAGCATTAAGAATGACCGAGCTGGGGATCCCTGGGTGGCTCAGTGATTTAGTGCTGTCCTCAGCCCAGGGTGTGATCCTGGAGACCTGGGATTGAGTCCCACGTCAGGCTCCCTGCATGGTGCCTGCTTCTCCCTCAGCCTGTGTCTCTGCCTCTCTCTCTCTCTCTTTCTCCCTGGTCTCTCATGAATAAATATATAAATAAATCTTAAAAAAAAAAAAAAAAAAAAGAATGACCAAGCTTATGTTGAGTGTCCCTTTAGGCTGGTTAAAGACAAGAGGATTTAAACTTGAATAAAAGTTTTACAGTTTTCTGTGCAAAAATTCATTTTTTTTCCTTTCATAAAAAAAAAAACAAAAAACAAAACAAAACAAAACAAAAATCCAGCTGTGTATGAAGACTGACAAATTCTCTAGGTCTATGGTTAAGGCCTTTTACCTAGAACAAAAGGACCTTCCTTTTTCCTTCTGCTTTATGTACAGAGAATTGAAAGTATACATCCTTCCATGTTTGAAGTTTAGATATTTGCGTTTGTTCTTAAGATTCTGTGTTAGCTGAGAAATTGGGAAGAAATAGCTGTCTTAGTTTCCCAGAACTTTGGCTTAGGGCATACTTTGATAGGATCTGAATTCAGCTTATTCTTTTGGATATCCTTTTGTTCTCAATGTTTGCCTGACACCAATTGGAAAGATACCCTTCCAGAATGTAAGGGGCCAGCTAAGGTGACAGCTTTATGTTTCTAGTCTCCACCATCTTATTTCTGATAAGTACTAACTGAAAAAGTGAATTTGATTGAAAAAATGTGCTTTATATATTGTATACAGTATACATTATATCTAATTTTATCATGCTAGAGTGATTGTTTTGATACATCATTTTGTTAATCCCTCCTGGGAGCTTACAACTTAATTTTTTAAAGTATCTATTAAATAACATATTGGATATTATAGAATCTTAATATTATAATTATGTATTCCCTAGATGTTTTTTGCCTATTTTTGATAATATAACTATTTTTTTGAAGAAAAGAAAAAGGCCTAGAAGGTGTTTTCAATCTAGTTATGTATGTAAATTTAAATAGATATATTCTATATCTTATTCTTTATAGATATAGATACTCATTATTTTGGAATATTGTTATATTTTGCCTATGGAGTAATTTTATTTTAAAGATCTTAGTTCATATACTTATATTTCCTTATCCATATTTATTTGAATATAGAGTCCTCTAATTCTTAAAATACTCTAAAGTGTTTTTTTCTAAAGCAGGTAGAAAACCAAGAAATGTGAAGTAAGGTTGTTAGAATTATTCAGCTTTTGTGACCACATTGTTTCTTCTTTCAGTGGCACTGATAACAAAAGGCATCAGATATATAGTAATATTTTTTAGCAATATTCAGAAGAGTTTTATTTGGTTACTATTTTGGTATTAAGACAATGTGAAAAAGAATAGGGGGTTTATTGGGGCATCTGGGTGGCTCAGTGGTTGATCCCGGGATCCTGGATCAAGTCCTGTGTCAGGCTCCCTGGAGGGAGCCTATGTCTCTGCCTCTCTCTCTGTGTTTCTCATGAATAAATAAATAAAATCTTAAAAAACAAAGAATAGGGGAGTTTATCATTTATTAGAAACAACAGTTAAGTAAATCTCATAGTTGTCTTTATCCCTGTGCTGTATAGATACCTGAGGCTGGGAATTGGAGAAGCTGAGAGGACAGATTTATTTTCACTTCCCACTCCAACTCCAAGCAGGGTCATTTTACTTTTATCTCATATAGAAATTAATTTTCTGAATAATTTTTCATTTAACAAAAGGATTCCGGTATTAAAAGTTTGGAAGCCTCTGTTATGTCAAGAAGACACCCAGGAACCTGTTAAGAAATAATTATGTAGACATGTCATAAAATACAGATCATGTACCCAAGGCCTAAAAAAAGGAAAGAAAAAGAATTAATGTTACGATAACTTCTGTACTTTGTAAAATCATTTTTACTTGCTTTATGGCTGCTCAAAGACCTAAACTAAACTTAAAACTAAGATTTGTTTTTGTTTCTTCCAACAAAATTTCTGCTTTACTGTATGTATAAACTTTTCTAGGAACTACTTACTGGTAAAAGATCTTGATTGTTGATGCTGATTTTTGTCATTAAATGTATAACTTTTCATCCTATGTTTTGGGGAGAATAGTGATACACGTATTTTTGTTAAAAGCATATAGCTAGCCTTTGAAGACATAAAATCATATGTTAACACCATGTTTTACAGGCTAGATCTTATACTTGACACTCACGGATTCAATAAAGACTTTTCTGAGTACTACACTGAAGACGGCTTCCTCATCTACAGTCTGGTCTACCCAAAGATCGCAAAATCTTACTTAAGAAATTAAGCTTCAGGTCAATTGTGGTCACTTCATTTTTTCAATGACTGAAGGGAAGTTATAAGAAAACAGAGTATACTGGTAACTGACTTGATTCCTCAACTTCCCTTTGGTAGAAGGGAATAAGGATAGGACCCATTGCATAAAGCCAACCTTACAGATTGCAATTGGAAACCAAGAAGCATGTGAAAACTGGCTAATCTAACAGATATTTCACTAACTTCCCTTCTCTGTCTTCTTTATCACAGCTCATATGTACTTTCTGCCACTATAGTATTATCTCTTTGATACTTCTGTCCATCATTTTTGAGGCACAGAGGAGGAGAACAGATATGCCTCTAACTCTGCAGTGGAAGGCAAACTAGACAGGGAGTCAGGGTTACAAACTGAGGGGTGCCTGGTAGCTGAGTCGGTTAAACATCTGACTCTTGGTTTCCACTCAGGTTGTGATATCATGGGTCGTGAGATTGAGCCTTTTTCATTAGCTTTATTATTTCTGTCACAACCTTCTGCTCTACTTGGTAACCTTCAGAAGTATGTAGGCACAAATTCAAGTCTGTCTTCTCAGGGCTTTGTGTCAACTTCAGTGTTCCTTCAGGTTCTTTCAGAGGATTCAGGCCATTAATGATAGCAGTGGCATCTGTTTCAGTTTCTGCTTTTTAGATTAATAAATAAAACAAGTATTTAAATATTTTCACCATTGAAATGGAATATTTGATAGCCTTCCAGGGCATGGAAAGTTAAGTAGCTTAGTAGAGTTCACAGGTAGTACTCTCGATTTAATACTTGGCTAATTAGTAGTTGTTCAGCCCTTCTGGATACCATTGTGACTTTAACCATTCTTATAGTTAAACTAGTTTTTATTCTTATTCATACTTTATTGGCACCCATAGTGTATTGCTGGATAGATAGGAAGCAAATACAACACTGAAATTCAAATGCAGTAGGGGAACCCCTCCAAAAACAATTATGGAAATTTATTTCAGATAATCTTTAACAGATCTGTTTCATGCATCTAATCAAAATACTTATGCCAGTGCTTTAATACCTTTAGTATTTCAAATCCAGATTTAAAAGAGAAATTGAGAAATTTCATTGAGATTGGTTGTTCATTTATTGAAATCAAGACCTATATGTGTAGTTTGAAGGACATCTTAGACAATATATAGCAGCCTGAAACTCTTTTAGTCATTTAGAAACAAAATACACAAATATTGTACAAAATAAGCCAATTCTTTTTTAAGCACAAACTACAAAGACCCAGGTATAGCATCTGTAGGGTTACAATCTATTACACTTTTTTTAACTTAAATTAGTAAAAATCAGTACCAGGCTCTCAATCTCATGAGAATTATATATACTGATTCCTTTGCTTTGAATACTGTTTTCCACCTTTTACCTACTTGATATTTCCCCCCAACTCTTAAACCTTAAGTCTCCCCCAAACACCTATTTGGTTGTTATAACATCTACATACCTTATTGTAATTGACTGTTGATAGACTAACACAATTGTACTTAGAAGTACTGTGTGAGTAGTAAATTGTTCTATTCCTAGATGTTAGCATGGTTACCTGGGACATAAGGCAAAGTTTGCTAAAAGTTCATCACACATTCCAAATTGTGTGGCCTGACTTAGAGTTCACCAGCCTCTTTGGAAGTTCAGTTATCAAAAAGCCAAGCTTATGGCTGTGGTTGGTTCTCTGTCTCTGTGGGTTCAGAATTTCTTTATTCTTAAGATCATCTGTTATGTCAGGTTATTATTTAACAAATTGTTTCTATGGTCTCCCTGACTCCTTTCTTAAAGGAAGGAAAACAAGAATGGAAAGAAATTTCTGACATGTGGTTGGATTTGAATTGTTCACCTGAGATCAGGGTTTTGTGCCTTTGTTTATATCTTTTTCAGTATGTACCATACTAATGGAGTACAACAAATAAGTAATAATGGTGATTGTGAGGAATGCACTAGTAGACCATCTGTAGTCCTTAAAAATAAGAATAAAAAATACTATTCTTTTAAGTTTTAAGTTCAGGTAAAGAGAGAGCTTTATGATACATTTCTGAGTTTCATAAAAATCTTAATTTCTGCAATAAATAATACTTATGTGCTGACATTCCATATTCCTAAGAAAAAAATACCAATTTATTTTTCTTTACCATAAGAAACATAGAGAAAGATATAAGGTGTTCTGGAAATTTTAAACTATGATTAAGAGTTCTTACAACATTAATAGCAATGTAGAACAGTAAATTTAAGAAAAGAAACAAAGGAATTTAAGAATCTGATGGTAGGAATGTTAGCCCACCTGAGAATAGCCCTGAACTCTGAACTTTAGCTACTGAACCCAAACCAAACTGGGTAAGGAGACAGATCCTGAGTCAAACTGCTGGCTGTCTTGTCAGCTCTATTTGATGTTAGTTTTTCCCCTTGAAGATTTCTCATTTCCTCTCACGTTCATGGCAACATAGTAATGATTCAATGCTACACATGTGTTTCTCAGCATTTTTAACAGCTTTGTCGTTGTTGTCATTGATGAATTTGATTCTGTGACCCCCAGGATTGGCACAATGGCAGTTGGGCAGTTTCATCAGTTTAAGGAAAAGAAGAACAGAAATCTTCAAAAGGGAATGTAAAAAAAAACTTTTTTTTTTTTTTGCATCCGTGCCAGAAACAAATGATTATTTGTGAATTCAGAACTTCAGAGATGCATATAGAGTCCATCGTGGAAAGGATAATAAGAAATTGTGCTTGCTTTTATTTCTGTAAATGATGAGAGCACAATCTTTAAAAAAAAATACAGTCTCATTGATATGAAGTCATATAACAGTTAAGCATGTAATAGCAATGAGTTAATATTTATTAAGTGAATAAATTTTAGCTTAAAAAATCATGTTTATTTTGGTATCATATAGGAGAATTGAGATATATTCCTCCAAGTATTTATGATGGGAGTTATTATGCACTTGGGGTAATACATTTATTTTCAAGATATCAGACTCTTCTCTGTCCCCTCCAACTCCTTATAAGGTTCCAGCTTGGTCAGCAGGGAGCATGCCTGCTCACTGTTACTGCCCATTCAGACTAAGCCTCTATGTCTAGAACTAGATCAGGATCAAGGCCTGCAGTCCTATGTGCATTTTTCATTTTGCCGAGCTCAGGGTCTGGAAGTCAGGTACCATGTGTAATCATTCTTAGCGTATTAGTACCCACTTTGTGCTTGACCTACTGCTAAGTACCCAACAAAAGTTTGTTGAATCAGTCAATGAATTTTGTTCCCATGTGAAGTCCTAAACTCTTTTAGAGCTTTTTCTCTTCCCATATTTTATACAAGGAAGATAGTTGTTTCTGCACATGGATTGCATACCAAGAGCTGTGGTGAAGAGTCACTTATTTGTTCGAAGTGATAAGCTAGTTGGGGAGTCAGGACAGACTTACTTAAAGCAGTAAGATGATAAATGCTCATGGAGCTTGAAAAGATAGATTTATTTGCACTGGGGTGGTTAGGGAATATTTCTGAGTTTGTATTTGAGCTTGATTTTGAAGGAATGAGAGGGTTTAAATAAGGAATTCTGGACGGAGAGAACTATGTGGGCAGAAACAGGATGCTGCTGGCCCATACAAGGTCAAGGTCAAGCTAGGAGTCGTATTGTATTTCTTCTGTAATGATCATAATTTTGTTTGTGTCTATAGTTCTTTAGAGCTTTCAAAATACGTCTATGTACATAGCCTTATGTGTGATATAAGTATTATTTATGAGATTCAAAAGAGTTGGGGAGCATCATCCAGCTAGTAAGCCAAAGAGTCCAAGCTCTTAATAAACTACTGTGGCCGCCACTTTTCTTTGGGGCCTACATCATCTCTATTTTCTTATTGAAACCCCCTTTGCTTGTGAGCAAAGGAAAGTGTCTTTCAGGTAAAGGCCCAGGCTATGGACATGAAACAGAATGTGGTTTGTTGAACCAGAGTGTTGATGTAGAGCAGGAAAAGAAGGAGGAGAAAGATGAGCTTTTATTCACTACTTTCCATGTATGAGACAACATTCTCAGAGTTGAAGATGTGTTAACTTATTGAGTACTTAAAACACCTATATGGGTATATGGTATTTTTCACTGCTATTACTCTCATTATTTCCATATTGTAAGGCCCACTGGGTGCTGGGGCAATGATGTCAACCACAGGCAGTCCAACTCAGAGCCCACCCATTTATACCGGCTGGGTATATGGCTTAGAGTGGGATTCTTTTAATTCTGGCTTCATCTCTTGCTAACCATGTGATCCTGGTGCAATGAATGGCCTCTTCCAGAAGGCTTCAGTTGCCTCATTTGAAAAAAGGAGGATAACGGCAGCTCCTATCTCTAGGCTTGCATGAAGATTAAAGAAAGGATATCTGTAAAGCTCCTGCTTATTATTAATGCTGTTTGTACTATGTCCTAATCATTTGAGCATAGGTTTATAAGTGTTACTTGTTCTCAAAGTCAAAAGGAACTGTGGAGGCCCCTAAGTCACTCTCCTTCTTCTGGGTGCAGAGTTCATAGTTAGCCTTAAAGTGCCTTCTGATTGGCATTTTGGTAGCTTTGCCTGGAAACATGTTCTTTGGTTAGGTTTCAAGGTCTGTTGTTAAATGCCTGACCTATTGATAGCAGGGGGAAATAATACTTTTGTATTTTAATACTTTTTTTGAATACAGGGTTTCATTTCTTAGGTTGTAAAGTTAACATTTTAATCTGCCTCACTTTTTTCATTAATAATATCCACTTATAATAAAATTATGTCCATTTAAAAAGTAAAAAATGCGATCCTAACAAATTAAGCTACTTTGGAATTTGAGAGAGATAACAAATTGAAATAATGTGAATTTGGATAATGGAATAATAAGCAGTGTGTATGACTATTGTTATACCATTTCTGCATGTATTTATTAGAAAATTATCACTGCACATGTATTATAGAAATTCTGAGACCATAACATTCATAGACATTAAAAATTTCTTTCAGAGGGTGTTTGTGGATTTTTTGGTTGTAAGTTTATGTTTAGCATGACATAATTTAACACATTTTAAAAACACTCCATTGATTTCTGAATATATTTGTTTTATAATAAAAGTAAAATATTCAGCAATTAGAAATGAAGGGGGGAAAAAGCTAGTTCTCTTTAAGATGTTACTATATGTAAAAAAAATTTTTTTGTTCCATTTGCTAATAAGTAACATCTGAAGACTGAATATATAGCTTCACCAGAAATGCTGCTCATGAAAATCATCTTTAAAAGTTAATTGGGCTTAGGATGTCCGCAAGGTTTTGCTGAGCTAATATTTAAGCTATCATTTAAAGCAGTCTGAAGTAGAATTATATAGGCACCCTGAGTCCAAAATTATAAGAATAATAACTCTGACTCATTTCTTTTTATGTCATTAATAGTTGATATAGTAGGTTGAATAGTGTTCTCTAGAAAATTCATGTTTACTGAGAACCTCAGAATGGGACCTTATTCAGAAATTGAGTGTTTGCAGATATAATCAGTTAAATTAAGGTGGGATCATACTGGATTAAAGTGGGCCCTAAATCCAGTGACCGATATCCTTATAAGAGGAGATACACAAATATACAGAGAGATGGAGAGGGGAGAGGGCCAGTGAGGATGGAGGTAGCAATTGGGATGACACAGCTGAAAACCAGGAATGCCAAGCATTGCCAGCAACCACCAGAAACTAAAAGAGCCAAGGTGGAATTCTTGCTGAGTCTTCAGAGGAAGTGTGGCTCAGCTGACACCCTGATTTTGGCCTTCTAGCCTCCAAGAGCTGTTAGAGAATAGATTTCTGTTGTTTTCAGCCACCCAGCTTGCAGTAATTTGTTGTGGTAGCCATAGGAAACTAATACAGTTTGTAAGTTTAACACGGGGTATAATTTTACAAAAAGCATTCATTATTTAGGGTAGGTATAAACAAACTAAATTTTAAATTAAAAACAAAAAACATAAATAAACAGGGCACCTGGGTGGCTCAGTTGGTTAAGTGTCTGAATCTTGATTTCTGCTCAGGTCATAATCTTGGGGTCATGAGATCGAGCCCTGCATCAGGCTCTGCACTGGGCATGGAACCTGCTTAAGACTCTTTCTCCCTCTCCTGCCCTTTCCCCTCCCTCTAAAACCAAACCAAAACAAAAATTTTAATTTCTGTTTATACTCCAAATACTAGTAATTTTTTTTTTATTTTCAGAGGATAATTCTGTTTTCTGATGTGTCTTTATTTAAAGGCCATACAACATATTGACAAAACATGGCCTGTCATTTGGGTTCATTTCAGCCTAGGAAGTACTTCTCATATTTTATCAACCCAAATTCCTGGTCTGGTTAAGAAGTTCAAAATAGCTTTGGGATTGAAAAATGGAAAGCTATTTTCAGGGGGAAAAAGGAATTAAAAACATTTTTAAATGATATTCAAGTAGAATCTTCATTTTAAATAAACCACTTATTCACATTTTCTAAAAATTCTGTAAATAATGAGATGGCCCTCAAATTAGATAAGCAAGGCATCAAATCCTTAAAATAAGAGTGGACATTTAAAAAAATGCCTATGTGGAATGAGAAAGAACCTAATGTTTTTTCTTCCTGCTGGTATCTGCTCAGAAAAAAATATCTCAGAAATTTCCCCAATATACTGACTTTTAATAATCATGTATTTTCAGTTCTTATTTATTTCTGTAAAATGGTACCATCCAAACTCAAGCTTTTTTTTAAAGATTTTATTTATTTATTCATGAGAGACAGAGAGAGAGAGACAGACAGAGACAGAGACACAGGCAGAGGGAGAAGCAGGCTCCATGCAGGAAGCCTGATGTGGGACTCAATCCCGGGACTCCAGGATCATGCCCTAGGCTGAAGGCAGTACTAAACCACTGAGCCACCCAGGGATCCCCCCAAACTCAAACTTTTAAGTCCATGACTAAGATTCTTCATGAAAAATTTTAATTTTTTTACATCATCTTGAAATGAAGCAATAATCAAAGAAGTAACTAATTATTCTTTTACCAAGTATTTACTGAGAACCTGTTACATGCTACATGCTTTGCCAAGTGCTAATGATGTAATAATAAGAATAATAGTGACAGCCAGTATTTATTGAATGCTTACTATGTGCCACCCACTATACTGAGCACTTTATATATATTAACTCATTTAATTCTCATTATCTTTACCTAAGGGAGGCTATTATCTCCTCCTTTCAGATGAAGAAATGATCAAATGTAGAGTCCCAAGATTTGAACCTAGGTAGTGTGAACCCAAGTCCTCAGTCTTAAGCATGATACACCGTATTACATCCTTACCAGGATGAGATTAGGGACTTTCTCCCAGGGATCCGATGACTTCTGTGAGAAGGCAGGTCATCTGCATGAATACTTACAATGCATTGTGGTAAGTCATATTAAAGAGGTGCCAGTGAGGAGTGAGGGCTGTAATGGGGTAGAGGAACATGACATTGGAGATAAACAGGGAAAGCTTGACAGGACTTAATGAATCAAGTGGATGCTTCCTAATTGCTCAGCAATTCAGTTAAGATCTATTCTTGCCTTGAGCTTCTGGTAAGAAGTGAGCAGTGTTCAAAACACAAATATACATTATATGTAGAGAAAGATTTTGTTTAATTTAAAGACATGTCACAGAGGCACTTGCTACTTGGAGACCTGACTTCCAGAGCTCAGAGAATCTTCCTAGACTCACATGGAATAGCAAGGTATGGTTAAATTCTGCTTTGCCTGGTGTGTGTAGCGTAATGGTAACTCACCACCAGGATTGGTTCATGGTGGTGGACGCTAGAACCTCCTGTTCCTGTAATTAGATTTTTACCTTTGATTATTGATAGGATTACCTTTGATTATTGATAGGATAGAATTGAAATCATAACTCTATCTTAATAATAGCTCTAAGAGGGACACCTGGGTGGCCCTGTCAATCGATTGAGTGTCTGACTCTTGGTTTTGGCATAAGTCATGATCTCAGGGTCAAGAGATCAAGCCCTATGTTGGGCTCCATACTCAGGAAGCAGGAAGACTGCTTCTCTTCCTCTGGCCCTACATCCCCCTCTCTAAAATAAGCAAATAACTCTTTCAAAAAAAAAATAGCTATGAAGAGCTGCTTTTGGGTGTCAATAATGAAAAGTCCTATCGAAAAGTAAGTTTTCAGTGCCATCTTCATCACCAAGCCTTACAAGTGTAAAGGTTTACAAGGTTTACAAAGGCAGTACAGTTTATATCACTTTTCCTTTTCTTTATGTAACTTTTTTCCCCTGTATTTTTCACATTTTCAGAGTGCCAATAAATGAAAATGGATTATATGCTTCGGTCGGAACAGAGTGGGAGATGAGAGAAAATGTGTAAATTATTTAGATAAGTTTTCAAAATAAGTATAAAAATTTTGATTTCTTTGCCAAACATAATTTCAAATACAATCTATTTCATCAGAAAGGCTAGTGTGACCAAAATTTACAGAAAGATTATTGTAGAATTCATCTGAAAAGTGCATGTTTATGAGTAAAGGCTGAACTCCAGACTCTTGAATCGTGCCTAGACTTTTCTGCCCTCACTTGTCAAATCCCATTTTCCTACAGCACGTTCTCTTTATAGAATGCTGTTATTAATGATATAGTGGGAAAAATAACTATAAATTGATTGCTAGTTGATGTTAACTTCTGGTAATCTAAAAATCAAATCTTTCTCTCAGAAGGGCCTAAGGAAGTGATTTGAAATTGAACTTTAGTCATCCAGAAGTCTGCTTTTGAGCAGCTTAATGCATCACTCTAATATTTCCTATATTCCTGTCCAATTCAATACATGGAATGACTAAATTGTAGTCACACTAGTTGTGAGCACACAGGCAAGAAGAAAAGTAGTTCAACGTCTTGCTGTGTGTGAGCACTTCGAGGGCAGGCAGACACCATGCACCTTGACCACCTATTATGAAGCTTTTTGCTGCCGTGTCAAGTGAGAGCGAGTTAATTGGGTGAAGCTGTGGAGCATGTTAGGGGCCTGGTAAAGGGTTGCTGTCTGACAGCTGAATGTCAGCAAAAGCCAGTCAAGTGTAGCTGAGAGACAGGGACCTGTCACAAAGTTCCTGCAGACTGGAGCACAGTTAGGAAGCTGGGATACGCCTCCGTCTCACTTTCTCCCTCATTGAATCCAAGCACCTTAAAAGATTTTACACTGTCTGTGTCAACTCTTGTTCACTAAGCTGTTTGTCCCCACACCATCCTGCATTCAAATTATTGAACAAAAGATGCTAATGTTTAGCAAAGTGAATGTAAATTCCCTCTTTTCCCCTTTTCTGCCCAAGCAGACAGACATTCAACTCAAAGGAAACTTTGAAAGTTCACATCAAACAATTAGACTGCCTCCAAATTTGGCATATCATAGGATCTTTTTCCCAAGAGAGTATGAAAATTAAAAATTAAAAGCTGTAGGGTAAGAATGCCTTTTTCTCTGATATACAGAATCGAGCATAAGGGAGCCAGGATTCCTGCCTGGTGGTCTTGAGAATGGACAGTTGGCAAGATAACTTTTCTCTTGCCTTTTTCGACGGACTTCTTTCCCTCTCTTTCAGGGTGCCCTAGCATAAAATGTCACAGTGACAACTCTTGAGAAGGTCAAGAAAGATCAGCTTAGAAAGGAACAGTGAGGTCCCCCTTGACACGTTAGACACTCCAGAAGGAAGTCAGAATTAAAGAAAACAAAACTTTGTGAATTAATATTTTCGGAAAGAGAAAAGTTTAATATCAAAGCATGCCCTTTGTGTTGGCTTTCCCTGGAGCACAGATTAGAGGAAGTCCATTTGTTTGACAACAGGTGAACATCTGGGGCACCTGTTAGGTGCCAGTCACCAGTGAAGCCACTGGTGATAGAAAAACAAGCAAAGTAGCCCGCGCCTTCCTTGGAGGAGCACCCAGCAGAAGCCAGCACCGTCTATTCCAGCTCCTCATGAAGGAAACGTGGCCGTGGAGTCCCTGGAGTGTGGCTAGCGTGACTGAGGAACTCAACTTTCATTTTTAATTGAATTTTGTGTTGCACTAAAATGTAATGAATTAAAACTGAAGCAACTACATGTGGCTAGCAGCCAGTGTGTTGAGCTGCATGGGTCTGACCAAACAGCAGATTGTGAGACTGTGTTGTGATGACACAGAGCAGGGCCTTTCAACCCAAATATGAGGTAACAGGTGGCAGGGGGAGTCGGGGGCAAGGCTATCCCCAAGGCAAGTTGTGAAGAGCAGTAAAAACCTGATGAAGCATCCTTTAAAGAGGAGCGGCATGCCAAGCAGTCCTTGGACAGGAGAAAGCAGGGCACACTTCACGGCAGTGTGCTGATTGACCCTGAAGCCACGGTCGCCTCTAAGTACGCAAAGAGGCCAGTTACCCCAGAGGTCACAGAACAGAAGGTTTCACAGAGCACGTGAAGGTACTCAAATACACGGCTTCTCAGATCAATTTAAGACACACTGGAAGAAGCAGAGGCCATGTGGTAGGGAGCCAGCAGGGGAAGGACCATAGTCGCTGGCTCTGGTCAAGCAGCAGCGTCTTATGACCTGTGTCTCTCGGCTGCATCAGCCTCTTCTACTCTCTGTGAGGTTGTGAGGACCAGGGTGAAGGTTTGACAGAGAGAGGCAGGGGGGACAAATCTGTACAGCTACTAGGTACAGCTTGCCACCTCGGCTGCTGAACAGCTTTGGGTTTTGTCTGCACCTCCTGGGTCAAATTAAGAATGACGTGAGCCTGGAGGTGGCATATCTCTACCTCTTGATGTGGTCTTTCTGTCCCCATCGATCTACAAGTAACCTGTCTTTTAGGGCTCAAACTTATGACATTCTCCACATGTGGATTGTGCCTGTGTCTCATAGATTGCTGGCTTATTCATCCTTTAGGCTTAACACTTATTTTGAGTTTTACCTATACAATTTTTTCTGGTCTCCAATAGCAGATTTGAATACTCTCGAATAAGTAAATAGACAATAAAGAAGAGATGAAGTAGGAAATAGAAGACCGAAGAGATAACTTGTATACAAATATTAAAAGTGCATTTACATTAGAGAACATGAAGAGACACTTTCTGAAATAACTAAAGTAAAAATTTTGGTAAACAGCTTGGAAGCCTAAGTCCCAGTCATCATCTTGTGGACATCCTACCTTGAGCTTGAACTGCATTTCAAATGAGGCTAGGCTTTTTTGAAAAACTGGTGTGTAGACTCCGAAGAAGTTCCTTTGAAGGAGGGTTTTGGTAATGAGTAAAAGAAGAGTGGAGGTTTTGTGGACAGGTGCCCAGAGGAGGAGATGGGAAATAGAAAGAACCACCATCTAGAGTTTCTCCTCCATGCAGGGCTAGGGATCGGCATCGGGGCTCTTAGAAAAAGGGCATATAGGTGGAAACTGAAAGAAATGTTTGATGATAGACATGGTGGGACTCTGGGTTCATCAGAATTGCCATAGTTTTCGGGTGACGGTGGTGGGTGGGCATATGGCCAATTCTGTGTAGAGACATCACCCATATGGCACAGTGAGCTGGCTGATGCACTGGATGGAGGCAGGAGCTGGGGGAGGTATTGCAGACACCCAGCAACTCCTGACAAAGTCTCTGCAGGGGCATTTGAGGTCTTGGGTAAGCAGATCAGGCAAGAACAAGGGAAACGTAACTCATTACTGGAACCTCAGTCATATCCACAGAACAATGAGGCTGATAAAATCCCAGGGCCCTGTCCATCAAAACTTAACACTACAAAAAATAGGACTTGTGTGGTTATATTGTATTTCAGCAAATTATTATTTAAGGAGAACTGGCTCCAGAGTCAGATTAGTTAAGGACAGCATGAACTTCCTTGAGGACAGTTTTTGTGTGTGTAATTCACTGCTCTATCCCAGTACCTAGAACAGTATCTGGACCTTGTAGGTACTCAATAGATATTTATTGAAAGAATTGATTAATAGAGCTGATTTAGAATACTAATAGTGGAAGTGGGTTTAGATATGTTTTATGCATTATGCAAGCATGGGGAAAATCTTTCATATGGAATTGATAATGTAGGGAATGGATTCCTGAAATGTAATCTGTAGGTATATTATTTTGGAATTCTGTGGTTGCTGTATTATTCTCACAGTTCTATAGGATGTTCTCCCTAGAGATATGGGTTTGGTCTGAGACTGCTGGAAATGGCCTGCTTCTATCAGAAATAACATTCCTGCCTATCATGTAAAGGAAATGTCATTGCCAGCTAAGTGATTTGTTTTGGAACATACTCCCCAGTGCTTGCTGTGATTTGAAGGCACTCCACAGATGTGAACCCCAGATCACATGACTTGTCTTACATTTGAAGTGCTTCCCTCTCACTGGGAAATAGAGAAACCATGTTCTTTTAACTGAAGATAACCAGCCACTCCAGAAAGGCCCAGCCGTGGTGCTGGTTGGAGGGAATAAAGACCATTTGTTGCATTCTTATGAAGAATTACTAGAAATTTTAGGTGTGATGTGGTATAATGAGGGGCATGACTTTTAAAACAGCAGTTGGGTTGGGGGATGGGAAAAATGAGTTTCAAATTTTAAAGTGTGAGTTTATTGCTAATTTTGTTGAGGTATGTGATTGACAGATACAATGTTAGTAAGATTGAGGAAAGTCATCTATCTCTGAAATAACTTTAAATTTTAGATGATTCTTCTCTTCTTCTGTTTACCTGAGCGCATGGTCATGATTCCACCCAGTGAAAAACATACTGCAAAAGGTCTGAATTTATAGCTCTCAGATTGTTATTAAATTTTTGACATTGAATAAAAAAGGTGTATAAGTTTAAGAGGAAATTCTTCAGTAATGAAAAAGTGGTCAGAACACTTCTGCCTAATGGTTCCCAGATAGAGTGTGACATGTGTACATTTTGACCACAGAAGTTGTAATTTGGCAGCTAGAAGTGCTATTTGGAATAAAATGAAGGCATGCAAGTTGTAAGTAGCCACTCTACATAAGGAGTTGCTTTGGTGCAGAGTAGAGGGACAGGTTACTCTATATAATTATTTGTGTTTGTTCAGTGTCAGATTGTGGCTATGTGTTAGATACGGAGGATGGTGAAATAGGAAAGTGTCCTCAGCTAAATTTAGACCTTTTCAAAATTTGCAAAACACTTGGTTAAAGACTTACCCTCTGAGGCCTTTAACCAATTACATTTTCATTTTGACTGCACATTTCAGAATTATAACTGTACTTAAATATGGGTTTCAGTACACATAAAATTAGTCTTTTTTAATAAATAGTTTTGGTTATAAAAGTAAGGCATGCTTATTTTAGGTAATTTGGAAAATACAGAAGTTTTGGGGAAAAATGCCAACAATTCCAGTAACTCAAAACAAGCTATCATATGTGATTTTGTGTGTTACCTTTTCACATATATGGTCTAGCTCAGGGGTTGGCAGAGTTTGAAGCCTGTCAGCCAAATCCACCTACCACCTGTTTCTGTATAGCCTGCAAGCTAGGAATGGTTTTTACATTTTTAAATGGTCGGGAAAAAAAAAGAATAACATTTCATGATGTGAAAATTATGTGAAATCCAAATTTCAGTGATCATGAATAAAGTTTTATTGGAACATGGGATACTAATTCATTTGCATATCATCTATAGCTGCTTTTGGGTGACAATGGCAGAATTTAGTAGTTGCAACAGAGAATACATGGCCTGCAAAGCATAAAATATTATTTGACCCTTTATAGAAAAAGTTTTCTGACTCCAGCTCATACCTAAGCATTTGTCTGTAAGTTCATAACTATAAATTTATAGTTGTATAATATTCCATCAAGTGGCCATAGCTTGCTAAAAGATACTTCTGTTGTTAAATATGGAATTATTTCCAACTTTCATCTGTTAGTAGTGATATAAGGAACCTACTCAAAATAGAATTGTCAGATCAAATGGTATTATCCATGTAAGGGAGCTTCCAAATTATAGTCCAAGTAGTTCTATCAATTTAGACAATCACTACCAACTTATAAATGCCTGTTTCATAATGCCTTCTCTTACATTTAGTATCATAATTTTTTGAAATTCAGTTTTTTTTTATAATTTTTATTTATTTATGATAGTCACAGAGAGAGAGGCAGAGACACAGGCAGAGGGAGAAGCAGGCTCCATGCACCGGGAGCCCGATGTGGGATTCGATCCCGGGTCTCCAGGATCGCGCCCTGGGCCAAAGGCAGGCGCTAAAACGCTGCGCCACCCAGGGATCCCTGAAATTCAGTTTTGATTGGTGACAAATAAATACTTTTTACTTTCCATTTTTGATGACCATTGGGGGTTACCATTTTTTTCCCATTTACTTTTGTAAACTGCCAGTTTCATACATAGCCTTTGTTCATGGTTCAAATAGTTTTAAAGATAAAAGCCATGGAAAGAAAATTTTGAACTTTGAAAGCTTTTTTACCCCTCATCCATACTCCAACGATAATGAACACTTTCTTGTGATTCCTTTTTCAGAAAGTAAGGTAGGTATTTGTATGCCTGTGCCTTCTGTTTATTTTTAAAATACAAGTAGGTTTTCTCTATATACACACATATAATTTTGAATCTTCTTTTTTCATTTAGACATATTTATATATATTAGTATTTACATATTCAACACCTTGATTTTTTTTAATGGTTGTATTCTATGGCTGTGTCATACTTCACTTGAATAGCACTCTGTTGATGGATCCTTTAGTTTTATTTAAATACTGGTTTTCTGTATAAAAACAAAACATAACAAAAAAACTTCAATGAACACATCTGTCTGCTCACATTGATGAACTTTTGCGAGTGTAGCCAGAGAAGAAATGCCTAGCAGTGGAATTGCTGGATCAATGGTCAGGTACATTTAAAATTCTGTCTTCCACATAGGTTGCACCAGCTTGCATCTCTACCTGCATGGTCTGAGCCTGTCTCTCAGCAATGGGCATCATAAGACATCTAAATTTTTGCCTATCTTATAGGTTAAAGGTAGTCTTCATTGGCATGTTTTGTGTTGCATCTCTGTCTTCTTAAAAATGATTTTATTTATTTATTTGAGAGCAAGAGAGAGAGTGAGAGAGAAAAAGAATGAGCATGCACCAGGGCCCCCACCAGCTGGGTGGAGGAGCAGAGAGAGAGGAGAGAATCTCTAGCAGACTCTGCTCTGAGTGTGGAGCTCACCTGAGGCTTGATCTCAGGACCCTGAGATCATGACCTGGGCCGAAATCAAGAGTCGGACTCTTAACTGATGGAGCCACCCAGGCACCCCTTGTGTTGTGTTTTTTATATTATGAGTGAGGTTTAGCACTTGTTCATATGTTGTTTATTGTATTCCTACCTTTCCAACCAAAAGGCCAATTTATATAGGAGGCAGAGGCCGCCAGTGGTTTCCTGATATCTGTTTTCTCTTTGTTTTTTAATAATAGAAACTCTGAATATTATCTGGGCCACAGAGGAGGGGGGAGTTACATTTCTGACATTCTGAAGTTTAATTAGACATTTAAGCCAAGGTCTGACCAATGGGATGTAAGTGAAAGTGTTGTGATTTTAGGAACTGTCCTTAAATGTAACTGGTGCCTCCTCCTTGTTTTTGTCCTCCTCTCTTCTGACTACAATGCAGACATGATGGCTGGAACTTAAGCAATTATTTTGGGCCCTGAGGTGGAAGGCACACAGGAGGCTATGGAGCCCAAGATAGAGGCCATTTAGATTCTTTTTAGTTTTTGTTCGGATTCCTGATAGCTGCAGACAGTTCTATCAGAGAGAAATAAACTGTCTTATTCAGGCTACTGACATTTTGAGTTTTTGTTACAGCTGAACCCAATCTTAATACTAGACTATCCTTAGCCTGCTTTCTAATTAGGTTCTCCTTTTTCTTTTTTCATTTTATTTTATCTTATTTTACTTATTTATTTTGAGAGAGAGTGCACACACAAGAAAGAGAGACTGAGAGAGAGAGAAAGAGAGATAGAGAAAACATGAGCACAAGCAGGGGGAAAGGATAGAGGGAGAAGCAGACCCCTAGCTGAGCAGGGAGCCTGATGCAGGACTCAGTCCCAGGACCCTGAGATCATGATTCATCAGTGAAGGCAGACACTTAACCAACTAAGCCACTCAGGTGCCTAGGTTCTCCTTTCTCTTTAGTTGCATGACTCTGTTGTAAATTAAGAAGGTCACTCTTATGGCCATATGTGCATTGCACTGCTTTTATCAGCTTGTCGTTTCAGTTTTTCAATGGCATTTTTTCTAGAGTATGCCTAAGTTTTTGTACCTTTGTATATACTTGGGTGTGTGAATATATTTATATTTCAAGTTCCCTTGAATTTTTTGCAACTACATTTTTCTAAGATACAGAGGAAAAAATTGCTACCTTTGCATTTTCTGGCCATTTCTGGCATTCTTACCATCAAGTGTATCCACATTGCCAGGGCAGGACTGGGAGCACAGGGTTGTAGAGGAAAGTAGGAAAAGAAAGAACAAAAGCTCTCCAGGAAAATTCTTCAACTCTTTTCCCAACCTCAGCCATGTCAGGAAATCTAAACACCTGAGAGAAGAAAATGGGAATTGTTATCTTGTCAGGCACAAGACATCTTTAAAGTAATTTAAAATTAAAGTTTAAATGTTCTAGTGTAATTTAAAACTTCAGTGCTGAATTTTATCTCTGAATATAACAACGTATATGCTCCTTTGGTGAAAGGCTAGAGCTTTTATGTAAATGCTATAAAATCTATTTATTTACTCCAGTATTATGGATATTCAAATGTGGGACTACAATAAAATATGTTATCAAAATATAAACATTTATTTTTAGCCCCAAGTACCATCTATGTACTTTTATTTCCCAGCTTCACAGAGATTTGTTGAGCCATTACTGTGTTTATGAAACAGTTCTGATTATAAAATAAACCAGAGGCTGTCTTCTTTGGGCAGTCCGATAAGGTAGTGGTCAAGCATTAGGGGAAAAGAATCAGATGGATCAAAAGTCACATCTTTTTCTACCATGTTCCAGGCTGTGCAGCATGGAGCAGTTTATTCTCTCTGAGGCTTACTTCTTCAGCTGTAAAATGAGGGTAACAGCACTACTTTCTCAGTGAGTTTTTGTGAGAATCAAGGTAATGCCTATAAAGCTAAACCTAGCACAGTACCTGATGTATGTGCTCAATACATGTTAGGTATAATTATAAATTTAGAACTTCTTATCATCTGAGAAGAGTCGAAGGAGATGTGAAGAAGAGGAGCTACTGAATGCTGTGCCTTTTTGTGTCAATTATTTCATTTAATCCTCATAACAACCCTAGGAGGAATATTCTTCCTACTTCACAGGTAAGGATGCAGACTGACACAGGCTCAGTAATGTGTCAAACGTCACACATTTAATACATGGCGGGATCAAATTTGGAACCCAAGGTCTTTCCAACTTTAAAACCTATATCCCGGGATCCCTGGGTGGCGCAGCGGTTTGGCGCCTGCCTTTGGCCCAGGGCGCGATCCTGGAGACTCGGGATCGAATCCCACGTCAGCCTATCCCTGTGCTACTTTTAATTGTGACATAATCTGTTTATACATGAAATAACTAAATAGCAATAGGAGACCAATACCACCCAAGTAATCTATTCATCAGAAATCTCATTTAGCCTCAGATACTCTGCTAAGTACTAGGGATACAAAGTCCCGATTCCATTGCACCAGGTGCTCAGAGTTTTATAAGGGAGATAGAAGAACATACAAATAATAAAAACAGAAAAATAGATGCCCATGAGGGAATGTAAAAGTGTGATTGGGTGTCACAGCTCACTATAGTTAAGGAAGTGTGGGATGAGGATCTGGAAAGGCCTCACAAAGAGGGAAACCTTGAGTAGAGTCTGAAAGGTGCCGGGAGCCCTCACCGCATGTAGGACAGCACACAGATGGGAAACGGGCATGAGGCATGGCAGCATGGGACTCACAAGTTCCATGTGATTGGATTGCAGAGTGCCAGTGAGGAAATGGTAGAGGAGGCTAGACAGAGAAGCAGAGAGCTGCACAGCCACATGGCCAAGGACGTGCTTAGAGAGAGGTACCAGGAATCAAGGCTGCTAGGCCAGTTAATCTGCCACATTAACCAAATAGTCAAGGCTGGATTTGAACCAGACATCAACTTTAGAGCTCTGGCTCTTGAACCAACATTGAATGTCTACTTGAGGACAAAATTGTTGTAACGTGAATCAAGTATGTTATTAATATCTTCTATCTCTTTTCTATTTGTTTCTATCTCTACAGTTGCCCCTCCTTCTTAATCTCTAGGTTCAAAGCCTCTCAGGTTGTCCCCTACCTAGAGAACTCCTTTACAGTGCTCCACTGACTCACATATCCCCACATGTCTTGATGTCAATGAGCTAAAGAGCCAAACTGGTCTTCACTAAGATTTCATGACTTACGGGGAAAAGAAGACGTAAAATATTCCTACAGGTTTGGCATTGCTAACTCAAAGTTAGGATTGGTAACTACAAGGAATATATTTAATGATGTGATAGCAGGTGTATGTATATGTTTATACACATGCATATTATACACATGTGCATATATATAATGTATGAATGTGAATGCATATAGCAACATGCATATACACACATATATTTATCAGGTTCATGTGTATGTATATTATATATATTTACTATATATATATATATATATATATATATATATATCAAGTATATAATGGACCATTCCAGACGAGGAAACTATATGATTATTTGACAGCTTCGTGGAGACTTCAGTATTCTATGATGCCAGCATGGCAGAACTAGAAAATAGACAGGTAGAATTTGGTTTACTACCTCAAACTGTTTGGGAGGAAGAAGACTCTATGATACTGAGTACAGAGACTCTAGTGGTAAGAGCACATTAGCAGATAAAGCGGCAGCAGCGATAGAGCCTCATTGTAAGGCCCTCTGGTGGGTACTTCGATTCTCTCATCAGTTGATGTGTCGCTGCACATGCTACTTAAGCAGTCAGTGATTTACAGAGCTTAAAACATCATCATGGAGGTCAAAGTTATAAAAAATTGCTGTAGAATTTAGTTGAATGAAGCCACATCATCCAAACTGTGGCTAATCTTGTTATCTCTGTGACTTTTTAAAGAACCATGTGCAGTGTGCATTCCTCTTATGTATGTCCCTTCAAAATCTGAAGTACTGTGTTTGGGAAACTGATATCTGATATCACCCACAAAAGCTGGGCGTTAACATTATGTCATATGCCATCACACATGGATTTATGTGGATCCGTAGACCTTTGGAGTTGTAAAGGTTATAGCTCCTTATCTTATAGGCAAGGGATACGATACGTGGATGGGTTAGTTCCCATGCTGGAGATGGCCCAGCTGGACTGGAACAGAAGTGGGAGGGAAACTGTAGTCTTTGGATCTCTGGTCCCATACTCATCCTATGTGCCTTGCAGAATTTCCATGCTTTACTATATGGCTTACTAAATCACATCACCCCTCACTTCTCAGAATACTAGATTCCAGAAGACTTAACTTGATCATATATGCGACATGGGAGACAAATAGTTTGGTGTCCTTGTTTCAGAAGCCTTGGTCTGCAAAATGGCTTTCATTTATAGATAATTTATTGAGTGATTTTCATATTATTAGACTAATGCTTTATTTACTTTTTTTGTTGGGAAAATACTCTTGGACAACTAAGATAATAAAGCCTTGAAAAATAACTATTATACATGACCAATTACTGTATTTCATAAAAATTTTAAAATGCAAAAAATGTAGTTAACATATTTTGTATTGTGAATATATATTTAGCTGATGGACTGTAACAGTTCAAATAGAATCATTTACAGCTTATTGAGTAAATAAAAGTGCTTCCATAAAGATTCACATGACACCTAGCTTTTATTTCAGGTAACTAATCTCTTTTTGAAAAATTGCTTAAATTTAGATTTACATGTGGGAGTACCAGAACACCTCAGCAATTTAAAAAGTAATTCAAATGACCATGGACTATACAAATTTAAAATGTAAGATCAGGTAGTGAATATTAACTTTTAATGGTCACTGATAAAGTTATTTAACTGTCTTTTACTCTCTGTGTAATATTAAAAGTGTTATGACATATTTCTGGATACTATTTGTAACAAGAAGAAGAGTTCATATTTACTTATTTTTTTTAACATCACGGTCTCAAATCAAGATTTCACCACAATTTTTGCT
The DNA here is from genome assembly GCF_018345385.1 of Vulpes lagopus. NCBI lineage: Eukaryota > Metazoa > Chordata > Mammalia > Carnivora > Canidae > Vulpes > Vulpes lagopus. Next base: position 96,560,806 of record NC_054830.1, on the reverse strand, counting down.
GCCTTTGTTTATAAGCTATTAAGTCTTAAAATCAGTTTTTTCCCATTTCATAAAAGAAAATTAATTTCATAAGTGTATAGGGTATAGCAAATTACCCTACTAACAAAAAAATGTTTTTTCGTTTACACAAAAGTAAATCTGTTTACTTGGTAGAGGGCCTACATTTTGGGGGTGCAAATCTTTAAAAAAAAATCTCTTTTTTAGGAAGTTATTTTCCGTGGTTAGGACATAAAACATCAGAAAGTAGCATGCAAAAAAAGTGAAAGTCTGATTTAAATACTCAACAACCCATTTCAAGAGGATTTAATTAAAAATGTGATATTAAATGAAAAGATGCTTTTAGTCTATGTAAAATAGACATATTAAAAAGTTAAGACAAGAAAGGGCAAAAGATGACCCTCTTTGTAGAGTGCCAGGACCCATAGAATATTAAGGAGAAACAAGTAGTTAGAGGCCTTCCCTAAAGGACCATCTTCCTAATTGTAATGTGCCAGGTTGATGGAATCATGAAAATAAGAAAGGAAATTTCAAGAACAGAATATAGATTTGAGTAAATCCTGTATACCTTTAATATTGCCAACAAGAGTGACTGGTCAGTGTGGCATAGTTATGTTTCTCTAGTCTAAGGCATTAGAACAAAGTAGAGACTCCATGACCTTCCTTGGTCCAATTTTGCACATTCCTCTCTTTTCATGTATAGTTTTCTTAGGCTAGAACTTGAAATATAAAGATGTAACAACAAACTTTTGAAGCCTTGCCTGACAGTTTTCTTTTACAATAGTAAAGAATACTATAGCTATAACTAAATTTTGTTAAGAAGAAAATCAGGCCCCACCATCATTTGCTTTTCTGGCACTCCCTTCGCCCTCTGGTCTGATAGAAGGAGAAGTTAGTAGATGGCACTATAGTCTTTATAGCAACAAAATCAAGTCAGGTAATGATGCTGCCCATTCAGACATACAGGGAAGTAAAATTTAGAAAAGGTGTTTCTGGGAGTTGTACAAGTGCAGGAAACCAGCCTCTGATGAAGTGAGATGCCTCTGTCCAGGTTCTGAACCGAAATGCGTAGGTCCAGTATTTCAGTTTTGCAAGTGAAATCTTACCAGCATTGCTAATCAGGGTTCACACCTGATTTTGGAAGGTCTTTTCCTTCCATCAGGTAAACTAAACCTTCTCCTTCATTAAGTCATTCAAGTGGTCATTTTAGGTGTAGTTTTTTTTCTTTAACTTCCAGCATAAAAAGGGATGATTTCCGTCAGCTGTAGGCTTGCAGTGGAGTATCAAGAAATCAAAAGAACAGAGATCAAAGAAAATTGCTGAACTAGGTGTTAGATGCAGCCATTGATTTTTCTCTAGTTGTAGTTAAAAAAAATCCACAAAAGTGGTAACATATACAACAGTCGCATTGCTAATACTTTCCTAAAGCCAGTGATGTCTCCCCTCTTGTTTTCACATGTAAAAATGGTTTTGTAGAATGTGACATAAGAAGGTAGATCCTTATATGCTAGTCGTCCTTATATCCTGTTCATGCTATTTTATTTTGAAGACTGTAAGAGAATCTACCAAAAAGATGTTTTTTTAAGAGTTTGTGGTATAAAGTGCAGTTTTTAATGGAGATGCTTATGACTATACTTATTATCTCAAGAACATTTATTTGCTGGGAATCTAGAAAATTCTGACATACAATTGATCTGTTGTTACTTAGTATCAATAAATGTCACAAAATAATACCTATCTGCTTTTCTGAAGAGACTTCATTCATGGCAAATGTTAACTACTCATTATCAGTGTTACTGTGGGCTTCATCAGAATATTAATTCTGTTTTCAAGTACTTCATGGTGGTGTGGATTTCTTTGATTTTACTTCTAGTAGTTTCTGGAAACCAGTAAGATTTTAAAATATGTGGCGAATAGTTTTCATGTTGCAGCCCCATGATTTGATACATGATTTCCAAATACTTTTAGTGGAACAGTTATTATTAAAACAGAATGGTGGCATTATTATCAAAGGAAAAGGCAAAAAGGTTCATTTCCCTGGCATTTTATATCTCAGTGTGCTATTTCCTAGAGGTCACTAGAATGGAGTTATTTTTCTTTGTGCTGTATTTGTCAATTACATGAGTAGGCTGATAGATTTTAAAAACATAAATACCCATAGTTCATTTTCTAAGAAGTTGGATCTTTCATATTATATAGCACATATTATATAGCATAATGAAATAAACACTCTTAGCATTGATTTATGTAGATTGCTGGTGGAAGCAGAGGCAAAGGTACCTGATTACATTGACTCTTAGATTCAATAACTTTATAAAAGTTTCATACAGTGTTTCCATGTGTAGGCAAACTCTCAAAAAGTTGATGACATGGAACACATAAGAGATTCAATCACGCTTGGAAAATAATATTTATATATTATCATTCAGATTATGGCAAAATTAGAAATGGCATTTCCATCCCATTTTGTATTACAATGATTATTAGCAACCCCCTTCCCTGTTTAGGGTTTTAGATTCTGTTTCAGAGTTTTCAATTCTATGTTTTTTCTTCTTTATATCATAGACAGGATCACGAGACCATTCAAATCTCTCCATTCCTTCAAGAGCTGCTCTTCCTGCTGACACAGTTAGTGTGGGGGATTTTTTGCCATTGAAAGCTGAACTGGATACAACTTACACTTTCTTAAAGGAGACATTTTTAAATCCTCTGACGTCATCTCACTCCTCTTCAGTGACAATGTCTGCTAATGCCAAACGACCAACGCAGATTGGATAATGACTTTGTGAAATAAAAAAAAATGCAGGAAGAGTTAACAGTACAATTAAAATTGTTTTGAAGGGGGATTTTCTTATCAGTTGAATTTTGTTTCAGCCCAGGTGGCAGTGGGTTTTTAAAAAATTGTGTGATATCTTGATGTGTGCAGGTACCTATGTCTCCTTGAATAATGAAATAACCAACTTTTTTCCTTCTAAGTTTTATTTATTATCACAGTTGCTCATTTTTATGTAACATATTTTTAAATGTTAAAGAATGACACATTTTGGGTAATTTCCTTCAGACTTAAAAAAATCAATAAGCCATTTTAGTCTCTATCTATCAAAGTTGTTTCATACTTGTCTATTTTAAAGCAGGGCCGCAATACTTTAATAGGATTGAAAGAGCTATTTGAAATGTATGCCAATGATTCCTGTCATTTCATGGCAGCCCTGCCATGGTTCACTGAGCCCCCTCTTCTCTCTTGTCAGCTCGGCTGAAGACAAGCATTTAGTTGCAAACTTTAAGCAGGTTGTGCAAAACAGAAATGATGTGACTGCTTTCCCTCCTGCACAATAATGTCACTCCTGGTCAATGTGAGAAGGTCAGGTTGCTCCTTGTAAAGCTACATGATACCACTTGCCCATTTGAACAAGTTAAGTTAACTGCTGAATCGGGTCCCTGCAGGCATCGAAAGCTCATCCTTTTATCAAGTCTGCATTTGATGAGAAAGTAGAGCAATTGTGCTGGCAGGATTTCTGTGGTGTGGTTAGGCACTTCATAAGGACAGTTCCCACACCAGGATAGCAGGTAATACTAAATAGTATAAGCTGAAAAACTTCAAGGTAATGGCTGTTTTGACCTTCAAAAGAGGCTCCTTTTTTTGTTTTGGTTGTTGGTAGGACCCAAGAGTGACGCCCATCTTTGATGCTGACAGAATTTAAAACAAGGCCATTGCCCTGCATTTTCTGCCTTGTAGCACACAAAAGTAAAATTGTATGTCAGGCCGAGATGTCGGGGAGCTGACAAGATGCCCCAGTGACATTTCAGCTAGAAAGAGCAAGTGTCTTGCAACCAAGTGGTCAAATATCAAATAATAGGTCAAGCAGGAAGGAGCTGGGTTCTAACCACAAAGAGGTTTCTGGTAACTTACTTGACAAGCTTTTGGGCGCTCTGTGGCTTGACAAAGTGATGTTCTGTTGGGTATCGCTAGACAGACTGTTCTGTATCGCCTTCAGAAGATCAGACATTGACATTGATTAAACTCTTTAACCCTTAAAGGTTAAATCCTTGCCGTTTGCATCATGGTAAGTGAAGAACAAAGAAATATCTGTAATATGTATTTGTTTTTGTATTAATCGTTTAACTCCTCAGTGCTATTAGCTTCTGATGTGAACTGTACTTTTTGACAGAGTTTTGATACAAAATCCATATTTTATATTATTTTGCACGATGGAGTTTTTCATTATGGATACATTAGAAAATAACAGTATGTATTATGGAACCTATCTTGTCTTATTTTTATAGTGACATTTGATCCAAATACAACCAACTTCTAAGAATTCTTCCTATTGGCCTTGGTAAATAAAATTTGTATGCTGTTTACATTATTTGCCAAATTAGCCAAGTGATTTATCCCATCAGAGGTGAAACTATTACTGTCCTACCATGTAGCACAATCCTATCTCTTACAGTACTGAGCCAGCATAATTAGCTTAAGTAAATATTTAAAAAACTGTTTATGTGAAGTAAAATTACATCTTTAACCAAATTTCTCTTAGTTCTTTCCTGGAATTATTTTTATTAACCATGCTGGGTTTTGAACATTACAGAATATGCCCTGTGTAACATAACATGCATGAAATTCAACTCACAAACTTATTGTAACACAGAAAATGTTATTGTTTTTATATCAATCAGAGAATAATTTCTGTGCGTTTCAAAACACTTTCTTCTGTCATTCCATACAACGATTAAGACATTATCTGTATAGAAATTGATATACAGCTTTTTAAAAGTTCACATAACATCTCTTCCAATTCCCACACTATAGAAACAGTGTTGCCCTATATCACTTATACATCTGTGTGTGTGTGTGTAGGTTTGTGTTGAATCTTTTTCCAGATTTTACTAATTTAAGAGGAATGAGCACCTATGTAAACTTAGCCTTGGAAAGTCCTGGGTTTTCTTGCCTTCATTTTACCATCTGTTAATGGGATGGATAGTGCGAAAAATAAAGGTGGGTATCTGATTTTACAGATACATTTTATACTGTAAACCCTGAGCCACAAATTCAAAAAGATTATTAAATCAAATCAAATCATGTCACATTTATAACCAACTATATGCTAAAGGCCAAAGAAACTGAAGGATGAGCCTCCTGAGTGATCATTAGTATTCACTACCAAATATAGTAATTTTTATACCATATGCTTTTTTCCCAGAAGTCAGACCCAGCAGGAGGAGAAGATTTAATGACATATCCTATGGAGATCTGAGGAACTCTAGACTGCTTCTGAGCATGTTAGTGACCAATCACTGCAGATTTGAGATCTGTGTTCTGTTGGCAAGGACAGTTGCTCTATCAGCTTCTTTACCTCCTTAAGAATGATATATAAAGTAGGCATTTCTCAGGAGAATGACTTCAAATATTTTTCTAAAGGAAAGGAATTTTTCTTTACACCTTAGTATGTGGATTTTCTTACTAACTTTCTGTGATCTAGAAAAATACCTATATCATCCATCACTATCAAAGGGATTCTTAGTTATTGTTCTGATATCTAAGTCACACTAACTTACTGAAGCTTTGCCTGAATTTTTAATATAAGCATTTTGGAATGACATAACACAAAGGCTGAGGTGTGGGAAATTGTTGGAATCGCCAGTTCAGTGATAATTTAAATAGTAGAATGGTAACATTGATTTACCAATTTCTAGCATTTATTAGACTTAGCAACACCATTTCACATTTATAATATATGCTTAATGAGATAATTACTATTTTCATGCTACTTTATTTACCAGTTACTTCTGAATTTCTTGTATAGATCATCTGAACATTGGTAAATCAATCCTATTTTACTGTACACTTTTAATAAATAAGTTTTCTACTATAAAAGGTGGAAAGTAACCCAATAAGTAGTGAGCCCAGAGCTCTAATTCCAAAGCCCATGTTATTTCCACTATGCCAGGCCTACTCAAAAAAAAATTCGCACTTTTTAAAGAGGAAAAAATTTCTAAATATTATCCTGCCCAGTTAAGAGTAATTTTGAAAAATGTGTTTTGTTTTGAAATCTAGATCACTTATCCATTGATTAGACAAAACAAAACAAAACACATCCATCCATATGACTAATAATGAGAAGAATGGTGAAGTTTGGATCTATCCTTCAAAGCAATACCCTTCATTACGTTGCCTAGTGTCACTAGTTCGACTGAGAGACCTCAGAGATCCTCTGAGACTTTCAGTTGGAAGATATTGATGATTAACTGGCCATTGATGGTCCTATAGAAAATAATGACACAGGCTAAGTAAAGCTGATCAAGAAAGTAATAACTTGTACAACTTCTAGGATAGAGGTGAAAATTCTAAAATATAGTTTTTGGACTGTTACGGTAGACTTGTTAAGGTACAATGGCCCCAAAGACATCTATGTCCTAATTCCCCGAACTTGTGACGGTTACCTTACATGGCAAAAGGGACTTTGTAGATATGATTAAGAATCTTGAGATGGGGAGATTATCCTGGATAATCTGGGTGGGCCCTAATGCAATCACAGGTGTCCTAATGAGAGAGGGAGGCAAGAGGTGATCTGACTACAGAAAGCAGAAGGCTCTGTTTAGCTTTGAAGGTGGAGGAAGGGGCCACGTGCCCAGGACTACAGGGGCACCTAGAAGCTACAAAGGGCCAGGAGACAGATTCTTCCCTCTGAGGCTCCAGAACAGTGAGAGAATACATTTACATTTGTTAATTTGTCACAGCAGCCATAGGAAACTAATACACCTAGTAAACTTTTAGTGTCTTTTAAAGAATCCTAGTACATTAATGTTTTTACATTTCCAGACAAAAAAAAATTGTTCCTTCTTTTAAATTATCCTTATCAATTGCCTTCATAACTTGAATTTCCAAAAAATTTTTAGGTTCTCATTTTATATTCCTGGCTTCTGAATATTATAAGCAGTAATTTTTTCTATGTTTGGGCATTTAATCACTCAATTGCTATCATTGTTGATAATGATAATTTTAAAAACTTTTTTAAAGATTTCTTTTTTTGAGAGAGATTGAGTGTGCAAGCTCAAGTGGGAGGAGCAGAGGGAGAGGAGAATCCCAAGCAGACCCCTTGCTGGACGAGGACCTCCACACAGGGTTCAATCCTATGACTGAGATCATGACCTGAGCTAAAACCAAGAGTTGGATGCTCAATAGACTGTGCCACCCAGGCACCCCCATTTTTGATAGTTTTAAATGAACCTATGATTTCAACAGGTATTTTAATTTCTGTAGTATTAGAAAGGTATCTTTTAATGTATAAATTTATCTTAAAGGTTTACTTTAAATAATTGTTTTTATTTGATTCCCACTGTTGGCATATTTTTATAGCTTTCTTACAAAAGAAATTCAGCTTGAAAGAAGTTATATTAATCATAGCTTCAAATAATGACTTGGAATTTATAAATTATATCTTAAACACGCCAGAGTATTTTCCTTTACTGTTTACCCATGAGCTCACCACATGTCCCTGGTCATTTATCTATGACTTTTTGCTACAACTGAAGCAAAATAATTTTAATAATTTCCCCAAACAATAAAATCCTTGAAAATTTTTTTTGCACACTATTTGAATCTATTTTATCTTTACTTTGGTGAAACCATATAGTTTTTGTTCGAATGATTTAGTTCAATGAGAGCAATTTTCACTAAAATGATTAAGTATTCAATAATGAAACCTAAAATATTGATGATTTATGCCCAGAGCATTAAATATTCAAGTACAGCAAAAAAACAAAGCAAACCAACAAAAATGCCTCTAGTTCTGTAAGGTATGTACCTAACCCTCCTGATTATGTGAGACAGAAATGTGTGTATCAACATATTGGTAGAAGAGCTCCTTCTTTTCTCTCAAACCATGGCAACTTTATTCTAAGACTCTTCTCTGGTTGTGGAAATGTGTTGATTGGCATACCCCAATATCAGATGTCCTGTGAGTTCATACAGCAGGTGCTTACATATTTTCTCTGAACCACTCCCCACATAATCTTTTGGTCTGTTTGTTTGTTTAAAATAGATCTCACTCTTAAGGGGTCCCAAACTGTATCTTCTGTATAAATTAAATTTGCATTGACATCTTGAAGGGAAATTTTGTTCTTAATCTTTTTGCAGCAGGGAGACCTAATTGATACTGCATTCTATAAGTTGTAAAATACTTGGATACACTATGGGAAGGAGACAAAACAGAATTTTGATCTTTATCCTAAATCATCTTGTATGCAGGGTTGTTAGAGGCTTAGTCATATGTTTTCAAAGCACTGACCTTAAGGCTAGCCATGCAGCAGAAGCTCCACATAGGTTTTGAAGACTACTGGGTTAATGTTATCTGAAGACTTTTCTTTTTTTTTTTTGTGGTTTAATTGAGTCATGCTTCATTGTCTTTTATTGCATGTTAATGCCAGTGGAATGCTGATTGTTGACAGAATCCTCCCAGTGAAGCGGCTCCAGAAATGTTGTGCTGCTATAGGAAACTATGTAAAATAAAAAGTCTTATTTAGATCTGAAGAAGACTCAGCTGACAGGTTAAGAGCTATCAGATATTCATAAATATTCACTAATGACAAGAATATAAGGGGAGCCACCTTTCCTGGATCCCTTCTATGTTTTAGGGTATGTCTCTAAGGGAAAAATCTTAAATGCAATCCAGAATGGATGGAATCATATTGGATGCCTAGTAAAATGCACCATTTAAGGAATAAATACAGTAGGTATAATAGAACATCTGGTTTTTGCCTTTGTTCTTTCAACAATAAGCAAAATATATTTATTATTTACCTTTTCTAAGCTTACTTATGGCCTGAAAGTAAGAGGCTTCCACAGTAAAACTGCATGGAAAGCTCTTGAACTTGTACACTCCCTGCAAATCATTTAGGACCCGGGGTTTAAAGGCAACAGTTCATTCTAGCGACCTTGATGTACAGCTGCCCGTTGAACCCACGGCAAGTGCTTTTATGGTCGCAGAAACACCATCTGTGAATACACTTAAGTTTTCCTCTGGGTTGGGAAGAAATATTTTAAATATGTGCTGTGAAGACTAGAGAAAGAGAGAGATTCCCATGAAGCAGCGTTCACATTCACAGCATTACACTTGTGTTTTCAGTAATTAATGGTAGTGATGTTCTTACTGAAGTGTGCCTGAGCCCAGGATGCCTTGAAAGACGCAGACATTGCAGGGAGGGCAGCCAGCACAGCTCCAGAGGGCACTATCTACACCACAGTCTCCACGACCAGTGCACAACCTGTGTGGCTGTACATGACAATCCTGGCACACGGGGATGCCAGTATAAGCTTCAGAGTCACTTCGTAATCTGCACAGCTTCTTTCTAATCCATAGGGAGACAGAATCGCTGTTCCCCATAAAGAGAGACTCCTGAGGAAATCCAGCGCAGTTTTCCTGAATGTCACATTAACGAGACTGGAAACCTTGTGTCACTTTCTCATTAAATAATTTTCCCAATTGGCAATCACCCATTGAATACATTTACTTACTTCATAACAATTCAAATAAGAATTCAAATACTTAGAGTGCCTGCCTGCATATATTTTTAAAATAACAGCTTTACTGAAATATAATTCACATGTCATGCGGTTCATTCCATAGTTTTTAGTGTATTCTGAGGATGTGCAACCCTCACCACTTTCTAATTCCAGAATAAATTCTTGTTACTCCAAAGAAAAACTCCACACCCGTTGAGCGATTTCTCCCAGCCTCTGGCAACCATAATCAACTTTTTGTCTCTCTAAATTTGCCTGTTCTGGACATGTCATATAAATATAATCATGTGTGTTGCCTTTTTTAACCTGGCTTCTTTTATTTAGATTTATGGTTTCAAGTTTTATTCATACTGTAGCATATTTTAGCCCTTCATACCTTTTTAGGTGGAATAGTATTCCATTGTATGGATATACCACATTTTCTTTTTCTCCCATTGAGTGACATTTGGCTTGTTTCTACTTTTGGGTTATTATGAAGAATACTGCTATGAACATTTCTGTGCAAGTTTTTGTGTGGACATGTTTTTATTTCTGTTGCATATACCTCTATGAGTGGAATTGTTGGGTCATGTGGTAACTCCAAACTTAAGTTTTGGAGGAATTTTCAGACTGTCTTCCAAAGTAACTGTACCATTTTACCTTCCCACTGACAATGAATAAGGTTTCTAATCTCTCCACATCCTTGTCAGCACTTGTTGTCCTTTTCTTTTTTTAAAGATTCACTTATTTATTCAAGAGAGAAAGGGAGGTGGGGGAAAAGCAGAGGGAGATGGAGAGAATCTGAAGCAGACTCTCCACTCAGTGGGGAGCTCAGTATGGGGCTTGATCTCATAATCCTGAGATCATGACCTGGGCCGAAATCAAGAGTCAGATGCCCAACTGACTGAGCCACCCAGGCATCCTGTGTTGTCCATCTTTTTTATAATAGCCATCCTAGAGAGTGTGATGTGACATCTCATCATGGTTTAGATTTGCCTTTGCTAATGATTAATGGTGTTGTATCTTTGCATGTCCTCATTGGCCATTTGTATATCTTCTTTGGAGAAATGACTATTCAAGTGTTTTGCCTATTTTTATTTGATTTATTCATTTTTTTAAATTTTTGAGTTGTGGGGATCCCTGGGTGGCTCAGCGGTTTGGCGCCTGCCTTTGGCCCAGGGCGCAATCCTGGAGTCCCGGGATCAAGTCCCGCGTCAGGCTCCCGGCATGGAGCCTGCCTCTCCCTCTGCCTATGTCTCTGCCTCTCTCTCTCTCTGTGTCTATCATGAATAAATAAATAAATAAATCTTTAAAAAAAAAGATTTTGAGTTGTAAGAATTCTTGATATATATTTATATATATTTATATATATATATCTATCAAATATATATAAATATGTGTGTGTATATATATATAAATAAATATTTTATTCCATTCTATATGTTGTCTTTTCACTTACTTAATAGTGTCCTTTAAAGTTACAAAAGTTTTTAGTTTTGGTTAAGTCTAATTTTACTGATTTTTTTTCTTTTGTCACTTATGCTTTTTGTGTCATCTCTAAGAAGCCATTGCCTAACCCAAGTTTACAACGATTTACTCTATTTTCTTCTAAGAGTTTTATAGTTTTACTTCTTATATTTAAGTCAATGATCCATTTTGAGTTAATTTCTGTATATAGTGTGAGGTTGGGGTCCAAATTCATTCTTTTTTCATGTGGTTATCCAGTTGTCCCATTTTTTTAAAAGACTATGCTTTCTTCATTGAGTTGTCTTGGCACTTAAAAAAAAAATCATTTGACTGTAACTATAAGGGCTTATTTCTAAACTCAGTTCTATTACATTCATCATGTATATCTCTTCTTAGGACTGCACGTCTTGTGTACTGTAGCTTTGGAATTAATTTTGTGCTTGCAAAGTGCTAGTCCTCCAACATGTGTGTGTATGTATATATATATATATATATATATATATATATACACGCGCTCTATTTTGGGTCTCTTGCAATTCCATCTGAATCTTAGGCGCCTTTTTTTGTCAAATGATCTTTATACGTCTATTGAGATGATCATGTGCTTTTGTCCTTTATTCTTTAATATGATGCATTCCATTGGTTAATTCTCACATATTAAACCAACCTTGCATTCCAAAGAATAACCCTCACTTGGTTACAGTGTGTTGTATAATTCTTTTTTTGTGTGTCACTGGATTCCATTTACTAGAATTTGTTGAAATTCTGTGTCTCTGTTTATAAGGTATATTGGTCTGAGGTTTTATTTTCTTATGATGTGTTTGACTGATATTAGGGTAGTACTGGGCTTATAGAATGAATTGAGAAACTCTTCATCCTATTTTTCGGAAGAGTTTGGAAAAGATAGACGTTAATTTTTCTTTATACATTTAATAGAGTTTACCAGTGAAGCTATCTGGACCTGGGACTTTTTTAATGGGAAGTTTAAAAAGCTATTTTAAAAAATCTTTTTAAGTTTTGGTAAAATATACAAAACATAAAATTTACTATTTTAATTACTCTAAATATTACTATTAATTTTTGAATTATTAATTTGTTCTTTTTGCTAAGACCAGGCTGTGTGTTTAGCAAAACTTTGATGAAGACTTGAGAATAACTTAAGGGAGTTTTATCAAAGAAAAGAAAAAATTTAAAACTAAAAATAGACATAAAGACTCCCAATGTTCTTAGGAAAATCCCTTCCACAGAGTCCCTCTCCTTGGTCTGCTGCCATGTTTTAGAGGCCAACTTACCTCTCCACAATGGGTGTGCTCTATGGTGTTTCCTTTACTCAGACTCCAAGTATTCTACCCATACATGAAGTGAGTCCTTGAAAGAATAGGGAAAATAGGTCAGCTTTCCTTCCAACCTACTTCTTAGCCAAAGTCTACTGACACATAATAAATCAAATTTTAGATATAATTACACAAAGCAGTTGATGTTTTCTGGAAATTCTAAATTTCAAATTATTATCTTGGCTTTACCTTCATAGAGTCGAAGTCTATTGAAGTAGTTTTTCCACAACAAGAATAATCAGCCTCTCAAAGTAGATTCAAGCAACTAAATTTCTGAAAATACACACTATTTTCAAGATTTCAAAGGCTCCAGAGCTGATTCTTTTTTTTTTAATTTATTTTTTATTGGTGTTCAATTTGCCAACATATAGAATAACACCCAGTGCTCATCCCATCAAGTGCCCCCCTCAGTGCCCGTCACCCAGCCAGAACTGATTCTTAACCTGGACTCAAGTCAAAGTTCTTGAGCTTCCCCTCGTCTTAGTGATCTTCCTTGCTCATGGCCCAGAGAAGGGATGTGGCAGCTGATGCTGTGCTCCCCCCCACAGCACCCTCAGCATCTGGATTCCATTCCTGAGACAGTAGCCTACATGTAGGGTCTCTGTGCCCCCCGTGCTCATGTATTCCAATCCGGATTCTCTCTCAATGTAAACCTACTAAAACTATTTTCTTAAAAGCCATTTCTCATGGCTTAAAACCATCTTCAAAGATCTTTTCTCCAGCCTTCCCAAATTGTAGAAGGTCCTTGGCATTTGTCTGGGGCTTGTCATCCTACTTGTGTAGACATTTGTTTCCTGTTATAATAGCATGATGCATATTTTAGGGTGTTGCTCACAGGGTTGTATTTTTTTTTAAACAAGTTCGAAGCATCTGCTACAGACTGAATTGTGTTTCTTCAGAATGCCTGTGTTAAAGCCCTAGCCCCCAGTGTGATGGTGGGCTATTAGGAGGTAATTAAGGTTAGATGAAGTCTTGAAGGTAGGGCCTTCACAATGGGATTAGTGGCTTTACAAGAAGAAGAAGAGTGAGAGTCTCTCCCCTGTGTAAGGACACTGCAAGAAGGTGGTTGTCGGGATCCCTGGGTGGCGCAGCGGTTTAGCGCCTGCCTTTGCCCCAGGGCGCGATCCTGGAGACCCAGGATCGAATCCCACGTCGGGCTCCCGGTGCATGGAGCCTGCTTCTCCCTCTGCCTATGTCTCTGCCTTTCTCTCTCTCTCTCTCTCTCTGTGTGACTATCATAAATAAATAAAAATTAAAAAAAAAAAAGAAAAAAAATAAAATTTAAAAAAAAAAAAAAAAAAAAAAAGAAGGTGGTTGTCTGCAAGCTGGGAAGACAGCCTCTCTTGAGAGCTGAATTGGCTGGCTCGTTCATCTTGGTCAGCCTCTGCCTCCAGAGCTGGGAGAAAAAAAGTGTTGGTGAAGCCATCCTGACTACGGTATTTTGTTACCGCAGCCTGAGCTGACTAAGACAGCATCCTAACTTCCAAAGTGAGTGTCTAGTTAATGTAAGCAGTCCTGATTTATGTGTAAGAGGATGACAAAGAGGTGGAAAGATTTGCCTACAGTAGATAAGCAAAAGATTTTGAAGTAGTAGTTACCTAAACAATGTTAGGTGCTCTTTGTGGATAGAAATACCCAGCTCATTTTAAAGTAGGCCAGAAAAACTGGGAGATTCTTACTACTTCAGAAACAATGCCATACCTTTTCTTCTCCCTTCTCTCCCCCCTCCCCCACCCCTCTTTTCTGGCTCCGTCTGTCTCTTTTCCATATACTCTCAGCATGACTTCCTAAAGGTACAGATTAAATGGTTGGGGTTATTTGAAAAAGTGTCTGAAGTTCTCCTCCCAGCCAAAGGAATTGTACTATAAAGTAGAATAATGTGAAAAGGAGGAGTTTGTCTTTTTCATGCACAATAAAAAGCTTTCGATTCTTTTAATAACTGAAAAGGTTTGTACTTCTGTTGGAGTCTCTAAGAACTTCTGATAAAGTTCATATTGTAGTTGTAGTTTATTTCATGAACTCGGAGAATGCAGACTTCGGCGAAGCTTCTGGCTTTCTCCGCACACTTCCTCTCTTATGGAGCATACATCAGTATGAAGAATGCAAATTAAGGGGGTCTGTTTAGAACTTAATGTAAAGGAAGAGATCATAGCACAAACATAGACTTTGTGCACTTCTCAGGACTTCTTATCAATCAGCAGTAATTGAGCTTGGATTGTGTTTATGGCCCGGAGTGATGGTGTGAGAATTTAGAACCAGATTCACTCAGCAGCTGTGTGACTATAGGCATGTTATTTAACCTCGTGTACTTCAGATTCCTCTCAGGAAGAAGGGAGATAATGACACTTTTTTTTTTTTGTTCCCAAGCTCTTGTGAACATTCTGTGAGGGAATATTTGCGCACAGCTAAATGGCACAGAGTAGTCACTGTCTCCAATGAGGGGTAATTTGATTACGAGGCATTGAATCTCCCTGAAAATTATTGGAAGGAAAGCAGAATAATTCATGGAACCCCAGGGCAAGGAGTGCCACCCGGCCTGCAAAGGAAGCAGAAAGTCCTGCTTGTTAGGACGTGGCCTCTTTCTCATCTGTGTGTGAGCTCCCTGTTCCCTCACCACTGCTGCTTCTCCTTCCCTGCTGACTAGCTCTCCCAGCTCCATTTCCTAATGGCTCAGGTATGGCCACCATAGCTCTGGTTCACATAATTTTCCAGTTTAAGACCCCCAAAAGAGCTTAGCCTGGAGCCCTTGAGTCTTTGTGGCCCACCTTCCTAAGGTCATCTGTGTGCGCAGAGAGCAGGGCCTCTGTGTGGGCCACCACCAGCTCGGCGGAGGTGCCGGGGAGAGCCTGTGGAGATGTGGTGGATTCTCTAAGAAAGTGCTGGTGGGGGTGAGGGCATCTCCAGAAAAGTCTCTCAAAAAGCAGTGACTTCTGTTCTTCCTTGAAGTCACCTCTGACTCATAAAGCCACCTAATCATGTCAGTTTTAATCCTTGATTTCTGCTGCAGCACTGAACTGGGGACTAGTTCCTGCTTCTTGAAGCTCAGATCGTAGCTTCCACATAAGTATGCCGTCCTGGTTAGCCTCCTACTTCTTTGATAGAGATATTTTCTGTTCTGACCCCTCCTCCTCTTTTCCATGAAATAATCGACACTTTTTAAGGTTGTGTGTTGATGGCTACTCTCTTTCCCCTAGTTGTCTGTCCCTTCTTGTGCTCAGGACACAATGCTTGTCAAGTCAACGAGAGTCCTCCTTTCTCTTTCTTCTTCTATCCTTAATTTCATAGGAATATCTGGCTTTTCTTTTTAAAATATGACATTATTACTATTTTTTAGCTTATTTCCCAGACTCTTTTCCAAATGTTTTGAGACCAGGTAATAATGTAATATTTCCTATATTTTATGCAGTTTGTATCATGGGTTTTGTGATAAGTTTTGGGGTGTGTGTGTGTGTGTGTGTGTGTGTGTGTGTGTGTGAATCTCTGGAGTATGTAAAGAATAGCTAGGAAAGCAGCTTAGTAGGTACTTAGCACCTTTTTAGGGGATCCTCACTTCTCCCAAAGTCCCACAGGCAATTGTTCCTGGATAAATAGTGTTTGGGAAATCTCTTTGAGCCAGATAATTGTGTAAGGAGTCATAATAATCCACTCATTGAGATGGATGTGATTGTCTGAGATGAGAACTGTCTATAATAATCATTTTACTTATGTTTATAAACCCAAAGGTGAATAAGAACTAAAAATCTCTGTGTGTGCGTGCATACGTGTATGTGTTGGCCTTTGGAAACTAAGCACCACCGTGCCAACTCTATCTCAACTGCAAGATAAGGAAGAAATTTGAAGTAGGGAAATCAGAAACTCTTCTCCAAAACCATCTTTCCATCCAGAAGCATTGAAGTTTCTAATCCATTGTGGGGTAGAAGCCAGGAGAGTCTGTAATCCTTGGTGTCAGAAGAGACTGCAGTGTAGTCTTACATCAAGCAAAACTTGGCAGTGTGGCTTTGAAATAGTAGAGTCCAGGTGGGCAACAAGACAAGAAAGATAATGCCAGTGCCACAGGCCCTGGAACAAATATGAGTCACCACAGGTAATTTGAAGTCCTAACACCTATTATGGTCAAAGAAGGTGCAGACATCCAGGGCTCAGGAAGCATGCCACAATGGATGGAATGAAATACAGCTTCATGCCTATCTAATTAAGAGGATTTTTTTAAAAAAGATTTTATTTATTTATTCATGACAGACACACAGAGAGAGAAAGAGGCAGAGACACAGGCAGAGGGAGAAACAGGCTCCATGCAAGGAGCCTGACGTGGGACTCGATCCTGGGCCTCCAGGATCACGCCCTGGGCTAAATGCAGTGCTAAACCGCTGGTCCACCAGGGCTGCCTGAGAGGATCTTTTAAATGATGATAACTCTGTGCCAGTAATAGTGCCACTGTGGGTGGTATGTAAATAAGTACAATAATTCTGGAAAGCATTTGACCTTATATATAAAATAATCTTTGGGCAGCGCAAAGATTGGGTGGGTGGGTGGCTCAGTGGTTTAGTGCTGCCTTCAGCCCAGGGTGTGATCCTGGAGACCCAGGATCAAGTCCCACGTCAGGCTCCCTGCATGGAGCCTGCTTCTCCCTCTGCCTGTGTCTCTGCCTCTCTCTCTCTCTCTCATGAATAAATTAATAAAATATTTTTAAAAAATCTTTAAGTTCATTACCTTTGATCCAACTTCTAGGAATCTGTCCTAAGGAAATAACCATATGCATACTAAGATTTCTCTGTGTGATATGCATCACAAGGTTATTTGTAAAAACAAAATAAAGGATTGTCAAATAAATTTTATCTTCATAAGTGGTCTATAATGGTCCACATTAAGAATCATGGCTTCATAGAGTGCTTCCTGACATTGCAAAGTCCTCATGATTTGGTGTTTATAAAAAAAATAAGACGTGAACTATATATGGAAACTACTCTTTTTCTTGACTTTCTACTCACAGATTTTTAGAGATGTGAACTGAGGAGGTTGATTTTACCCAACAACAACAAACGTTGAGCTAAATTTAAAGCCACTATGGACTGTTGAACAAATAAATTTGCATTTCAGAACCAAGCCTATTTTTCTCTATGTGAAATGACTTGTTTTGTCTCTCCATGTGTGTATAATGTAAATATCTACACTGGTATATATTTGAGAGAAAACACACCAAAATACTACCAGCAGTGGAATTATGAGTATTTTTAAATTTTCTTTATAATTTTTATTTCATTATACTTTTCTACATTTCTAAATTTCTACCATGCGCATCTATACTTTTATGTTTGATTAGAAGAAAATAAACTATAAAAATGCAAAAGATTGTTTGAAGACAGCACAAGAAGGGAGGCTTTATAATATAGCAAATGTACATAGTCTTGCTTGAAATAATGCAATACACCAAGTGAAAAGACTGGTGGTTGTTGTCTTGATGAATCATACAAATTCCTTTCCTTCCTAAATTGAGTAAGAGATGCATTTGCAGGGAAGCCATCTGACTGTGTAGTCAGACTGCTTCCTTCCATTCAATCAGTACCCTTTATTTAGTCTACAGGACATCAGTGATACGAACACTGTTAATAGGGACAGTCCTCTATTGGGGTGTATCTTCATAGCCAGGCTCTGTGCAAAATACATTACTCATATTTATCTCATAATTTCCAACACTGCTCTTTTGCGACTCTCTTTCACAGATGAGGATATTTAGACCCACAGAGATTAAGTGACTTGCCCCAATTAAGCAATGAGGGAATGTCATACTCTCCTGACCCCCCAACTTTGATATACTAGAAAGTACTGGCAATTTAGGAATAAGAAGGTATACTGTGATATGTGGAATAATTGACCATCCAAAGATGATGCTTACAAAAAGAGAGAGAAAAAGAATATGAGTCCCTTACCCTTTGGCAAACCCATTGGGAGTCTTGGAAGAGTACTTGGCAGCATCCATTAAGAAGTGGCTGGACTAGTTCTTGAGTTTTGTGTGCAGCTGTAGATGAGGTCAGATAGATCAGCTGATCAATGGAGAATTTCAGGGCATTCTTTTCTTCCCAGTATTGGCTAGTTGTAAACTCTGTACTTGGTTGAAAGACACTACAGAACCAAGTGAGGAGCAAGGAGGGATAACTTAGTAGAGGAATGAAAGCAGAATTTTAAGAAACTGCTGATGTTTAGGAAATGAAAGGGGCTGATAATAGCAATTAATGATTGTGAAATCTGGGCCTCTGCTGTGAGTCTTAAAACCAGTTCTAAAACAGAAGAAGATTAAAATACATATTGATCTGCTGATGGGCCAAAGGTAAAGTTTAAAAGCAAAGCATTGACCAATATGTATTACATTAATTAAACCCTTCTCTGGGATGTGAATAAACACAAGCTGATAACTAGTATCTGTGAGTTCCTGAATTGATTCCGCATTGAGTATACTTCAAAGATGCAGGGCCATGTCCGTCTGCAATCACCTTCAGAAAGGCTGTCTTGCTGCAGAGGAATGCCATAAGACACTCAAAGTTTTCGTGTGCAACTGATCCCCCTACTTACTTTACTAATGCAGCGGCTGTAATAGCAACAGGCTTTGAAGTGCAAAGCTTTCCTGGAGTTATGCACTCATTAAAAACCACCACGCTTTCATAAAATCCAGGAACTTTAATGGGAAGGATTTCACAGTAAGAGGGCAGCAAGAATCTGCATTGCCCTGATCCATGCCCCCTTACTTGCTTGCCTGGCATCCACTGAAGGTGTGGACCGTCTTATTCAACCTTTGACCCAGCACTCTGTAAAACCCATGAGGACCTTGGACAACTTTCCTGTTGATGTATATGTAGGTGATTGTTTCCATTCTGTTATTTATTTCATTCATTTTTTCCCATATGGCCGATTAACAAAGGTTCTGTAAGGATCCTAAAGGAACCAAGAATCTTATTAATGAAGAAGTACTACGGGTATTTAGAATGTGGCAAGGGTGGTATTTCAAATCAGCGGAGGATAGATGGCTTGTTCTGTACATGACATCAGAATCACTGACAGTCATTTGGAAAAAAATAAAACTAGAACGCTTATGCCAGAGTAAAGTCCAGAAAAGAAAAGATTTAAATACTTGAAAACTACAAATATACTAGAAATATACATAGATGATTTGTTTTCATGCTATTACTATAGAGAAGGCCTTTCAATGCAAGGCTCCAAACCTAAAATTCGTAACAGAAAATGCTCATAAATTTGACCATGTACAAATTTTAAATCTTATAAAGAAAAACATATGTCAAGCAATGTCAGAAGATAAAAAGCTAGAGAAAAATGTTTACAACGTGCATCAGAAAATGAGCCAGTATCTTTAACATTTAAAGAACTCTTAAAAATCAATATGAAAAAAGTAAACACTCCAATAAAAAATGGGCGAGAACATGGGAGCATCACTTTCCAGAAAAATAAATACAAGGAGATTCACAGCAGCCATATTTATAAAAGGCAAATCTTGGAAATTAAGTTATTCAATGACATGAGTTACTAAATTATTATAACAGCTGTTAAAAAAGAATGAAATAGATTTATGTATATTGATATTGAAAAATGATCATAAGTCCAAAATAATAGTTTTAATTTTAAAATACACAGCAGGATGGGTCACAATGTTTCCTATAATCCCATTGGTATATAGGAACATATGTCAGTCTGGAAGGACACACAAATTAATGGTTAATTCTGGGGATTAGGATTGGAATATAAAAGTATAATTTTAGTTTTCTACTGCTTGAATTCTACCTCGCATTATTTTTATAAGTTGAAACACTATATAATTAAATAAATATGAAGGCAAATTGGAGTAACGGCTCAAACCAGATAATGAAAATGGAACCTAATACCCAATGCATAATGCTTTGAGAAAGAATGACCAACCAGGCTTAATCCTGAATTGGTACAGGGTGAGAGGTTGTCCACTGGTGTCCTGGATCTCCCGTTCTTTAATCATCTCTGTCATTTGGATCCTTCAGGATGCTGACCCTCAGCATTTGAGTTAGGGATGCAAGACATTTATTGAAGAATAATGATAAGGGGGGGTCAGGGAGAGGGAGCAGGATGGGGGAGGAAAAGCCTTGTCTGCGGTGATCTGTCACCTGTAAGAGGCACAGAAGGGAAGAAACATTAGACAGGAGGAGACTCAAATCACAATGTGGATCAGACGAAGGCCGCCTTATATGGTGCTCTAGAGCCAAGATGCCTGTTTGAAGAGATCTTGTGGGCAGAGGTCACCACCACTAGCACCCCAACTCTGCCCAGCAGACTGCCCAGAGGAGAGTGGCCTCAGCTCCTGCACGGCTGTGGATCCCCAAGGCGTGCAGCTGGAGGCTCTCACTCAGGCACTCCTGGCAGCAGAACAGTAAGGTCTTTCCTGAGGGGAGGTCAGCTTGGGCCTCTGCCTTGGCCACTGGAGTCCAGTCCACCTCCCCATGTAGGTTCAGATAGTAGCTCTTCCAAGGTGCTGATAGGCCTCACTTTCAGGGGAGAAATTTGGGAGGTTAGAGGGGCAAACAACAGCCCCTGTTGCCACATTTGGTCTCAGGCTGGCAGTGAGACTGATTCTCTCCCCACTTCGCTGTCTATTTAAGATTCTTCTTACCCTCAGCTATCCCCTCCATTGGTCTCAGTGACCCCCTGATGGCATCACCCAAATCCTCATTTGTTTTTTTGTTTTGTTTTGTTTTGTTTTTATTTATTTATTTATTCATGAGAGACACAGAGTCAGAGACACAGGCAGAGGAAGAAGCAGGCTCCCTGCGGGGAGCCCAATGTGGAACTCGATCCCAGGACCCCAGGATCATGACCTGAGCCAAAGGCAGAGGCTCAACCATTGAGCCACCCAGATGCCCCTCATTCCTGGGGTTTTTGAACTCCTGATAACCATACCTTTCTCAGGCCCTTGTCTATTCACTATGGAGGCCGAGGGAGGAAATGCCAGGATGGGGCCACTGTTGGCTGTGGGGCAGGATAACTGCTCATTGTGTAGGAGTCAAAGGGCACATGGCCCAGCCCGCCCAACCCCCATCACTGTGAAACCCAAAACATGCACACACATTTCCATATGTCTGCTGGCTCTATAAAACTCAAATAGTTTGTAAATCTAGAAACCTGAAACCTTTCTCTCCCAATTATTGTCTCTAAAGTCAAGTTCAAAAACAGAAGAATGAACTTGTCTGCCTCCAGCGATCCTCCTCCTGGCAGTGTGCGTCTCTGGATTTGCCTCAGGAGGAGATGGGT
Organism: Vulpes lagopus; assembly: GCF_018345385.1. Lineage (NCBI taxonomy): Eukaryota > Metazoa > Chordata > Mammalia > Carnivora > Canidae > Vulpes > Vulpes lagopus. The sequence continues at coordinate 96,539,227 of NC_054830.1, read as the reverse complement.
CTCTGTGACAAAACAGTGAGTGAAAAACAAACTGTTTAAAATGTCAAAAAGTGTGAGGTGGCAAAATTTTTTAAAAAAATCATCTTTAATGCTTTCTATTTTCCAATGAAGTTGAGGTGAGGCCATCGGCAGACTGAGGGTGGGGGGTAAGTGTGGAGATGGGAGGAGAGGAGAGAGGAAGTGAGGTACTCACCTCAGAGCCTGGGGAAGATTGCTTCCTACATGGAGCCAGCAGCTCCCCTGTGCACTTCCTCTGGTGGTTGCTCGGGTGAAGGCATGAAGAGAGTCGGGTGCATTCTGGAGTGGAGCTTTCCCCGAGACACAGGAGAGTTGGGGGTATTTGTTTATAATGAGGGGCCATAGCACCTGTTCTGGACAAGGACTGATATGCCTCCCCACTTTTATATATCTAACATCTCCCAGTCATCTGATTCCTCATAAGACTGGCCATAATCATTCTAATCTTCAAAATATCCTTTATTGGCCCATTCCCACCCCCCTTCCAGCTTCTGCTCTGCTCTTGCCTCTTCTTCCCAGCCAGATTTCTCGAAAGGTTTATCTATACCTGAGGTCTTCATTTCTTCACCTCTCGTCACTCAACCCACCGCAAACCAGATTCTGCCTCCATCAGGAACCTATATCGTCTCATGAAAGTCACCAGTGGATATTTAGGAACACTTTTTAGTGTGACCTTGCTTAACATCTCAGGAGGATTTGGCACTTAAGACCATTCACTCACTCATGGAATACTCTTGTCCCTGGGCTTCTGTGGCATTCTCTTTGTTTTCCTTCATACCTCAATAACTGCTCCTTCATTTTGTTCATTCTCTCTTTCTTTTCTGCCTGACTTCACTTAGGATTGAGTTTGGACGCACTTAACAGAAAACAAAAAATAATAGTAGGTAAAATAAGATAGAAGAGTAATTCTCTCACAAGTTAAGGAAGCCCCAAGGGTAGTTCATACAGGGAGTCAGTGTCCATCTTTCTGTCTCAGCATCCTATCATCCTTAAGGTCACCTCATTGTCCAAGATGACAGCCTTCACATCCTTATATCAGGAGGCATGAAAAGGAAGGGAGAAAAGGCAAAATGTTGCACCTCCCAAACCAGTCATTAAAGAAGCTTCTTGAGGGACACCTGGATGGCTCAGGGGTTAAGCGTCTGCCTTTGGGTCGGTTGTGACCCTGGGTCCTGTGATCGAGTCCCACAATGGGCTCCCCAAAGGGAGCCTGCTTCTCCCTTTGCCTATGTCTCTGCCTCTCTCTGTGTGTCTCTCATGAATAAATAAATAAAATCTTAAAAAAAAAAAAGAAGAAGAAGCTTCTTATAAGCTCCATACAACCCTTGGGTTTGTATTCTTTTGACTTCCTAACTGGAACAGGTAATGAGATGTAGTGTCTTTTTCTTTTTTTAATTAATTTATTTATTTGAGAGAGAGCAAGAGAGAGGGCATGGGGTGGGGAGAGGAAGAGAGAGAGAGTGTCTCAAGGAGACTCTGCGTTGAGTGTAGAGCCTGGCTTGGGGCTCAATCTCATGACTTTGAGATCAGGATTCTGAGATTACAACTTTGAGATCATGATCTGAGCCAAAGCCAAGTGTCTGGTGTTTAAATAACTATGCCACCAGATGTAGTGTCTTTTAACTGAATAAATCAAGGTCCTATTACTAAAGAAGAAGGAGAGGATGGATACTGGGAAGTTAATTAGTAATTAGATTTGAGTATTCCTGGGGGCCTTATCCTGAAGCCTCTTCCTCATCCTGGGCCCTTTGAGGCAAACACATCCATGTCCATGATTTTCACTACTACATTATAGCCACTGTCCATTCCCCAGTGATGGCCTATGTGTGCATCCTTGCAAATCCCAGCTAGCCTGGAGCATCTTGCAAGCAATCTGGGTATTAAAAATATTCAGTCCAAGAAGTTTTTACCTTCTTGAATATTATAGAATTATCAGGTTTTCACATAAAATCAACAGGAAGTGGGTGAGGGTCTGCTCAATAGAGGAGCCAGGCTAGATACTGTGGGTAAGAAAGATCTCACCTCAACAAAGCTGCACAGACTCACACTTGAGAACATTAACATTTCCACCCTGTGTAACTCAGCAATTTCATGTTTAAGTTTCTATCCTATGCTGGGCTCTCTGTTAAAGCACTTGGGATGCAAGGTTATGAATTACTCAGAATAGGAAATAGTTCTATTTTTTTCTTGAATTTTAATAATGAAGAATTGAGGAGGATCAATTCTTGTTTTGGAACAAAAAGAACATTATTTATTTTTAACGGAGTTGCCAGAATTCAATTTGCCTGTAATGCTTTTTTTAAATCTAGGAGATTATTACCATTAACTGTCTACTTTCAAGATTTATTTTTTTCCTCGAATTTATTTTTATAGCAGTTCGAGTAAAATATGTTTTGTTAAAAATCAGTTCCATTTCCCTTTCAAATAATATTGGACTAAATAACTCAGAAGTTTATCTGGGTTAAAAAACACACACACACACCACAAATGTGTGGCACTTATATTCCCATCATACTTGTTAAAGGCATTTGGGTGCTCTCAATTTTCTACCAATTTGACTGTTGATATATGTGGTTGCCTTTCTGCTCTGGTAAGACAATATTTAGAGCCACAAAGTGATTCGCACTTACTTACCAGAAAGAACCATAAGGGAAATGATCAAGAAGCTTAATGGTAGCATATCCAAGATAAGAACATAGTTTTTTGAAGCCCAAATTGGAAATACAACAAAACCCCTCTTTTAAAAGAATTATTTAATGATATTTCTAATTGGAGAATTAATAATAGAGCTGAGGAAAAGCAATTGTGACACACCAGGTTCAGTTATAGGGTTTCCAGAGACAGTACCCCAATACCCGATGTCCTTTTTGATGGGTAGAACAGGGATAGGAGGGTGACTCTCTGCATTTCAAAGCAGCCAGAAGTGTCCTCTTTTTAGCTAGAAATAGACACTGATTCCTCTCTGAGTGTAGACAGCTCTTACGATTTGGGAATGACATTTTTGTGAGCTTTGTAGTTTTGCAAAATTAAAACCAGATCTTTTACTGGGATGGAATGTTCAAGATACAGAGGGCCTAACTGTTATTCATAATAATATAAAAAATGCTTGCTATGAGCAGAAATACATCTTTGTGAGATCATAATGAGAGTGACTTAGAGAACGAAAAGGGTTTTTTCTCCTTCAGGCTAAAGGTGAGTAGGAGGACTGGGGAAGGTCATGTTTATCAGGGGAGATGTACCAATATTGTCACTGGGATGATGGACAGAGGACAAAAGTAGGGGATATCCAGGTGATGCTTTCTGGATAGGCATGGTGGCTGGAACCTAGGACAGCAATACCCAATGTCTCCTATGTTGTAGTTTCTTTCTGCTTACCCCATGCCTTCAGTAAAATTGTGTTAGGTGTTACTACATAGTCTTAGCCATGCTCTGGGAACTAGGAATGAGGTTTGTGGTCATGCTTGTGGCCCAGAAATCTAAGGAGAGAGTTATAACAAAATGGCAGAAATAGGAAGGCAGAGAGAGAGGTGACCACATTTTCTGGCAAGTGACCAGTAGGACACACCTATGGGATACCTAAGTATTTCCTGGTGGCTCTTAGGAAGATTTGGGAGAAACTTGATAAAAGAATGGTATTTATACATCCATGAGAGCTTGGAACTCTGACTATACTACATGAGGTTAAAGAGAGGGATGATTTATGAAGGTTAAGAATGTGGGGACATCTGTGTCACAGACTTAGGAATAACCTTGAGAAGAAACTTAGTAAGGGGGTCAAGACCATTAAATGGGAAAAGGATATTCTTTTCAACAAGTGGTGTTGGAACAACTGGATAGCCACATGCAAGAGAATAAAGTTGGACCCTTACCTCACACCATATTTAAAAATTAACTCAAAATGGGCCAAAGAGCTAAATATAATAATTATAAACCATAAAAATTTTAGAAAACATAGAGATGGATCTTTGTGAGCTCAGATTTGGCAATGGGATAGTAAATATGACACCAAAATATGGAGCAACAAAACAAAAAATAGATGAATTGAATGTCATCAAAATTAAAAACTTTCGTGCATCACAGGACACTATAAAAAATGGGAAAAGACATACCAAGAATGGAAAGTAGTACTTGCAAATTATATATACAATGAAAGTCTTGTATCCAAAATATAAAAGAACTCTAACAACTCAATAATAAGGAGGAAAATAACCAAATTAAAAAATGGACAAAGGACCCACATAAACATTTCTTTAAAGAAGATATACAAAGATGGGGCGACTGGGTGGCAGTCAGTTAAGCATCTGACTCTTGGTTTTGGCTTAGGTTGTGATCTCAGGGTCATAGGATCAAGCCCCTCATCAGGCTTCAAGCTCAGTTGATGAGAATGTGAGGAAACTGGAACCTTCATACATTGTTAGTGAAAACATAAAATGGTACAGCTACTTTTGAAAACAGTCTGGAGGTTTCTCAAAGGGTCAAACACAGAGTTACCACATGACCTTGCAGTCCCACTCCTCAGTATATACCGAAAAGAAATGAAAACATGTGTCCACACAAAACCTTACACATGGATGTTTATAGCATTATTAATCATAATAGCAAAAAAATGGAAACAACCCAAATGTCCGTCAACTGATGAATGGATAAATAAAATCTAAATCCATAAAATGGAATATTATTTGACCCTAGAAAGGAATGCAATACTGATTCATGCTGCAACATGAAAGAACCTCGAAAACATTATGCCAAATGAAAACAGCCAGCCACAAAAGACCACATATTATGTGATTCTATTTATATGAACTGTTCGGAATAGGCAAATCTACAGAGCCAGAATGTACCTTAATTGTTACCTAGGGTGGGCAGAGCAGGGGGTGACTGCTGAAAAATATAGAGTTTCTTTTTGAGTTGATGAGAAAGTTTAAAATTGACTATGGTAATGGTTGTACACATCTGTGAATACACTAAAAATCATTGAATTGTGCACTTTAAATGGGTAAATTGTACGGTGTGTAAATTATATCTCAATAAAGCTGATACGTATAAAGCTGATAGAGTGTATACACAAACACACACACACACACACACACACACACACACACACACACACACCTAGTTTGCCTTCCACTTTAGATGCAATTAGACAATTCATCTTTCCCAAAGCCAGACTCTTCCCTAATGTTCAGGGCTTCCGGGGCAGGGAAGGAGCCTGCCACCTCCTGCAACTCCTAGCTTCAAGCAGTCCTCAAGGGCAGAGCACTGTCCTTCAGGACCAAAAATATCCATTCTCTGGCCCACAGATCCTCGCCTAGCTTTACTAAGAAATCTCGATGCTCTACATAGGGATGTCAAAGTTAGACATCTGTGGGACAATCCAAGCTGCAGGAATGTGTGGCTGTAGTTCAGGATCAGGGAGAAATGGGGCATTTGGTAAACTGGGAAGCACATCACTGGGAACATGCATGTGGAGTCACACAACGTGTAGCCCTCATAACTCAACTCACCAAAGATTTTTGAAATTAAAACAGAACAAAACACAACACACAAAGCCAGCACCAGATCAGGCAAGGAAAGCACATCACCGGGCAGGATTTCTCTTATGGGTCATCAGTTCGTGATCTTTGGTCTACAAGAGATGAGCAGTAGCTGTTAAGTATGTTACTTTGCCTTTTCCTGGCTGAATTTTTCCATGTTCTCGGACATGTAATCTTAAAAAAATCATCTTTCTTTCTTTTGCTTCTGATCTCTGATGCTGGTTGTGCTCTTGGCTAACAAATTAGTTAAAACCCTCCATTTCAACCAGGAAAGCTGCCTATATCCCAACCCCTGCTTTGTGTCTTCAATGCTGGCTCCTATTACCCAACTTTGAGTTTGCCGTGTTCCCAGGCCAAGTGGACAGATGTGGTGGTTGCCATTTCTTGTGCCTCCATCATGGCTTCAGATAGCCTAGATACATCATCTGTAAACTCCCACTTACTCCTCTGTTCCCAGCTGCAGCCCTCATTAGCGTCAAATTGATTTCTGGGGCTGCAGCACCCGGTCAATGGCAGACCCCCTCCCCTACACCCACCCCTAGTGAGAAGTAAAAGGCTGCAGTCCCAGTGGGGTGCTTGCGCTTACTGTAAACCCATCCAGACTCCCCACCGTGTGTTTGCACACAGCCCTCACCTCTTCAGCTCCCTTTCACAAGGACCCTGCTCCACTGTAAACATTTTAGCAAAGTGCATTTTGGGGGGTGAAGTATGAGCTCCAACAAAACGCTTTGTAGTTCAGGGAAAATGGAACACCTCAATTCTCATACATGTAACACTTATTAGTGGTCAAGGGTGAACACTTGGATTTTATCTGAGGATGGAATTCTATTTCTAAATTCCCCTATTATCTAGAGATCAGCAGGATTAGTTTCACTGGCAAATAATGAGACAGAAAAGGCCCAATTAGAGTATTTAGTCCTTATATGGTATATTTCATCCAAGTGTTTCAAAGCCTTTTTTGATAGTCATAAAATTTAGGTAAGTAAATGTTATCAGTTCCAAACCTAAGTGAGACATGCAGTTGAGCCCAGAACCTGTCTTCCCAGGTGGTTCTTGACACTTATGCCCCTTCTTATTGCCTTTTTTCTAACTTCTCCAGTCCATTTTGTGGCAAATTTTCATTTGCTATGTGTCCGGGAAATATGAGAAAGCCATTGCTTTATATGGTCATTTGATTTTTAAGAAAGAGACATTGACCACAGGCATAAGATCCTTGATTTATAGAACTGGAAGGGACCTTAGGAATCATCTGGTCCCATCTCCTTCAATGCAGATATTATTCAGGAGACACAGAAAGGGCACATGACATGCTCAAGGTCACACAGCAAGGTGATGACTGAGATACTACTAGAACTCTGGATGTGGGAAGTTGGGAGGTTTTTGTTTGCTTGTTTTGACAACTGAAAACAGGAATGTAGAGATTTTGTCAAGAGTTTTCAGTATGGTGAATATGTAGTATGAGCATTATAATGCTGAAATACAAAGACATCAACAAACCTTTGAATCTAAGTGATTGAATGGAAGACTATTCTCACCCTCATATATATATATTCTGCTCCCACCCTGAGGAAAACAGCTAAGAGTCCATTTACTAAGTTAATCAAGGTGTGGTGATAGGGACACAGTGTAGGGAAAATTGGAAAAGTGAACTGGGCAGCCTGAGTTTGAGGGTATTATTTAGTTTTCTTCAAGAGAGAGAGGCTCTGTAATTAATGGATTCATCATCTGGCCATTGATCAGATACACTTTTTCAGAAGGGAAGGGATAGTCCATCAGACCATTCAGAAATTTGACAAAATATCCCACAAGATTGTTCAACTCCTTTCATTCTGATTACATGCTCCTTCATCAACTATCTGATCTCTACCTTGATACTCTAGGGCAACTGGGTCCTGGAAAGGTGGATGCCTCAAGAGTACACATGACCGTTGAGTCACTAGAAAGTCCTAGATGCCATTAAAATCAGAAAATGCTAGCTTTTTGGTTTTTACATTAGTTTTTTTAAGTTTGGTTACTGTGAATCAATCATTTCTAAATGAGCCCATCATCATCTTCAGAACTATTCAAAACTGAAGATCAGAGATTGGACCATGACAATTTCCCCTCTCCATTCTCTCCCATCATCTTCTTTTATCAAATTCTATGACTCTTCTGAGACAACCTCCCTTATTTCATCATATATTGCTAAAATAATACATAAGAATAAGTGGATTTTAGCAGGGAAGAGAAATAGGAGAAGATAACATTTGAAGTGAAGTAGTAGAGACAGTGGTTGTAGCAGGTTTATACGTGGAGTAGGTAAAGCAAGGGGGAGTCTCTCTCTTTTTAAAAAAGATTTATTTATTGATTTTAGAGAGAGAAAGCACAAGCAAGAAGGGCAGAGAGAGAGGGAGAGAGAATCTCAAGCAGACTCTGTGCTTGACCAGATGCCAGGCTCCATCTCACAACCCTGAGATCATGACTTGAGCCCAAACCAAGAGTCACATGGATACTTAATCAACTATACCACCCAGGCTCCCCAAGGGGGAGTCTTTTCTGACCAAGGAGGTGAAATTTCTGGAGTGGCTTGGTATGTCACAAGGAAATAGGGAATCAAACATATCTATAGACATGCATAAATGAGTAAGACATGGATGCTCAAATTCAAGTTCTGCCTAGACCCTCAGTCATCAGCCCCTTCTGAAGTCCCTGGAGTGAGTATAAGCAAAGAGGAGAAATCAAGACAAATGAAAGTTACTATTGACTGTGGCTTTGGTGTCGCAACTTATTCTAAAAGTCTAGGGAGCCAGAGTGGAGCAACCTAGTGACAAGAGGAAGAGAAAGACAGAGGAAGAATTTTCTAAGAATAGGACTGGCTCAATTTACTTGCATCATCTTACTACTACAGGGTCTTGGGCAAAAAAGAAACTGCCAAGAGGTGGAAATTCTAAGGAAGGGTCTGCTCTGTACTTAACATTAGATACCAGATAATGTCATTGACTTTGAGCAGCACTCCAGGGAGCGTGGGGGATCAGAGCGTGCATGGGGAACAGCAATTGTGGTCTGAGATGCCTGGATCTAGATCCAGGCACAGAAAGGTGCGGAGAGATGGAAGGCCCTGTGAGACGCTGAGAACTCGTATCATGAGAGGGGAATAGTTGCCTGTGGGCTGCAGAGCACTGGCCTTCCATGTACATGCTGCCCTGGGGGGGGGGAGGGGCAGCTTCATAGGCCAGTTTAGGGCTTTAGATCAAGGATGGTAGGATCCCTGGGAAACAGTGATGGAGCGAGTTAGTCAGAGATGTCCCCATCTGGGGCTTCCAATCCCTCACAGGGAGGGTCAATTTCGGAATGCCTTCTGAAAACCACAGGCAGAGAAGATCGCTTTAATAAAGACATTGAACAGCCACGGGAAGACAGTTCTGGAAGCGAAGGAAAGAAGCAATCTGAGGAATAGCGGTGGTACAAAAAATGCTGTTTTAAGTTTTTTTGCAGTGTAATTCTCTTAGAGGTGAAGTTTTAATAATCCATATGAACTTATTATTCACAATTTTTCTGAAGAATGACAGGCAAAATGGTCTTCTCTGTTAAGAGTGACAACAGAGCCCAATTATGCAGTATTTTTTTTTTTTAATAATGGAACAGAATGGGCATACTTTCCAGAGGCAGGCCCAGCAGCCACTGTCACCTTTTCTCTGGAACAAAAGGAGAAACTTGTCCCTTCCTCATCTGTCTGTCTGCTCATTCAGCATTTATTGCACAATGCACCAGGCTGGGGTAAGTGCACGGTACAAGATGCTAAATAAGATACAGGCCTTGCTGTCTCAAAGTTTTCAGTCAGCTGAGGAGACAGATAAATAGGATATTACAACAGTGAAAAGCTCAGCCAAAACTCAACCCTCCCCCCTTGCTTTCTGCCTTCTCTTTGCAAGAGTCACAGGCCTATCATGGAGTCACAGGCCTATCAGTCACTGGAGACAAGGACCATGAAGTGAGGGAAAGAGAGTCTCCATTCCCTGGTCACTCCCTCCTTCTGTTGGCATCAGACCCACGAGACTGCTCCACAAATGGGAAGTTCTCTCCTGGAAGTTAGGACCAGGGCAAGAGGGAATGCAAACCTGGCACAGGAGGAATTTTATCTGCGTGGCCCCACGCAGGCCTCTAGGACCTTCACTTGAGGGGTGTCTCATGTGTGGGCCCTGCTGTCCACTTTGCTCCCATGCCCACAGCATCCTTGCAGGTGGGCTGTCTTTTTAGCTCTGGAAGATTTGGAGATCTCCTTATCTTAGGTGCAGAAGTGTTCCAAGGATGTATTGTTCTTCTGTTCCTTGTTTTGGGAACTCAGGGGACTCCTTTGACATGTAGGCTCATGAACTTTTGTTCTTGTATTATTTTTTTGGGTGGAGGTTGGCCCTCCTGGATTAGTCATCTGGGTCTTTTTTCTCTTATTATGTATTAGGTCTTATTAACTATTTGGTCTGCTTTCTGGTATATTCCCTTGCCTCTATCTCCATTTTTTTTTCTTTTTTAAAGATTTTACTTGAGAGAGAGAGAAGGGGAGAGAGCATGAGTAGGGGGAGGGGTGGAGAGAGAAGCAGACTCCCCACTGAGTGTGAAGCCCGACTAAGGGCTCAATCCCAAGACCCTGAGATCATAACATGAGCCAAAAGCAGACGCTTAACCCACTAAGCCACCCAGGTGCTCCTATCTACAAATTTTCTATTGAAATTTTTTTACTCTGACACTGATCATTTTTATTTCAAAGCCTTCTTTATGAACTGCTAGTTGTTCTTTTATAATAAAAGCATGTTCTCATTTCATGGACCCAACTTTGTCTCAAATCTCTTGCAGAATACTAATGCAAGTAATTCTGGTTCACTGAATTATCTCCAGTTCCTCTGGGGTCATTTGTTTGTGTTTGTTCTTTCTTATTCATGTTTGCAGTCTCCTCGAGGGTCTGCTATTCCTTTGTTATCTGTTCATGGCTGATCGATGGGGTTGGTGTGCATGGATGGAGTGTAGACTGGCTGGGTGAGCAGGTCGGGAGCCAGCCCACATCTTGGGAGCTCCCAAATGCTTGAATGAGTGGGTTTCAGTCCTGCGGTCCCAAATCTCACACTGGCAGGCCAGAGTTTTCCTGCCTGAGTCCTTGAATTTCTCAAGCTAAAGTCTGACACCTTATGTTTCCAACAGTCTCAGGAACACCTCCACCAATCAGATATGCCAGCATTTTCATCTCTAAATGCCTCCAATTCACTGATTTCCTTCATAAACCTGCTTCCCTCCTTCCCTTTCCAATTTCTGATAGCTACACACTCTTCCCAGTGTTAAAAACCCCCGGACAATGTCTGAATGATCTTATTCTCCGTATGCAGGCTATTCGCAAGCTCTCCAAGATGCCTCTTGACTCTGTTCATCCTCTTTGTTCTCATTACACCCTCTACAGTCAGGTCAGCATGATTTATTTCCTGGAAAACCTCCAAGTGTCCTTCTAGCCTCCTATCTCTCACTGTTAGGTTAATATTCTCCAAACATAGTTCTCTTTACATCATTCTGCTGCTCAAAATTCTTGCCTGGATCCCTTCTTTTTACTTATTAAGGCCCAACTTCTTAACCTGTTGTGCAAGGGTTCAACCCACTGCTTCTCTTGCACTGCCTGTGAGAGGCAGAAGCAGTGGCGTGAGCTCTGGGGACAGAGAGACACCAGTCAGGTCGGGCCCACTGAGCCACACAGCCATTTCTCGGCTCTAATTTTGGGATAATAAAGTACTTACTTACAGGTTATTGAGAAGACTTAAGGAGATAATGCTAGCAAAAACAGAGCACAGAAACACCCTTTAAAGGTGATACTTATGGATAGACCATGACTATTATCGTTATAATTCACACCTTGCATCCACTATCGTGCAACCAGATTGGTGTCCTCTGTTCCGATTAGAGCCCACCCTTTTCTCCTTCTGTGCTCTGGCTCATGCTGGGTTTTTGTTTGTTTGTTTGTTTGTTTTTTTGTTTTGTTTTTTTTTTTTTACACATTAAGTGCCCTTCCTCCTCTCTTCACTGTCAAATTAAAAAAAAAAAGATTTTATTTATTTATGAGAGAGAGAGAGAGAGAGCGCACAAGTAGGGGGAGCTGCAGGCAAAGGGAGAGGGAAACAGGTTCCCTGCTAAGCAGGGAGCCCAACGCAGGGCTGGATTCCAAGACCCCGGGATCATGACCTGAGCCAAAGGCAGATGCTCAACCTACTGAGTGATCCCAGGTGCACCTACACTGTCAAATTTTTTAATATTTAAAAAATTTATGGTTAACGTATACATAACACAAAATTCATCATTATAACCATTTTAAGTTACAGTTCAGCAGCATTAAGTGCATTCTCATCGTTGTGCCACCATCACGACCATCCCTCTCCAGAAGGTTTCCATCTTCCCTGACTGTGGCCCTCATTCCCCATTCCCTCACTCACTAGCATCTGCCCACTGGGCCATCATTCTGCTTGCTGACTCTAGGCATTGCTCTATTCCAGGTACCTCAAATAAGTGGAGTCATATGCTATTCATCCTTTTGTATTGGGTTTATTTTGGTCCATATGAAGTTCAAGGTTCATTTAGGTTGTGGCATGTGACAGAGCTTTATTTCTTTTTAAGCCTGAATCATCTTCCATCAGATGGAGCTACTACATTCTCCATCCACTCACCCATCTTGGTCCCCTGGTTTCCTTCTCCATTTGGGCTTTTGTGAATAGTGCTGCTATGAACACAGGTGTGCAAGTATCATGTGTTGCCCAGCTCTCACTTCTGTGGGGCGTACACCTGGAATTGGAATTGCTGGATCATGGGGGAGCTCTGTGTTTAACTTTTTGCTGAACTGCCACACTATTTTTCACAGTGGCTACAGCTACTGTCAAATGTTAAATGTCCTCCAAGATCCAGTTCCATTTCCACCTCTGCTGTGAAGCTTTCCGGATGCCCTTCTGGACAGGGCTTGGGTGGCATCACGATTGTGCCACAACTGTGTCACCCTGGAGGTGCAATCCGTCACTTGGGGTGATGGTGTTTTACTTGTAGACCACATCCCTTCAAGCCCCTCCTTGAGGGTCTTTTTTGTTTCCAATGCTGCCTTACTCAGAGCAGGTGCTCACATATTTTGTGAATGAAAAAAAGAGGGAATGAATGAATGGAGAAATGCCAGCCTCTCTCTGAAACACCTCCAGATCCTGACAGCTCACGGGGGAGAGTCCCAGGGATGTGTGAGGGCTGCCACCGCAGAAGAGACCAGCTACCCAAATGCAACTGCACCTGAACGTGGGTGGTGAGCTGCCTCTGCAGTCTCCTCACAAAGCTAGCATCAAACTCTTTGCGTGCCTTTCTTGGCTCTGTCTCCTCTGTCACATTAGGAAGCAGCATGTGTTGCCAGTGTCTGGCGGATTTCCCTAATAAGGAAAAAAGGTTGCCACTTGGGTCTGCAGAGGCATTTTGGATGCATTGTATTTAAATTTTGTTTTCATTGAAAATTTATAGCCACCACCTTCTACTCTAATGTAATGAATAATTAGAAGCAATTACAAGGAAATTTAGCAAATTACTAAGCCATCTAGGAGTAAAAATTAGTGTTTATGGTGTTTTTCCTTTGCTGACTGGCAATCTGAAGTGATATATGATGTGCATGCAGACACCATGCACAGATACCTTTCTATGCACCTAGCAGTTTTCCAGTAAGATCATAAAAATCAATGCATGGCAGTAGAGTCTTGTGACATTAAAGGGTCTGCTTAATAAATATTGGATGATGGGGGAGGGGGAATGATGAATTTGAGCAGTAGAAACTTAACCACAAAAGGTTTTATGCTGGTGCATAGAAGTAACTTTTTTTTTAAGTTTATTTTTCCATTTATAAATGTATATTTTAATTAAAGAAATTAAGGGAACAAAACCAGAAAAGGGAAGAGATTTAAAAATGCTGTGTACACTCTTCACCCAGAGAACATAATTTTTTCACTTTGGCATATTGCGTTTACATTTTCTATGCATTTTTGTGTTTTGTCATAGTTTTTACCACACTGCACAAAGATGTCATGTTTTTATTTTAAAATTTAATAGAATCATGTAAACATACTGCCATGTGACTATGGCCAAGTCACAGAGAGAACATGATTATTTTACATTCTTTATATGATCATAATTTTAGCTGGTTTCCCCCTTTTAAACCATTATAAATAATGCAGCAGTGGGCCTCATAATACATACAGCTTTTTTCTACATTTTAAAATTAGGATTCCAAGAAGGATTCCAGGGTCAAAGTTTGTAGACTTTAAAAAATGTTTTTTAAATTTTCTGAGAGAGAGAGAGAGAGAGAGGTGAGAGGAGAGACGGAGGGAGAGGGAGAGAGAATCCTAAGCAGGCTCCATGCCCAGCCTGAAGCCTCACGTGGCACCCCATGTGGAGCCCCACATGGGGTGGACTTCACAACCCATGATATCATGACCTGAGCCGAAATCAAGAGTTGGATGCTTAACTAACTGAGCCACTCAGGTGCCCCAAAGGTTATACAGACTTTTCTTAAGGTTCTGGATTCTTATTGCCGAATTGCTTCCTTAAAAGCTTATACTTAGGGGTGCCTGGGTGGCTCAGACGTTAAGCATCTGCCTTTGACTTAGGTCATGATCCCGGAATCCTGGGATTGAGCCCATGTCAGGTTCCTGGCTCAGTGAGGAGTCTGATTCTCCCTCCACCCCTCTTCCTGCTCATGTTGTCTCTCTCTCAAATAAATAAATATTTTTTTTAAAAAAACCATATACTTATTTTTCAACCTGTGTTGTTGAGAGTACCCATTTCATTGCACCAGCACCAGTGTAAAATAGTGCCATTAAAGTATTTTGCTATTTGAGAACCAATTTTCATTTCTTCTATTATAACTGGGGTTGGATTAACTTAGGATCAGTCAGGTTCAGTAGCAGGAGATAGAATTCACCTGATCCAGTTTATGGAGATTTGTTCTATTACCTGCTTTACAGAAGAAACAGGCCTGGGGTGAGCTCTTGCAATGACTTTGAGAGTTCAGCATAGTACTGGGTCACAGTCCAACACAGTATTTGCCAGTGGAGACTGCAGAAGGAGCACAAAACACAGCCTTGTCCCACTTCCACCTTCTAATATAAATCTCATCTGAAACCCCAGTTTCCAGGGAGTCCCATAAATGCAGTTTTGGGGTGGAAATCCAGCTTCTGGGGTTCAGGAAGATCCATAAGAAGGAGAGCAGAATGGAATGATGTTTTAACTCATTTGTGATGTTTGTTAACCTGTTGCATGGCCTCTTAAATGAATTATCTTTTTTTTTAGAGAGAGAGAACATATGAGAGAGCAGGCGGAGAGGCAGAGGGAGAGAGAGAGAGAGAGAATCCTAAGCAGGACTCCACACCCAGTGTGGAGCCCAACTTGAGGCTCAATCTTACAACTTTGAGATCATGACTTGAGCTAAGACCAAGAGTCAGACTGACTCTTAACTGACAGAGCCACCCAAGTGCCCTTGAATTGTCATTTTCTAACCATTTCTGGGCTAACTTGTAAAAGAAGCTGCCAGAGACAAAGATATGATGTCATTATTTCTAAGAAGCTTATGGCCTCACTCTTAGCACAGCTGGAGGTCAAGCGAAAGGGGGAGAGCAGAGGATGACCTCATTGGCTCCATACTGCATGGGGTCCGAAGGTCTAAGGTGGGTTTCTCTGTACACATATCAATGAATATTTGAGCACAAAAAATAGATAAGTTGTTTTATTGAATACAGCAGTTTGGTGATTCAGTTATAGTTTCTCTTCCTGTTATACTGGACCTTATTCATTCATTTACTTCTTTAAAAATAAATTATGATCATTTAAACATTATCATTAATGAATTGAAGTCCCCTTCATACCCTCAACTTGCCCATCAGAACTGCATAATCCCAGGGATCCCTGTTCACACAGAATATAGTGGGAGTGGCACCCTGTGGAGTCATGTCCCAAAGCATGTTCCCTGCCAGCTCCCTCAGTTGGAGGATTGGTTCTACTTCTTCTCCATAAAATGCTTTTCTGAAAGGTGCTGGCACCCTGGGGAGCTACAGAGAATTATAGGGAGGGGCCTTGGAAAGCCAAGAGCGGCCTTCTTTCAGAGCTGATGTGAATTCAGAAGACATCACTCAGGGCCACCAACATTCCTTTCCAGAGAAATCCCTTTCTAGTCATGCCTTTTTGTCATCTGAGTTAGCAGAGAAGATTGAATGATTTTGGCTATGGTTATTAGGCTTTTACTTTGAGGGCTCTTTGGAAGCACAACTAAATCTTAAAAGGTAGTAGATTGGTTTAAGAAAGTGGGAATAAAAATCTGTTGCAAAGACAAAACATTAGCAATCTCCTTCAAAAGTCCCTCCACCCAAAGTCTTTCATTTGGGAGCTGACTTGGAACCCTCCTATGGAATTGCGCCATATTGGCCTGCGTACCTAGGTGGAGGGGTTCTGGGCTCTGAGCGCTTCTCTCCTGCTGCTCCTGTCTAAGAACCAGAGGCAAGTCCCTGGATTGAACATGTTCAGATGTTCATGAGTGATAGGAACAAATCTAAGTGAGCTGATGGTTCCCATCTAGTATCTGCTGAAAGTAAATTGGGTGACATCCATTAGGGGTGGGGAGTAGAGGAGGGGCCATTCTAAATATAGCCTAATCTCTTAGGGAAGGGACTTTAAATTCTGCTGTGAGGAAGACAGAAGGCCTTTCCCCCAACCCCCCAGACTTTGAGTATTTTCAGCCATTGTTTCTGGTTTTCCCATAGTCAAGGGTAAGAACTGAGCTGCAAAGGCAAACTGGGTTTAGGCAAAGGGTGTTAGCACTGGGAAAGAGAGATAGGAGATCCAGTTAGGAACATGTCACTTATAGGAAGAGGAATAACCTTCTACTGGACAGTGCTAACGTAGTTGATTTATACCAAGAAGATATAAATACCAGGAGGAGGGAGTTCCCTATTTTCTAAAGCACAACTGGTGGTTTTGGAACAGTTACAATCTATAACTACCATATATTTTGGATTTTCCAGAGCAGTCTGGATTTTAAATATTTGCTTTCGTTATCCCCGTAAAACATCAAAATATTCCGGAAATGTAAATATTTTGACAAGAAGTTAACTCAGTTGAAAGCGTTACAAATGTGTGAATTCATTCCGTTGGTCCTGAGCATAATTCAAGGACCTCAAATGGAAAGCTCTCTGTCACTGATGAGAGGCTTCTGGGCAGCACAGAAGTCTTCAATGGGCTCTGGCACTGAAAAGCCTCTTCTAAAATGTGAATTAATTATGCAGACTCGTCAAGAGATGTTTGGGGAAAAAAAGGAAAATAAAGAATTACTGAACAAATAAAGTTCTTCTCACAAGTGTGAGTTAGGAAAATATGCTAGCAATTTCACCAGAAGATGAACGAAAATGGATGTTAGTGTCACACTAACTGGTATGTGCTTTTTGCTATATTTTTCATTAATATTGCTTCTCAATAAGACAGTTTTTTTAAATAGGTGACTGATTTAATTCTTATATTTTTGTAAGATTTTAAATGAGCTCAGAAATCAGAGAAAGTTCTTTGGGTGAGGAAGCCACATAAGTTAAAAGAGGGACTTTGGGTGCTGGATGGACCAGGAAGCAAAGCCAGTCTCTGCCACATGCCAGATTTACAATAAGTTACTTAATGTCTTGAAGACTCAGGTCCTTTGTATGAAAACTGGGAGAAGTAAACAACTCAAAAACATATTGTGTGAGGATCAAGTGATTATAAAATTGCTTGACCCAGAGCAGATATTCAATAAATGATAGCTGCTAGGGGTGCCTGAGTGTCTCAGTTGGTAAAGCATCCAACTCTTGATTTCAGCTCAGGTCATGATCTCAGGGTTATGTGATCAGGCCCTGCATCAGGCTCCATTCCACTGTATTTGAATTGTTTGTTGCTTCTGTGAACCTGAGCCCTAGTAAGGCAAATGTGGAATAGAGCACCCTGCTTATGAGAGATGGACAGATAGAATGAGCAGAAAGTTCACTTCCACTTTATTGAACAACTGGAACATGGGGCTTGTCTGTTACTGGAGCCTAAGAGCCTCTCCTGACTGATGCGGGAGGGAACCCAGAGGCTTCCCCTGCTAGCTCTTGTAGGACCCTGAGGGGGGAGAGAGGATTAGGACAGTCCACTGGACCAAGACCAAAGAGGCACATGGGCTTCGGACAGGGTGATTGTGATTGAAGGGAGGTGATGGGCATCCCAGCAGTAAGCACCAGAGGGTAGGGATCCTCATCTTCTAATAGACGTCGAAACAAAGAAACTATTGTTCATTTCCCATAGGTGTTAAATTTACTGGCTGAGTACCAGGAAAGTCTCAAGGGAGATTACAGGGATCCAGAGACCTCCCACATGTCCTTACTGCTGCCATCTCCTTTACCTGTCAAAACTGAAAGGATGGTGACGTCATGTTAATTTCTGCAGCAGGAGGACCACAAGCTGGGTGACTGTGGCTGCTTTGAAGGGTGCCCTGCCCTTGCCTACCAGGTCTATGGAGAGGCAAGTGACTGGGGGTAAATGCCTTCCCCCTTCCCCGTACCTGTTGTCCAGATGCAGCTAGGGATCCCCCCCAAAGGACTGCTGTCCTGTGTCTGGATTCCTGGAAAAATATGCCATCTAACAAGGGGTGTTTTCAGACACAAAGTAGTTGTTCTGTATTCCCATTAGGTGGCCACACTTCATGGCTGAACCTGAAATTGAGGTCTTTTGCAAATAAAAAGATCTTTTTATGGTCAAACTTCTTTGGGCCCCTCTCCCTCTTTCTGGGCCTCTTTGTTCTCTGAACAAAAGAAAAATGGAGTGTTCTGCTTCTAATAGAGTGTGGTGTCCTTCTCAATCTCATGGCTGGCTCAATTGTCCACCCTGCTGCAAAAGCCTTTATAGAGTAAGATGTTGGGGTGCTGGCATTTCACACATCCAAGAGGTTGATGAGTGGTAAACAACCTTCTGTACACTGAATTACCAGTGCCCTCATCAAACCCTGGACAGAGCATCATCATCTAAACAGTTAATATCCTTATTCATCATTTCCCAAGCTCTGTTCCATAGAACCAAGTTCTAGAAGATCAAATAGGTACCCTGCTACTAAGAGGTTCTGAGGCCAGAACATTTGGAGGTGCATTGTATTTGAATTGTTTGTTGCTTCTGACTAACAACACTCTTAAGAATGTCTTGAGACTCTGACAGATCCTTAAATTAAAAAAAATCTCTTTGACTCAGATTTAATTATATTAGACTTTCACTGTGTTTTCTCAAATTTGTTTGGACTTGACCATGAGGCATTTTTAGTATGGCAAATTATTAACATCCTGAGAAACAGTGAACCTTGACACACTGACTTAGAAGTTGCTATCCTAATTTATTCCCCATGACTTGGGCAGCACAACCTGTGGCCTGGTCCAGAGAAATAAATTTGTGAGGCTAGAGATGGAATTCATCATGGGCTGTGTTCAGTCCAGCCAAGATGTTTGCATGAAGCCCCTCAAAGACTCAGCCTTTTACAACTGGAGGTCCCCAGATGATCATGAATTTCTGGGGCTCACTGGCAACTACCAACTGCTTCTTCAACATTTTGCTTTGTTTTTTGCTCCACCTCTTCCAGTCACTGATCATCTCAGTATCAGTAAGGAACTCACTTGGTCAGTCACAACCAAGGCCTTCCAGTGTTCAGGTATGTCTGTGCCAGACAGAGTAATGGTCCCCCAAAGATGTCCATGTTCTAATCCCTGGAACTTGTGAATATGTTCTCTTACATGGCAAAAGGGATTTTGCTAAAGTGGTTAAGGATCTTGAGGTGGGGAGATTGTCCTGTATTATCTATGTGGGCCCAATTTAATCACAAGGGCCCTTATAAGAGGAAGACAAGAAGCAGAAGTGGGAGTGATACACTCTGAAGATGGAGGAAGGGGCCGTGAGCCAAGGAACACAGGCTCCCCCCAGAAACATGAAAATGCAAGGAAATGCATCCTCCCCTAGAGCCTCAGGAGGACCACAACCCTATCTGCATGCTGATTTCAGCCTGGTGAGATTATTTTGGACTTCTGATCTCTAGAACTGTAAGTAATAAATTTACATTGTTTTAAACTACTAAGTTTATGGTAATTTATTACAAGAAAGTAATACAATGCCTTAATCCCATCCTATCTCAAACTGGCCCAGACCCATATAATTAAACCTAGATTACCCCTTCTATAAGGAGATTATTCTAAACCAGGAGGAGCCAAGTCCTGGGCCCCCTATGAGGGCAGTTGTCCCCTATGGGAATAAGAGTTATTGGTTGTTATGGTCTGAATGTTTGTGTCTCCCCCACATGGTTGAAATGCTGATCCCCAATGTGGTGGTCTTAGGAGGTGAGACCTTTGAACGGTGATTAGGTCATGAGGGTGGAGCCCTCATGAGTGGGACTAGTGCCCTTATAAAAGAGGCTCCAGAGAGATCTCTTGCCACCGTCCCCCGTGTGAGGACACAAGAAGTCAACAGTACGTAACCTAGAAGAGGATGCTTACTGGACCTTGCGGCACCCTGGTCTTGGATGTCTCCCCTCCAGAACAGTGAGAAATACCTTTCCATGTTTCTAAGCTACCCAGTCTGCAGTAATGTTTTATGGTGGCCCCAACAGACTGAGGCACTGGGTGAAAAGGAAAAAGCTAGAAATGTGGTTTCACTGGATAAAAGGCAATCTTAATTGGAGCATTCATGAAAATGTTTATCACCTACATTTAATTGCTCTGTAGCATAAAACGATTATGTATGTGGATAAATATGTATTATATTAATATATCGTCACTTTAGATTTCCCCAATTAACCCTCTACGAGTTTACTCAGCCTTCCTAATTTATTGCTCGCGTAGCACGGTCATCTGTTTCCAACCTAGAAAATTAGTGGGCATATTCCTCAGGCTTATGAGCTATCAGTTCTATGCCTTGACATTGTGCCTGGAGATACAGAGCAGAGGTAGTTTGGTGGTTTCTCAGCCCAAGGTTGAGTAAACAGATGTCCCGGAGTTGATTTTACCCAGAATAATTGCATACAAAGAGCACAAATGTTTAATTAATCAGGAATCTTGTGCTTATTATCTTTTCACTGGGTTTCCACTGATAATGACCCAGAGGAAAATTCTTTTCCTTTGTGTGAATGATATTTTATTTAAAGGTTTTCATTTCATCCTCTGATTTCCTCCCCCTTTCTAGTGAGGGAGACAGTAAGGGGGCTGCGTGAACGGGTACCTGTGCCTTCCGCAGAAGGAGGGCACACCCAGGCCCCTGAGTGTGGAGAGGCAGGGACGCGGCGGGAAGGGGAGCATTTTCACCACCCAAGTCAGCCTCAGACCTCTGCCGAAGTCAGAATAATTTACTATTCTATATTCACTTGGTGCAAACTTCCTTCCCCCAAATCAAAGTTGGGAGGAAAGAAAGGGAGTTATGGAAAGGGCTGACACGCGAGAAAAATGGGAAGATGGTTGCGTATGAAATGAGGTTTGAGTTTTCAGGACTTCACGTTGCAGTTCGGGCTGGCTCGCTAATGAAGGACCTACTACCCTAACCTGGTGTGCGGCACAAAACACTAATCAGGACATTGTTTGCATTAAAGGGCTGAGCTTTCCGGTGGGTAATCATCGGGGAAACCCAGTCAAGGGCGAATAAGGACGGCGGCCCTGATTAATTAAACATCTGCACCAGGACCCTAAGCGAGACTAACCCTGTTGGTTGTGCAAGAGCTCTTGCTGTTAATGCCACTCGTGGAACTGGGAAGCACTGTTTGCTAAAATCCACTCTATATGGAAAGCTTGGCATTCAGGGCAGGGCAGGTCCTGTCTTTCTATATTATTTCGGCTTCTTCCTGTGTCCTTAGGTATCAGGATTCTGGGCGGGACAGTGGGGTCCGTAGCTTATCTCTTCAAGGAGAAAGCTGCATTTGAGTTAGCCTTGAAGCACAGATCAAAGTTGGAAATGTGGAGATGGGGGGGGGGGCGCGTTCTGGGAGGGAATTCCAGGGAGGGGGACTCGGGCGAACAAAGGCAGGATGTCTGGAACTGTAGAGCGTGTCCTGATAACTCCAAGGTCCGGGCTGATTGGAGCACAGGGGCTGTAAAGGTTAGTGGGGATCAGTGTTGCGAAGGCTCAACACCAGCCCGTGGAATTAGAGGTATGTTCTGAAAGCCATCGGAAGAAACTGTGGGCAGCTTCTCGGGTGGAGAGTAGCATGGCCAGAAGAGTGTTTCCAGAGGATGACCTAGAGTGGGGGGAAGGCCGAAAGCACAGGCGAGAGAACGATGTGGGAGGAACTTGGTAGGGCTGTGCTAAATTACAGATCCAGTTTGAAAGTTAGAGCACTGTCACAGAGACCTAATGCAGAAAGAGCTACTGGTAAGGCTTCCAGATAAAACACGGGACATCACTAGACTAAAATTTGTTTACCTGGAATCCAAATTGAACTCGGTGTCCCGTATTTTGTCAAATTTGGCAGTGAGTGGCTGGCGAGGCAGCTCTGGGAATGCACCTCTTAGATCGCCAGGTGTAGGAGGGTCATTCATTGGTTGAGGCTTCAGTGGTGACCTCCTCCCAGCCAGTGACTCAGCTCGGCAGGGATGCTGGAACATGACTCCTCTGCAGGGTGACTAGCTCCAGGACCTCCAGAAGCTGCCATAGGACTGCACTGCAGGCCAGGGAGGCTTCAGCCCACCTTTTTTCTCTCCTTTTCATGGGGTCAGATCTGCCCTGCAGCCCGACAGCTGTGCCAGCCTCTCTTGGCTCCTTACCCATTTTCTCTCACATGCTTTTGCCCTAGAAAAGCTTTGCACATCGAATCCCACCCTGACATCTGCTTCTTGGAGTATGTAATACCTGTCTTGGTTTTGTCTTGGACTAATGTACCTGTGTCCAAACGGAAGTTGTTAGGAGCTGGCTAGGGAAAGCACAAGATTTGTAGCTGTGGAATAGGAACCAGGGAAGATTGTGAAGCAACAGGTGGCAAGAGTAGAGGATTTGGAAGGGACAAAATGTTCAGGTTTGGCTTCGTTTTGTTTAGTCCTCAATGAAGAATATATGTAAAAAATCACACATGATCCATTTAAAAATGCCCATTTTTCATGCTTACATGTTTTTCAGGCAGCTGGGATGCTGCTGCTCAGTCCTAGTCAAAGAACTTTGTCTTAAAGGACTTAGATGGGGATGGTAAATAGACTCCATTTGATGGGGATGGTAAATAGACTCCATTTGCAGAAGAACGCTGATAAATTGGTAGTGACCTTGGAGGGCTGTGCTCCAAAGGGCTGTGCAGCCATGCGGAAGGCACTGGGATTGATTAATGTGGTCTGTTATGGTTGAGGGAGTAGAGGCGGTGGGAGGAGTGCTATCCTTGGACAGCCCTGCCCATGTTGGTGAACTTTTAAAGGCAGCGTCCATGCCCAAAAGGAGGCCATTGGTATAATCTGGGTAAGAAGCAAGAGGGCCTGAAATAGCTGGGAGGGAAAAAGGGAGGTAAATATGAGAATTATGGAACTAGACTGAACAAGACTGGGGAATCAAATGAGTGCACAAGGTAATGGAGGGGGAGGAATCAGGTAAGATTCTGAGGTTTCAGTGGTTGGGGTATGTGTGTGTTTTGTGTAACTAATCAGACTATGCTCTGTTTGCCAATTGGTACTGGCAATTTTTTTTAAAGACTTTATTTATTTATTCATGAGAGACACACAGAGAGAGGCAGAGACATAGGCCGAGGGAGAAGCAGGCTCCATGCAGGGAGCCTGATGTGGGACTCGATCCCGGGTCCTGGGACCATGCCCCAAGCCTAAGGCAGATGCTCAACTGCTGAGCCACCCAGGCATCTAGGGACTGGTAATTTGAGTTACCTTCAGACATCTAGTGTCATCATCAGTCTGTCTTTTGATGGTCATTATATTCACGTGCAGGTTTTTTATATGGATGGAGTGTTTGGCTGAGGAGATTCATTCTGTTGCATTCATTCAGTTGCAATCATTCAAAGGCACGGATTCATGCTTAGTTATACACGTTTGTTCTTCATATGTACGTACATATATAGTAATGCCATCTGTTCTGAAGTCGCCTCAGAAAAGTTCCAAGTACACAGTCCACCGTCGACATGTATTATTCAACTTCTCTTTACTGGAAATAGAATGTATTGATTTAAAGTGGGTTTAGATTAAGAATATGAACCACACTTGATATTCAAGAGCAGCAGTTTGCACGGTTGTGTTAAGGACAAAAGAACATCTGTCTGGCCCTGCCTCCCAGCAGGAGGCCCCATGCTTGGTCAGGCGTGCACCCACAGCGAGGGAAGGGGGTGACAGAGGCTCTGGGGTTCGTCACCACAGAACTCAGAGGACTGACTCACTTCCCTTCTCGAGATGCCAGCCATGGTTTGTGGTGGTGGCTCACCACACTGGCGAGGCGCTTGCCTTTCCTGCCTTTCTTGTTCCATGTGATCTCGTCCCAAGGTGCCAGCTCCTGGCTCTCCAACTTGGGGACGCATACATTTTTTCAAGAGGGTGGAGGGAAAATCAACACGAAGATTAATGGACTTCAAAGAAGGGAGAAAAGGAAAATACTGGAAATTTCGGCCCATGATTCAACTTTCAGGGGCACAAGAGTATGCTGGAGACAAGGAGGAGAATCAAACCTAGCTCTGAGACTGGAGCCTTGAATTTATGAGATCCTTTAGAGAACTCACTGAATATCAACATGGCCATGAAAGTAGATGTTGAATTTTGTCCTATTTACTTTCCTTCCCTTCCTTCCACCCTCCCTCCCTCTCCTCTTTAATGGTGGTGGGCCTTAGCTTCAAAATGAATTTTAAGTTTAAGAGAATTCATTTAAAAATAGGTTTTCTAGCCTGCATTTATAAAAATAATTTCTCCCAACTGGAACAAGAACATATGTTCCACATATGTGGTAATGCTATTGTACAACATGCTATTTCTGAATACCACACAAAAGTAAAATACTAATCTAATTTTAAATAGCATGGGATATTTCTAGTGAATAGCCAATTCAATATTTCACACCAGAAAGACTTTTCAAAATGCTCGGTACAAATCTAATGATAGGGGTTAGGTTGTACATAGGTAGACCACTCTTCATTGCGTGTGTCGGCAATAGCTAGCTTAGTTCTAGTCACACTGTTTATTGTGATATGCTAAATTACCCGAATCTGTTGTACCACTATTTCTCTCTAAAAATCTCAGTTTGTTGCCAGAGAGCTGCTCTCTCAACTGGATCTGTACAGGGCTTTAGGGAAATCGGACCTTCAGTTAACCTAATCACAGGTGTGAATTCCTTATGGGCCCCCAGAGGACAGCCCATAGAATGTGTTTCCCAGCTGTAAGAGGTACCCTGAATTCTAATATGTAACCACTTCCTGAGGGAAGGGTATGATCCCTGGCTGCCAAACAGGGACATTTTTGTAGTGGCTTGATTGGGTAAAACATGTTTAGGTGGAATAGATACCATGTACCATGCTCATGCCTTCAACCCCTGAGTTGGGTGAGGATGTGGTGATTTGTGGGGTTCAGCTGTACAGGCAGTCTATAGACTGGGTAGTGACTGAGCTTGCCCTTTGTTGGTGACCACTGCTTACTCTCCAGCAGGAAGAACTTAGCCAATGTCTCTCAATTTGCAAAATGGTGCCAAACAGGCCCCGAGAGAAACATTATCAAAGGCCTTTTTGTCTTAGAATGCATCAGTGCTGAGGAAGGGAATGTTATGCATGGCATGCATGGATGGGCTTTCAACCCACCCAAGTCCAAACCTCATTTTCTCTCTGGGAGAGAGGAAGGTGGCAGGAGAGGAAGCCAAGAGGCCAGGATGCTGCCAACATTCAAGTGGGAAGGGCCCTCCTCTGGAATGAGCATGCTGGCAGAGAAATGGGGCAGAGGAATGAATTTTAGAAATGTTGTGGTGAATGAGACACTGAGATTTATTTTAAAATGAAAGATTTATGAAAATAACCTGGTACCAAAGGAAAAGGAGACTTGAGGGTTGAAATAGATCATGGTTGGGGAGCTGGGATGATGTGGAATGCAGAACGATGTGGCAGGGAGGGAAGGTGAGGGGCCAAGAGGAGAGTCCTAGGAGGGGTCAGTGGAGGGGGCACAGGCTGCTGAGATGGAGGCTCACTTCTCATCCTGCTGCCACCTCAGTTCCTGTGACCTGGCAATTGGTTTCTTCTGTGCAGGGAAAGGGGAGCTGAGACACATTGTTGCAAAGGACAGAAGTCCACCAGGCTTGGAGAGGTGGAGGAGGAATTTAATGTGAGGGTAGGCAGTAGCTCCAGGAACCCAAGGAAGGGGTGAGAGTCAGGGTGAACTGCAGGGATGCAGCAGAGCTGGAACTGATGGACAGGCTCTTTGGGGCCTGGAGCCCAGCTTTAATTAGCTCTGAAAGTTTTCTGTCCCGGCACTGGTCCTGCCCCAGATCCGCATTCCCAGAAGGGCAACTCCACTTGGTCTGGCTTAGGTCATGTTCTCAGCTGTTGGCCAGAGGAGGGCACCCAAACCATGAGCAATGGCAGAGAGGTTCTCCAGGAAAAAGACCGAGGTGCTGTTATCAGGGAAAGAGGGAACTGGAGCCGGGCAAGCAAGAAAGCAAGTACCCACTGCGCAGGGTAATGACAAAGCCACTGCAAGACCTTGTCTTGGGTTTCATGAGATCATGGAACGGAAGGGCATAATATGCACCTGACGTTGTTACCTCATTTATTTCTCCCAATTACCCAGAGAGAGAGAGTGAGAAAGCCAAATGAGGACTCAGGAAATGTCCTGGGACTCACACCTTGGGCTGACATCCAGTGGTGGGTCCCCACGGCAGGTGTGTCTCTGTGGTGCCGGCCCAGAGAGCTTCGGGGGGAGGAGGGTGTGGAATGGCATTTTCCAGCCGGAAGCTGTCCCAGAGTTCTGGGGGCTCAATATACACACAAGAGTCTTTTCATTAAAGCTCCTTAATAGAAACTTGAAGTCCCAGTGCCTGTCTCGTTATCTTAAATATTTTCGGGAATGCTAAAGGGTGGGGAACTGCCACTCAGAGCATTTCTGGAAAGAACTACTAAAGGAAGGTCTAATGTGCCAGGTTCGGTCCCTCTCTTTCGGCCACTGCAAAGCACCTCCTTGTTTCTGCAGTGAGATGTTTGGTTCCAGTTGATACATTGCTGGGTTCCCACCGACAACCCCTCTGTGAACCCCGCCCCCCCTCCTTATGATGAGATGCAAAGATTTAACGGTTTCAGGAGGGAGGCTACCTAATTTGACACACATTTGACACACACATTTGACACATTCCACACGTTCTTGTGCTTGAATAACACCACCTGTAGGTTGGTGAGATAGCTTTTTCAACGTGTGGTAACCCGGGAAGCTGCCCTTTTCACCCTGTTGTGGGAAGGGCGGTCTCACACATTTTTTCCACAGTAATTTGATTTCATCTGAGAACAACTGCAGGAGCTACTGTTGGGAAAGCAACCCAAGGTTCAATGTGGAGGTCATGATTAGTATGAGATGTTTCATATCTGTGACACAGTTGAGTTCTAGTAAATTCATCAAGGAAGCATCCTGTTAGGAGTTCTTATCAGCATTGGCAGGGGTTTCAGCATTTCACCACCAAGATGGAGATTACCCCCATCCTGGGCAACAGGTGTTTTGAGTGTTCTGAAAAGCCCAAACAGCCCAAACTTTGCCCAACAAAACCTCTCTATGCCCTGGGTTGGCATGAACCATCATCTTTCTCATGCTATGGGTTTTGTTCTCTAAAGTTTTTACATGTGGAGTCTTCCCTTCGGTGTTCAGGTACCGTGGGACCAAAGGTTAGCTTGGGCAATGGGGTCTAACCTTCCTCTCCCACAAGCCCACCTTAGTGACACAATTTGAGTAGAAAAATGCGAACAGTTTCAAATCAAGTCTGTTGGCCTCCATCTTTCAACCAGATGGCCACCCCTAAGACTTTTACTAAATAAATTCTGGAGATTTCCTTAGGAGGGTCAATCTGATGAGTAGTACATTCAGAATAGAGGAATCCTAGGCATGGCAGAATTCTGTAAGGGGAATGCTTTCTCAGCTCGCAAATTTTGACTGCAGCTCTCAGCTAATTAAAATATCTATTTATAATAGCATTTGGAGAGATCCTTGAACTTGGGTTTTAAAAACAGAAACCAAAAGAAATAGTAAGAAGGAATCCCAAGGACAACTTGAACCACACATATCTTAATGCATAATTAACATGGATATTATATACATAAAAAAGTACCACAGTGGTTCCCCTAAAAACATTTTTTTTCAGTTCCTTCCCCTTACATTCCTTTTGTAGGTGTGCCTAAGAGAGTTGTCTTTGTTTTTGTAGGGTGTGCTTTATCTTAGTGTAACTCCCAAGTTCACAGGTGATACCCTGCTGTGAGGGTCTGTGTGGGATGTCACCACCTATGACAGGGCTGTTATTAATGAACTGCAGAACACTCTCGATCTTGGTATATATACTAACTCGAAGTCCATACCACATCCTAAGCCTTTAGAGATATTACTTTCCTCCAGCGTTCCTTGCTAACTGCCTGCTTCAAGTTACTTATTTCTCTGGAAAAGATTTCTTGTTTCCTTAGCATGGCCTTGGAGATTTCTGTTTCTCTTTGAATACTTTCTGCCTACTGCCTCCATGTGCTGCTTTATCTCTTATTGCAGAGTGGAGGGAAGTGTTGATATTTTGTTCCAACAAAAATTTTTTGAATATCTATTATATCAGCCACTGGGCCAGGTTGCCATGTGAAAGAGTAAGTTCCAAATGTAATCTGAGTTGAAAACAAATTGCACTGTTATGCAGAAACATGCTCACCTTGATCTCTTCTGGGCACCCTCCCTGGTTACAACTCAGACTCTAACCTTTAACAACTTTATGCCCACAATGGAGGCTAAGCAATCACTGAAGAGCATAGTTTACACAAGAGAAGTATTGGAGAAAACTTAATGGTTGCAGAGATGCTAATTATTTCCTCCAATGATCAGTTCCTTCCTTTCTCCAGGCCTCTTTGCTAGATAAATTCTCTATCCAAAAACAGCCCAACTTTAAGTGCTCTGAAACCCTGTTACTGTTTGCAGCTTATTGCATTGGATGTGGATTCCCGACCCAAGATAAGCCAACCACATGTAGTCTAAAGGTGCAGAGACTACATTGGTTATCTTGGGAGGTTGGATGGGAAAGGGAACTAATTGTGAAAGCTGAGACCTACATTCTGTGGCCTCTGTGATGGGCCACATGCAGGCATTGCCAAGTAAGCCATCAGTACAGGGAGAGAACAAATAAATATATCTGTCTTAACCAGAAATCTGTGTACAAAGAAAAGTCTCTCAGTAGTGAAACAAGAATTCTGAACCAAGAACCTAAGACCTTATTTGGTTTTGAGGTTTGAATTTATGCTATATATGTGGTCTAGAAATATTTGAGATGAGATACTAACGAAAAATGTGATTATGGGCCATGATGTCATACAGTCATGAACCAAACACAAAACTCTGTTGAGTCATACCCTCAGCCCAGACCACAGAGGATTCCCATAAACAAAGCCACACTGAAGACAAGCTCACCAACCCAAATTACAAAATATATTAGGAAACAATTCCCATAATGGAGAATAACAGATAGAATATGTATCAGGATTAGATTCCCAAGAACTTCAGATAGTAGATCTATTGTAGAGGGACTACAAGTATGTTTAAAATGATTAGAGACATAAAATAAGAAATTTAAAACATAATAAATGTGTAAGATATCATGTAAAAAGAGACTACAGATCTGAAAAAGAAAAAATGATTTTTTAAAAAGAAGTAATAACTAAAGTCATTATTTTTAATGGATTAGATATAGCTAAAGAGAAAATTAATGAGCTGGAAGAGAAGTCTCATTCTAATTCAGAATGTATGAGAGAGTAATTAAAGGTATGGAAGATAGAATGGGAAATAATATGATTTTCAAATACAGAATAGAGAATGATGGAGAAGAATCAGTCAAAAAGGAAAGATATAAAATCGTATGATTGAAAGATAAAAATCGTAAGACTCAGGAAGCTATGGGCAAGCCGGGAGCTGACTAACTGAGAATAAATCCAAACCATGAGTCCACTAAAATTAAAATGCAGGACACCAAAACCAAAAACGTTCTTAAAGCAAACACAGAGAAAAGACATATTTCCTACAAACGAAATACTACTGCCAGGCAGACTTTTCAAAAAGCAACAACAGAACCCAAAAGTCAATAAGGCAATATACCCAAAACAGTAAGAGAAACTGTCACCTCTATATCCATTTAAATTATTATTCAACAACAAAGACAAAATTCTATTTTGTTTTAGTTAACAAAGTTTGTCGTGAAGGAGTCTCTAAAGGATTTATTTCAAGTAGAAGAAAACTGAACCAAAAGGGAAGAAGTGAGATTCAGGAAAGGGCAGTAAATTTAAACAGGCCCTGTCTGTGGAAAATAACGATAATGTTGACAGATATTAAGGGTGTAAAACAATGCGGAACTGCAATGTTGAACACCAGTGATATATAAGAATGGTGGGAGATGGGCAGCCCGGGTGGCTCAGTGGTTTGGCGCTGCCTTTGGCCCGGGTGTGATCCTGGAGACCCAAGATCGAGTCCCACGTCAGGCTCCCTGCATGGGGCCTGCTTCTCCCTCTGCCCGTGTCTCTTCTCTCTCTGTGTCTCATGAGTAAATAATAATAAAAAAGAATGGTGGGAGATGATTGGAGTTCTGAATATTGGTAGGTGGGTAGAAATGTTTAATTATTTTATACTTTTTAAAGTCAAAAACGTAAGTGTAACACCCAAAAGGGTTGTATGTATATGCAGACATACAAATGAGATGTATGATGACTATGTCAGTAGAAGGGATAAAAGAAAACTTGATTAGTCCCATTAAAAGGCAGGAAAAAAGAAAGCAGAGATCATGTAAGCAAGGTAAATATAAAGCCCAAAATAAAATGGCAGAAATAAATCCTAAATAAATATAAGTGGACTAAATGTGTTGGTTAAAACAGAGACTAATTTGATAAAAAAAATAATCTATGTGGTTTATATGACACTCATGTAAAATAGAAGGGTAGAGAAAAGAACAAAGGTGAAGGAATGGGAAAAGACCTACCAAGCTAAAAAAAGAAGGGGGCAGGGTTAACAGAATTCCATTTGTACCAGACTTTAGGGCAAGATTCACGGTTAGGGATAGATATTCCGAAATACAACAATTCTAATATATTCCTAATAGCCTCAAATAAAAGGCGAACATTGAATTCACAGGAGGAGCTGTGAAACGTACGTCCTAGACATTTTTACACGACCCTTCAGATAGTTAAAGCAAATTTTAAAAATCAGGAAGACGATCTGAAGAAGTCATTTTTGTAATGACAGTGACCGGGGCCTAGACAGTGCTTCGATTCCAGCTCAAAGGGTCCCTCCACCTGAACCCCCCCCCCTACGCCTAGGGCAAGGAGGGCCCGGCTCCCGGAGAGCGGGCCTCCGCGGCCCACTGCTGGCGGCGTGGCCGGGAACTCTCCCACCTGCTTCTGCCGCCGCTGCGGGCCGCCCCGGCGGCACGATCCTCCACACGCAGCGGCCGCGGCAGCAAGCCGCGTGCCTCCCACGCTCGCCGGCGGCCACACAGCCACGGAAAAGTCCAGCGGCTCGGACGAGCCCACCTCTCTCCCTCGCACATCCACGGGGAGGCGGGCTGCAGCAGGCGGGAAGGCAGCGCTGCTCCTCCCGGCCCCCCAGCGGCCTCCTCCTCGGCCGCCCCCCTCGGCCTTCCCGCACTCGCCAGCCTCGGCAGCGCAAGGGCGAGGGGCTCCTTCTCAGAGACGTGACTCAGCGTCCGCACACGTGACCTCCGCTCACTTCCGGGGCGGAACTGGCCCCTAGTCACGTGGCTCCTCGGAGCCGCAGGGGAGCTTGGGAAATAGTGTCGGCGGAGGCGGGAACAGTCGCGTTTCCGGCTAGTTGGTGCGTGGGCGCAGGGCCCGGGGGTTGGGAGGGGGGCGGGGGTCGGTCTGTTGCCAAAAGGGAAGTGATTAGACCGCGTAGCCGAAGAAAATGAGCCGAAGAAAATGAGTGGCAGCCAGAGCTCCAGTCTTTATTCCCAGTCACAGCCCCATTCATTGCACGTGAGGGACGTTGGAACCTCTCAGGACCTCGGTGTTTCCATGCAGAAAACCGCATCTCAGGTTTGTTACTAAGCGCAGTCAGGAGGAAGAGAGTGAATTGAGGGCTCCCAGGGTTCTCTGTGGGCCCCTGGCCTCTGTAGCCCCTCGTCTGCACGGAGCCCAGGTCCCAGCCGGGCGCACGCTGCGCTGCGGGGCAGGCGGGGGGTGGGGGTTGAGCAGCTCCTGCCGCAGGCTGCTTTGCCTGGAGCCCCTCCTTTCTAATCCTGATCTCCCCTTCCCTCTCCCCCACACCACCTCACTGGAGGGATTCTGCAGATTGATGGACCGTCACCTGGAAGGTGGAGGCAGACCCCAGATCCCTGTGTTCTTAAAGAAAGAAGGATTAATGAGCCCCTTAGAGTTGTCTCTGGGCTGCAGCTCGTCTTGGTGCCTGCCCTGGCCGGGACGACAAACGGCCCAGAGAGAGGCAGGCGGCTCCAAAGCTTTGGTCATGCTGCCCCGTGTGTGACCTGCCCGGTTTGGTCTGTGATCCTCTGTGCCCATTGGTGCAGGTCACAGGCTGAGCTCCTCCCAGGAATCTGATTGTTGGCAGTTGTAAAGTGCAGGAGCCTGGATCTGTCCGAGCAGAGGGTTAAATCATGGAGTGTTTTACAAGGGCAGCTATAGGGAATGTCTTGTTTTCTCCTTATATGGCTATTTTTCTCAGTCCAGAATCCCAGGGTGTATTTTACGTGGTTGAAATACACAAATGGAGTCATAGTCTTAGCCAAACATGCTATGTGGCTTTAAAATTAACAAGCCTCTCTACTTCTGTACCCCAAACACACACACACATGCACCGTTTCTGTTGAGACTGTGGAAAGATACTCCTTCCTTTGTAGCCAAAAATATTCAGTGGGGTGGATTTCTATAATTCCGTTGCTTTATGCATGAGAAAGATTTCTTTTGATCAGAGTAGTTTTGCCAGCATGTGGGTCAAATTTAAGTATCAGGTTTTTAATGAGTGGCTACTGTATGTGAAGTGTGTATCTGCTGGCTCTGGGTAGATGGGCAGAACAGGGCACCAAATGTTAAAATAATAATAATTAGAAAAAGTAAAGATGTTTAATGATGGTTCATGAGGACACTAGTCAGAAGGCAGGGCTTGGTGGGTAAGAGCATGAACTTGCTCCAGGTGCTCAGGGGAAGGAGAAACCTATTTAGACTAAGGTGATCAGGGCAGCTTCCATGGAAGAAGTGGAGGTTTGAACTACATGGATTTGGTTAGGTCAAGAGGAGAGGGGGAGGCATTTTAGTGGCAGAGGCCTCAATGAAATGCCAAAGAAGGAGAATGAAGGGGATTTTTAAAGGAGGTGACCTAATAATCCAGAGTGGCTAAAGCACATAGTTCATGGAGGAGAAGCACTTTGGGAGGGAAAGGTAGATTAGGGCTGGAAGTGGCCTGGGAAGTCAGGCCAAGGAGCCAGGATTTTTACTGCATGATAAAGGGGAGGCATTGAAGGTTTCTGGGTATTTATTTTGATCTGAAGCAGTCTGGGCACCGGGATTCTCAACAATTTCTGCTTCCAAAACTTCACTTACTTACTTATTTATTTACTTATGTATTTATTTTTGATCATCTCAGCAAATATGACAACCTAGAAAATGAAGATTGGATTAGTTAAATATGATCTTTAGGTATTAAAAGTAAGAAAGACTCTTTATGGAGAGTTCTTTTAATGGTGATTTCATAAATGAAAAATGCAGTGCTTATTACTAAATACAGTTCTTGGCCACACCTTCTGGAACACAGATTATGAACTCAGATTTTGCAGGGAGAAGTTGATTGACCAACTTTTATTCTTTGTGGGCAGAAAGGGAAATACTGGAGGAAAAATCTGGCATTGGATTCAGATCCAGAAACCCCACATGTTGAGCAAATTTAGATGAAAATTTGCATTTCGGGGCATTTTGGAGACAATAAAATCTGCCATGAGAATTATGCTCCCCCAAGCCTACTTTCTGAGTCTCATTTAATCTCCACTTGAGTTTTCTTCCAGAGATAGAGCTGGGATTATTATGTCTATTATAAATGTGAAGAAATTGTCAGAAAGTTCCAATGACTTTCCCAGACTCACACAGCTAGTTTGTGGTGGAGCAAGGCTCTCGGGAACGTGGAGGGGGTCCAAGCAGTGTCCTTGCAATAGCGGTTGGTAGTATGTGGCCTCCAGTGGATCAGAGGCCCAATGTATAGTCAGGGAGGCAGCTAAATTAGACAGACAGGCCGTCCCAGCCAAGGTGAGTGAGAGGCGATGACAAAGTGACGGGGGACAGTCCTTGTGAGGAAGAGCTTGAGGATGCTGGCCGGTGGAAAGAGTGATACCACCAACCCCCAAACAACAACCTCCATAGGCCAGACACGATGGCACTCTCAGGAAAGGACTCCCAGGCACAGATGCTATGCTGAGAGGTTGAAGGCACTTGGTTCCCTAGAGATCTTGGGCAAATCACTTGATTTTTCTGAGCTTCAGCTTCCTCGTGGGCAAAATGAAGTGAATTATAATCCCCAAGGGCATGGTGTTAACAGAGATTAGCTGAGAATGTTGGGGCAAAGCATGTGGCTCAGTCCCTGGGACACAGCCATGTTAATACAGATTTTTTTGAATCAGTGCCATCAAGAGCTATCAAGCAGGTGAGCTAGAAAGGATATGGAGATCTGAAGTTTGTGTAAGGACGAGGGTGGCATTGGGTTTACATTTAAGAACAAAAGAGTGGCTAGGCTATAAGGGACTGGAGCTCTTTTTTTTTTGTAATCATTTCTAATCTATCATCGAAACTCAGGCAGGAGAAACACGAGTGTGTGCATGTGCATGCACACACACACACACACACACACACATTGGGCAAAACTAGTGACTACTTTCTGTTGAATACATGCTATAGGGGAGCAAGGTGGATCATGGAAAAGGCTTTTGCTCACAGATGCCTGTTTGTGGGTTTATCAAGGATCATTTAATGGTGATGCTTTTTTCCAGTTTTAAAACCTCCTAAAATATTTAGCACTTGCAAGGGGGAATGCCAGGCTTCCAGGTTACTCGCATAGGTGTTGGGTATGTTTTAAGTTAGGGAAGTGTGATACCTCAAGTCATCTCTGATACAAGATTAGCATCAAAATACATGAGGTCACAGGTTGGTGAAGCCAGAGAGGTTGGGGAGAAAAATCAGGATATATATTAGCTCTATATAATTGTTTACTATCAAAATATATATTATTTGCAAATGTTTATTGTAAAATCCATTGTGGAATATAACTCATTCTTGGCTCTGGAGATCAAAACCATTATTATGTATTGTCATGCTGTTATTAATGCCATAACATACCCTTACATTTTAATATCTTTGATAATTCTAGTATTTATTATGACTGTCTAATTCATATTGGTTGGCTACATTACTAACATTGATTGAGATTGTTGAAGAGCAATGGACATAATGGTTTAGCAAGAATCATGGGGGTGAGTATACTGAAGAGTATAGAACCTGGCCAGTTACAAACATGTTAGCCGATTTAATAAAATAGTTCTTAATTGCTTGAACTCTTCCAGAATCACATTCTTGCTGTTTTTTTCCTGTGTAAATTCTTGAGCTATGTTTCTATTAAGCAGGACCTGGTGTCAGAGTCCTACCACATTATTTGCTTTGCATTGTTCTTTTAAACATTATTAAGTGGGCTCAGTACCAAAAGGACCACATTTATTGGGCCACTTAAAAATAGGAATCCTCTTTAATTCCCATCACCTATGTCACCTATAAAGAGTATACTTATCACGATGAGCCCTGAGTAATGTATAGAACTGTGGAATCACTGTATTGTACACCTGAAACTAATATAACACTATGTTAATTATACTGGAATGATTATAAAACACTTAAAAATGGTTGAATCACTGTATTGTACATCTGTAACTAATATAACACTGTATGCTAACTATACTGTAATTAAAATTCAAAAATATATTCCTTCTTACTTAGAAAAAATGGAATCCTGTTGAGGAGAGACTGGCAGGATGCAGTGGAAGAGGGTCTTTGGAAAGCACATACGGCTCTGTTCCTTACCTTTCTTTTGGATCTTTTCCTATGGTAGTATTTGAGGCACCTAAGCTACCTACCCACATCTCATAGTGAATTTGAGGGAGCTTTCAAGAAGTCAAAATCCTGCATCTTAATACTAGGGCTATTTTATAAGTTTGCCATTAGGAAGAGTCAAGGTCTTGTTTGAGTTTCCAAGAACTATGTGATGCCCTGGCAGCACTCAGATGTATCCATCTTAATTGCACTTAGGCTTGTTCGGGAGCTGGGATGCATGGCTAGCAGAGGCAGACCCAGCTATGGGGAGAGCACTCGCTGCTCACCAGGGAAAACCGTGCCATTTATTCTGAGAATGTGCAGAAACAGCATTTGATTGGGAAGAGGCCTAAGGTCATTTATCTCCCACTTTTAAAATGATGAGATCGATGTGTCTCCCCAGTGGGCTGTCCCCCTTCTATTCAGCAACAATACACTACTTCTTTTCAAAGAGAAATATGCTTCCAATAAGGGGGAAGGGAGGCAGGGGGTGGTAGCAAAGGGGATCAAGCAACTTTCATTGAAGGATTCATTTTTGATTGAAATATTTTGTTCTAATCTTCAACTTCCTTTTTAACTTGGCAGAAGGACCAAAAGAAAAACAATGTCCCTCCTTAGCCCAGTTTATGGCCTGCCAGAGCAGAGGATCCAGTTACTTCTTCCAAATTGTATACGTTGGGTTGTTTGATACATTCTTTTTTTTTCTCTTCTTTTTAAATCTATTGCTCATATACATAGGGTTTTCTTTTAATGGCTTGTCAAAGTGGACTTTGGTGAAAAACCACAGGAGAAAAAAAAACAATGAAAAATATAGATCAAATTTAGCTGGCGATTTAATACTTTTTTTTTTTTTTTTTTTTTTTAAGTCCTTGAGTATGTTGTGGAAGGAATTCTCTGCAAGTGATACATCCTGTAACTGTAGGCAGATGTAATCCCCTGGCCGTGATACCAGCGAAGATTTCCCTTCACGTTGGAGACATTTGCAGCCATTTTGTTCCCTCCCACAAAGAGGAAGTGCGCAGGGAGGAGGACATTTGGGCCCTGTGCATTCTCTGTAATGTTCCATGGTTGTGTTTATAATTCCCAGGGTGCCCTATGAACCTGGCCTTGGAAGGGAAAGAACCCCAGGGTGTTGTGACCTGGGGTTGGAATCTGGGGAGCGCCCATAGGGGCATGTTCTCCTCTCAGAAAGCCCTTTCTCCTTGCTGCCAGTCGGCCTTGTTGCTTTGTGAGCCTCCCTCAAACTCAGCTCCTCAAGGACACAGGCTGGGGTGGACTCTCCCCAGATCCAGTCTGCTCATCTTAGTATTCTGTGCATTGTGTCCTAAGAGGTCGCCGTTTGTGTTACATTCATTTGGATTTCTGCCTTTTCTCCATAAATATGTTAAAAACATATTTTCCCCCTCATGGTGGGGAGTCTTCTTTCTAGTGGCGTATAGGAGATAGATTCCATCTGCTTACCCAGACCAGAAATAGCTTGAGGGTTGTCTTGTTTGCGGCCCCCAGAAGCACACCCGAGACAGTGATTTGAGGGCAAATGGCTTATTGAGAGAGGGTTCCAGGAGATGCCAGCAGACAAGTGGGGCAGGGAGGAAGGGAAGGAAAGAGGCCACTAAGCTAGTGACCACTATGGGCAACCGGGTCTTAATCCTGCCGGGAAAGGTTTCTCGACCTCAGTGCTACTGACATTTGGAGCTGGAGAACTCCTAGTTGTGTGGGCCGCCCTGAGGATTGGAGGAGGTTCACTAGCATCCCTGACCTCTACTCACTAAATGCCAGTGGCAACACACCCAACACGTGATGATCGAAAGTGTTTTCAGATGGTGCCAACTACCCCCTGGGTGGGGGCAAAATGGCCCATGGTTTGGAACCATGAGAGCCACAGGGACCTCTGGGCAAGACACAGCTGCTAACCATCACAGGTCTGGCTGGCATGCACTGAGATGAGAAGGCCGAGGGGATGTACCACCACTGGGCTCTGGAGTGTCTGCTGCCCCCTCTTCTAGAAGCCGAGGAGGGAGCAATCTGGCAAACTGCTATGTCAAAAATAGCATAAACTGAGTGGTTTATAAATACAAAAATTTATTTCTCATGGTTCTGGAGGCTGGAAATCTAAGATCAGGGTCCCCGCACTGTCGAGTTCAGACCGCAGACTGCTGACCTCTCGTATCTTCCCGTGGTGGAGAGCAGAGACAGGAAACAGGGCTCTGGTGACTTTTTATGGCACTTATCCTATTCATGAGGGCCTCACCCTCATGACCTCATGTAACCCTATTCTCTGTCCAAAGGCCCCACATTCTAATACCATCGCATTGGGAGGTAGGGTTTCAACATAGGGATCTGGGAGGAGAGACTGGTATTCAGTCCATACAGGGGACATTGCCACCTGATTATTCTGTGGGTACCTTGAATTCAGTAAGTCTCAAATAGAACTACTGATCTCGCTCCAAAGGCCCTCGGATCTGCCCCCTTCCCGTTATCAATTTCCAGTTGATAACACACTTACCTGCAAAGCAGAATCTCCCACCCAATAGGGCCCATTCCACCTCCAGTATTAGATCTGTCTCCTCCTTGCAACCTCCCGCTGCTTTAAGGCAGGTAGCCTTGCTCATTCATCCCTCCAACATCACCATGGCTTTCACGCTGACCTTCCTCCTCCGAGCCCTCTCTGATTCTTCTTTCCAAAAGGCAATATGTCCATCATCATATTCTATTTTAAAATTTAAAAAATCATTTCCACCACTTTCTGAATGAACTGTGAGTACTTTATCCAGGCGTCCCAAGTCCTTTGTTTTGTTACCTGAGAAGGGTGACTATCCGAGTGATTTAGAGGCAGTACGCCCTGGGCTCAAATCTCAGTGACTCAGGTAAATTACCTGGCCTTTCTCAACCTCAGTTTCTCCAAGTGAAAAACAGGGGCCAACAGTACACATGTGAGTCATCTATAAGAAGTACTTTTAACAGGTCTTGGTCCATCTTAGGAGGTTGATGAAGGTTCTCCATCATTGTTATTACCTGACTTCCAGCGTTGTCATGAGTGTGAAGTAAGGTGACACTTGTGGAAGAGCTCTGCCCACCATATGGTCTTACTACTGCATCCTGTTCCTCATCTGTGGCACAGAATTGTTGGCTCCGGGCTGGGTAGGGAGTGGGGACACAGGAAGGATCAGCACATTGCCAGCGCTGGCACATGGATCAGGAGGCAAGGCCCGCAGGGGGAATGGACACATGGAGCGTGCCTGGGTGAGGAACAGAGTTTTGGGTCTCTGCTCTTCCAGCTCTGAGCTCTTATGAGTTGGGCAAAGCACCAATTGACTCATCAAGTTTTGACATTGGCTGTGGAGCTTGAAATGCCTCCTGTCCAAGAACTCACCACTCTGTCCTGTGAGCCTCCTCGGGAGCACAATGAAAGGATCTAGAGTGTTCCCAGGACACACTTCTGAGTGACTGAACTGGTGGAGAATGTGCAGAGCCCTTATTGTATACAGATGGCACTCTGTATGGCAGCTGGGGCTGGCCAGAAAAAGTACAGGCTGGCAGGCCAGGGTGGGTCCTTCATGTTCTGCTCCAGGGCCCCCTACAGACATCTCTAGGAGAGAGCTGGCCAGGGAAGGGAGGCGAGGAGGTCCCCTTGGACAGGCTCACCTTGGAGAGTGAGCTGGAGGCACTGGGTGAGCAGTGAGCCACAAATGCCACATTTTAGCAAAGGAGAAGATAGTTCCAGGCTTGCAACCTCAGTAACAGAGTGTTAGCAGTGATTTCAAGGAAGGATCTAGGCCACAGCTTCGGACTGAAGGGCAGATGTGCTGGGTTCTGGTCTGATGGTAGCCAGCAGGCTCCAGGCCTTGCTTTGTACCCCATCCCGGGAGGGTCCCAGCTTGTTTTTTCTCTCCCTGCTCATCCTCTGCTCTCCTCAGCCTGGGTGGGATTGCTCCGATTTTCTCTACGGAAAATCTCTTGGGGTTCTACTTGCCAGCCACTCCTTGACCTTTGGGGTCTTTTGGCGGTGATAGCTATCTGCCGTGACCAACTCTCAGGCACCACCCCATCCTCTGCTGTTTTCTTAAACCCTGCCCAACCTTCTGGTTAAAAAAAACATCTCTTTGTTAAACTCCCCTCTTGCCTGGCTTGAGTGTGCCATGACAGATCTGGAATCCAACCTCAGCAATTGGAAGCCAGAATTCTTGACCATTCCACTATACTCATCCTGTTGGGCCACGAGTGATATCACATCTCTTTCCTCTTCTAACTAAAACCGCCTTGAGCTCCCTCTGTCTTAGGGTGGTGGAGAGCCCCATGCTCCTCTCCTCAAGAGGCCAGCAGAGGGAGGAAGCCTCTGTGAGGAGGCTGCACCTTCTCTATCGTGTTGCCATGGCTGTCACTGGGTTAAGCTGGCCTTGTACAGCCTGGCTGCCCTTGTCTCCTGCTGCCATGACGTTGTTTGCTCCTCGAGGCTGTTACCTTTTCCTGAATGAGTGACAGCACTTCCAGGTGAAAGGCGCTGCTGGATTCCACGTGTGCCATCCCACTCTGCGTCCCACTCTATTCCCATAAAAATCCCTATGAGGTATGGACTTGTCTTCATACCAGGAGTGAGGAAACTGAGGTTCACAGGGGTTAGCTAACAGACCTGCATTATTTATATTCAAGTGTTCCAATTTTTAAAATGAAATATTTGCTTTTCAAATCCAGTTGCTGGCATTACAATCATCTTAAGAGCCAGCTATGGGCCTTCCGACCCAGGGACTGGCTCGCTGGTAGACTCTTCCCTCTGGTTGAGGTGCTTAGTGACCCCCAGCACTGAATCTATCCTGTATTTATCACTTTCTCCTTCCTCTCTGTTTCCTCCCCAAATCCTCTCCCTTAACTCTCCTTCCTCCTGAGTTATATTTCCAGAGGTCGTTAAAGTCCAAAGTGAGTGAGCATGTCCCATTAAAACCCTTTTTCTTTTCAAACAGACCATGAACCTTTCCAGATTCCCCCTTGCATCACCCCACTCACCATTCAGCCACATTTAAGCCCACTGCTGACAGACAGACTTCCGCTCTTCCCAAATGTTGCCCTCCCCAGCCAAGAATATTCTGTGCACGCATTGTTGCTGGAATGGTAACATTTGCAAAGTCTTAACATTCTGAGTCTCATATCCTCGAGGATAATTCTTCTCGGAGTTGTAGCTGGACAAATCCTCACTGAAGGGTGTGAGTTCGGAAGATCATGGAATGTAGGGCTGGGAGGCCTCTTGGAGACCTCAGGGTATCTCCAGATGGATGAGGAACCTAAATCTGTAGAACTCAGGGGACCTGCTCCCAGTTCACCACTAGCTAAGCCTGAAACAGGGCCTGGGCCTGCCGAGCCTCAGGCAGGGCCTAGCACCTTTCGACCATCTCGCATCTTCTCATGACTGTGACAATTGTCATGACAGTGTCTCACTGTCTCATGACAGTGTCTCTGGAGTATGGGAGAGTGTGTTGAGCAGGGAAGGGTCTGGGGGAGTGAGGGCAAGTAAGGCTCCCACCTCAGCTCTGCCATTTACTCTATGCCTTTGGGCAAGTTCCTGCATTGGTCTGAACCTCAGTTTCTTGTCTATGTTGTAGGCTTGCTTTTTTTTTTTTTTTAAAGATCTATTTATTTATTTGGAGAGCGGGGGCAGAAGGAGAGACTCTCAAGCAGACTCCACGCTGACCATACAGCATGATGTGGGGCTCGATCTCACAACCTTGAGACAGTGACCTGAGCTGAAACCAAGAGTTGGATGCTTCACTGACTAAGCCACTGGGGCAGCCGTAGGCTTGCTAATTTTGAAGATGTGAGGATGTAAATAATCTAGGGGGGTAATTGGTGCAGATATAAGTCAGGAAATGTTGCCTCTCCTCCTCACACTCCTTTGTTCTCCAAAAAGCAGTCTGCTGGTCAGCCTGCCCCCCAGGTGCAGTGCTCACCCCTCGTGGTGATAGCCGCTGCTGTTGCCTGTGAAGGCTGAACCCCCAGTGCTGCGCTGTTGGGCAAGAAGGAGCTCCTGATGGGAATCTGGTGCCTGCAGAGGCCTTCAGGATGCTGGCTGCCTCAACGTGGCTGTGAGTCTTCAGCTCACAAGCTTTTTCAAGTGATGAGTTTTAAGGCATGGTTTCAAAATTATTCCATCAGAAGAGTTTTGGGTCCACAGATGAGTGTAAATCTGGATGTCTCTTCCCCCAGGTATGTTGCCGTTCATATCATTGACACGTTCATTTACTTGCCCCTGTTAGCATTCGCATCTTACTTCCAGGGCTGAGCAGGCCTTTGTCAAGGGGGAGAGGGTTTGGCATTGATTCCCAGCACCAGTAGCCTGGCCTGAGCCTGCCCTTTCCTGCCTCCTGCAACAAGTCCTCCTTTTTCTTTGGGGCTCAGTGCTGTTTTTCAAAGTGCTGGTGAGGCCTTCCTATTTTTGAGCTCATGGAGGGGTGTGGTCTTTCTCCTGATCCACATCTGAGCCCAGGGTCCAGCCTGCATACTGAAGGTTGGTTTTGATATTGACTTTGTAGACAGCAGTCACTCTGTGGCCAGAGAGGGTGAACCTGCTCAGAGTTCCTGGGACTGCCTCCTAAGGACCATTGTCCTGCCACCTTGAGACTGCTCTCAACGAGCTCTCTAGCCGGTAGGGGAAAGGTTGGTAATAAGTAATCGCTACCTTGTGATGAATGCTATCATGTGGGACAAATCCTCACTGAAG
This sequence comes from Vulpes lagopus, assembly GCF_018345385.1. Classification (NCBI taxonomy): domain Eukaryota; kingdom Metazoa; phylum Chordata; class Mammalia; order Carnivora; family Canidae; genus Vulpes; species Vulpes lagopus. Next base: position 96,496,677 of record NC_054830.1, on the reverse strand, counting down.
CCAGAGCTGGCATGAAGGAGAAGGGAGTCTGTATCTGCATTCAGAAGTCAGTGAGGGCTCCCAGGAGAGGTGACATTTATATTGGATTCTCACAAACCAGCTAGGTGGGGAGGGACAGTCCAGGCATAGTGAATCCCTATAAACACCTTTTGTGTTCTCCAAAGATCCTCTCCTCAACAGCCTCTCCTTGTCCCAGTTCTTGACACGGAGCTCCTAAAATCCCGTGGGATTTCCTAGGTGATAGGAACATCTTTTGTTCTGCAGTGACTCTTGGTGGGCCTCTGGCAGCTTCAGGATGGGATCTGGTCACCAGAAAGACCAAGCCTTATTTAGAAGCCTGGAACTTTCTGCCCCACTCTCTGACTCCTGAAAAGGGAGAGGGGCCGGAGATTGGGTGAATCACCAATGGCCAGTGATTTAATCCATTCTATCTACATAATGAAACCACCACAAGAATCCCTAAATTGGGGGGGTTTGGAGAGCTTCTGGGTTGCTGGGAAGGTGGTACACCCAGAAAGGGCAGAGGGCACAGAAGCTCTGTGCCCATTCCCCCACATCTGGCCCTCCCTGCATCTCTTCCCTTTGGTTGGTCCTGAATCGTATCCTTTATAATAAACTGGTAATAAGTAAAGTACTTTCCTGAGTCCTGTGGGTTGTTCTAGCAAATTATCAGACTCGAGGAGGGGGCTGTGAATTGAATTTATAGCTGGTCAGTCAGAAGTATCAGGGACAATGTAGGATTTGCAACTGGCATTTGAAACGGGGCAGTCTTTAGAATGGAGCCCTTAATCCACGGGATTTGATCCTATCAGGTAGATAGATAGGGTCTGGATAGATGGAACCAAAGGACTCTCAAGTGGAACCCAGGGAATCAGAGGACTTGGTTTTGGTGTGGAAAAAACATAGAGGTGTAGTGAGTACAAACAGTCCAGAGTGAGTGGGTTAATGTGGTAGACAGAATCATGGCCCTGCATGGTGCCAACATCCTCATCTCTGGACATGTTACCTTAGGTAGCAAAAGAGACTTTGCAGATGTGATTAAGGATCTTGGGATAGGAAGATCCTTGAGCTTATCCAAGTGGGCCCAGTGTCATCACAAGGGTCCTATACAGGTGGGGGGCAGAAGAGCCGACAGAGGGAGAGGGAGAGAGGGCCACAGTGAGGGGATGCAGGAAGCTTCTAGGGGCTGGAAAGCGCAAAGAGCAGATTTGCGCCTGGAACCTCCAGCAGGAACACAGCCCCACTGACACCTTGATTTTAATCCAGGGAGACACATTTTGAACTTCTGACCAGCAGAACTGTAAGATAATCAATCTGTATTGTTTGAAGCCACTAAGTTTGTAGTGATTTGTTATAGGAGCTTCTGGAAGCTCAAGCAATGCCTGTAAAGGGCTCGGAACAGAGCTTGGCAGATGGGGAGTGCTCCCTAAGGTTGCTCATTGTTGTCATTCTGTCCATTCTGTCCTCCATCAAGTTGGAGGTTAGACTGAGCCTCCTCTGAGTTGTTGAAGGAAAACAACAAGGTCACCACCCACCAGCAGCAAGTTCCTGACATTCAGGAGGAGGGGACAGATGACAGGTAAAGAAGTAGATAGATGTTAACAAAGAGGAAGAAAGTAAAGGGGTCCGGTGCAGCCAGCCAGGCTCCTGGGGTTAGGGTCCATTATACTAAGTGGCGGAGTTGGGACAGTTCTTCTGAAGAGGTGACGTTTGACAGAAGCCTGATTGCAGAAGGGAGAGGGCCAGATGGGAGTCCCTAGGCAGACGGAGCAGCCAGTGTGAAGGCCCGGAACAGGGAGAGCAAGAGGCTCTGTGCGGTGGGCAGGGAGCACCTGAGGAGTGTGGGGATTGGAAGGCGAGGGTGCAATCGGAGGCCTCCGAGGTCCTAGTAAGAAATTGGGATTTTATCCTAGTGGTGTGGGGAGTCACAGGAGACTTTGAATATAGCAAAACTGTAGCTGACTTAGTTTTAAAGGATCACACAGGTTCAGGGCATCCCAGTGGGGGGCAATTGGCATTTGGGGAGGGGAGGGAGATAACACTTAGCTGTGAGGGACCATCCTAAGCATTTAGGTTACTCACCCCCCCCGGAATTAGCGGCCACGAGCATTATTGTGACAACCTTAAATCCTTCCGTGTATTTTTCAAACACTTCTGGGGGGAGGTGGAGCCACCCTGGTGGAGAGGGAATGTGGAGGCCAGGCCCTGAGACCCGTTAGGAGAAGGGTAGCTGGGCCGAGGCAGAATTTATGGGATTTAATGATGAACTGGACATTACAGCTGAGGGCAAGGAGGACCCCGGGTTCTTGAAAAATTTTCATCTGTCCCCCAGGTTCATTTGTTTGATGGAGAGAATTACATTTTAATTTTGACGTGCCGGGGTTCCTGGGTGGCGCAGCGGTTTGGCGCCTGCCTTTGGCCCAGGGTGCGATCCTGGAGACCCAGGATCGAATCCCACGTCGGGCTCTCGGTGCATGGAGCCTGCTTCTCCCTCTGCCTGTGTCTCTGCCTCTCTCTCTCTCTCTCTGTATGACTATCATAAATAAATTAAAAAAAAATTTTAATTTTGATGTTCCCACAGGAGCTGTTCAGGTGGGTCTATGAGCCTGGAGATCAGAGGAGGTAAGGAGGCAGAGAGAAGTTTGGGGGTCCCCCGGGGTTGTTAAAGCCACGAAGCTGGCTGAGATCAGCCCAGGAGACGATGTTAACAGAGTGAGGTCCAAAGACAGAATCTGGGGCTCTGGGCACTCAGAGTTCAGGACGTGAGAGGATCCAGCAAAGGGATTGGAGAAGGAACAGCTAGTGCAGAAGGAGAACCAGGAGAGTGAAGGTTCTGGAAGCTCGCTGGAGAGTATGCCAGGCACTGTGTGGGGCCCTTTCAGGTAAATCACCTCATCAGCTACTCATATCAGCCCTGCGATGCTCATGGTATATATGTTCTTCGAGAACATAATCCTTTGACTTTAGCTTTTGGCAAATGAAATGTGTAATTTCAGGATGATTATCCTCATTCTGCAGCATGTTGCCCTGACTTAGCATCTGCTGAGCACAGCTCTAACATAGTGGGAGATGGGTCCTCTCATGTGTGATGACACTCGAGTGGCCTCTACCATTTTTGGGGGCTTAAGAAGAGAGAGGAAGCCACCACTGCTTCAGGTGGAGTATGCCTAGACGTCAGCCATCTGGTCCTGGATTTTGTGCATGTTTCTAGTAAAATATGAATGACCAGAAACTACCTTAAAATAAAGCAATTTCGTTGGCCCCTTTTGAAGTCAGCAAATGCTAGCAAGTTTTCAATTTTACCTTTATTTTATTGAAAAAAAAAATGTACACCTGTGCTCTTTTTATGGTAATGGTACCTCTAGTTGATGAAGTATTCTGCAGCCACTGAAAGTGTTTCTGAGAAACAGAAAATAACCTGGAAGAGTACTTATATTTTAAAGTTAAAAAGGCAGACTATAACACGTTGCATTTCAATAGATCAAAACCATGTAATGTAAACAAAACAGATGTGTGGAAAAAAACCCCAGCATTACAAAGAATCTGCCAAAATATTAATAATAGTGTTCACTGGAGGATAGGAAAATAAGAAATATATTTATCTTTTTCTTCATTTTACATATTTTCCAAAATTTTGTATGAGTATATATTATTTTAGAACAGTGCTGCTCAGTAGGACTTTCTACAGTGATGGGATTAGGCTATATTTGTGCTGTCTAATCCGTAACCACTGGCTACTGTGCATTTGAAATATGATTAGTGTGATTGAGGAACTGGATTTTTAATTGTACTAAATTATATGAAGTGTAAATTTTAGTAGCCATATGAGCCTAGGGACTACTTTATTTGACAGTGCTGTTTTAAAGTGCAAAAATAATAAGAAATATCTACTATATCTCAATAAAGCTGTTAAAATAGTATCTAAAATGTGTTTACTATTATCAAGTTTTGCAATTTTATTACACAGTGTGGGAGTGAGTTTACTTCACAAGAGGGACGATGGACACAGCACAGAAAAACGTTGGGGCTTTTATTTAAATGGTTTCTTTTCCAGCTCAATAGAAAAATGATCCAGCATTAAGCTTATTTGTACCTGAGTTCAGTTTCAGACTAGAAAGAAACCATCACCTGGACATCATAGTAGTTGTTCTGCAACAACTTTCTTCAATTATGAAAATATTCTTTTCTAAACATATCTTGATCTTTACACAATTCAAACCATGTAAGTAATAGGTTTTGAGGTGAGGACTAAGCTTGTTATCCCCACTTTGTTGATGTAAAAAATCAGGTCCATTATGGTTCAGTTCCCAAAGACATTGAGACAAGAAGCAAAGGCAAAGCCTCTTAGTTCTTGAAGCCCAGAGGATTTTATCATCTTTCACAATATGGACAGAACAATTTCTAATAAACTGTCTTGGGAAGGGGTCTTCCCAAAGGAATTGGAAATACTTGCTTTTTTAAAAGTCCTTTCAATGAAGCCTTTTTTATTTGTTTGGTTAGTTGGTTTTGTTTTCGTTTTTTGGCTTCTAGAACTGTCTGAAGATTAGTTTGCAGAAAGCAAGGCACTGCACATCTATCAAAGGTTGCCCTTTATTTGTGTCTGTGTCTTCATGCTCTCCATGGAATGCCACACAGAACCCCTTGTCTTTTCATGTGAGCTTACTCTGGACCCCCAGCCCCGAAACTCCATCTGTCTTCCCTCCCTCCCACACATAGCCCCTCTTGGAGTTAGCCAGTCATAATTCTGCATCTGGGATTTAGAGATGTAGATTTAGAAATGTGCTGAGCTTTTCTGGGATCACGTTCCCTGGATGGCTGAGGCACAGTGGACAGTAGTATGAGAGAGATGAGCTCAGCTGAGCAGGCACCGGGGTGCTTCCCACTCCCGCCCCACACTCTCTTCATCGGTGGCCCCCCAAGTGTTTGCTAAGAGCAGCAGACAGGAGTACAATTTAACATAAATGAATCCACTGAATTTTTTCAGACCTCAAGTCTCAATCCTTTTTGGTTCAAGTTCTAGGGAAAGGTTGGAGCCAGTTGTGATTTAAAAAAATAATAATAATAAAAAATTGGTTCACCCGTCTGTCAGAACAGCCAAGAAATATTCACATGAGGAGGACTATCCAAAAAAATGAAGAGTAGCTCTTTTCCAAGACAGATCTCTGGAACTCTCTCCCTCCCTTGCTCAGAACCACTTCCTCTCCTCAAATCTCACTTTAAAACCTTCCTGTTTGTTTTAGCCTATGACTGACTCAGGCCCCATTCATCTTTCTTTCCTCTCTCCCCATGACCACATCCTTCCACTCTCCACTCACCGTCCACCGTGAGAACACTCGCCTGCCTCGTACCTCCCTCGTTCCTCAGCCCCTTGCGTGTTACCCTCCGGCCTGCATGGACCACCCTCACTGGGCCCAGACGTGTTTGGAAGCGTGAGGGCCTGCTCCACCTGGGTGTCTGTGCCTCTCCCCCCTTCTCAGAGGAGGAGGTAACGGATCCTAATGGTGCTTCTGCCTGAAGAGGTGCTTCACCAATTATATTTTTAAGTTATAAATTCAGATGCTTGAGAAGCAGAACACAAAAGGACCTTGTAACAGACTGCAAAGACACCAACTCCCAGCCCTGTTCCCCTTGGGATACTTCAGGTAAAGCCTGAAGGAGAGGTGGGAATAAAACACAGGCCAAATCAGAGCTGCTGTTTCACCTTCAGAATAAAGTTATGATGGTCTTCCTATTTCTCTTAAGTAACAAGAGAAGTTAACCCCCACTGAAGTTCTGAGGCAGGATCGGCCCTGGGAGCACAGTCCCAGAGCAAGCCCAAGTGTTTGAATTCTTTTAGTTCCGGGTGCTTACCCAGTATTTTCTGAAGGGTGTGGTTTCAGGTTGGTTCCCTGGACAATGGGTATGCTGTGGCTTTCCCATGATGCATCGCTTCCCTCCATCCCAGGATGGAACCTTCTCCCACAAATGTGGAGGCAGGTCAATCTGCTCCCATCCCCAGAGGGGGCTCACTGCTGGTGCCAAAAGAAGTGCATCCAGAACCGAGTGTCCCATTTTTTTATCTGATGAAACACACTCATCTCACTTTTGGTCCTATCGCAGTAATAACAGCTGCCATTTCTCTACCACATATTGTTTCCAAAGCACATTTGTACTTGTAATGGGAAGTATGTAAGGCAGGTTTTAATATTCCCATTTTACCTTTAAGGGACTAAGGTCAACATGATTTGCCTGAGGTCTGAGGTCATAGAGGCAGTGATTGGGGGAGTTGGAATCCATATGAATCTTCTAGAGGAACTACAGACCAACCATAAACATACCCACATGAGCGCATCAGTGTCCAGAGAGGAACAGTCTGGAAAGGTTTCCACATGGTAGGCAACACAAATAGCATGTAGAACTGGCTTTCTTGTGGCTTTTGGAGGTTTTCTTTGATTTTTGGTGGCAGAGCTTCTTTGTGTGTGTGTGTGTGTGTGTGTTTAAATCATACTTGCCTCATTTAAAAACCTAAAGAGTGAGTCAGTGTTACCCAAGCTCACCCAAACAGGTGGCAGAGTGATGGGGCTCAGAATTATGCTTGTGGTTAAGCCCACCTGGGATTAAGTCTGGAGTGGTTAATTCTGCTGTATAAAAAACAAATAATAAAAAACACATTTAAGAAAAACTGAAAAAGAAGGAGTAAGAAATAGTACCCAACCTAACTTTTGAGGGCTATATCTATAATAGAAAATTTGTATGTAATTGTGTATTGGTTTTCCACTTTTCTTTACCATCCAGAAGTTTCTCTGAAGGTGAGTGGCTTGCCCTGCCACTTGGATGGCAATGTAGGTCCAATTCGTCCTAGCACGGACACTAGGACTTTGAGAGCCATTTCTGAGCACAGGTGGGGAAAAGGGAGTGGTGGCCACAAGGGTCTGTGCGTGGTGCCTCTGTGCCCACACCTGGGAACACTGACTTGAGAAATGACTGACGTGTTTATTTGGTGTGAGATCAGCTACAGCTCTGAGGGCAATAACATGATCCCCATAAAAAGAGACCCCCCAGGCTGGGCTGCCGGCCTGCTTGCCGCCAAACAAGGGTGGTGGCCTAATAAATGAGACCTCACTTTCAACTCTCCATACGTGGTGGATTCATTCACTTTGTGGATTACACACCTTCTTCCTTGTCCTCCCAGGTCAATCACATTGATTGCTTTTTAACCCCTTTCTGGCTGTGTGCTGCTTCTTTTGGATGAAGGAAGATGAAGGGAAAAAAAGATTTGATTTCAGCGCCTATGAACCACAGAAGGTTCTGTGAAGAATGAAGCTGAAGCTATTGGTAGAAGTTAGGGGGGGAAAATCTGAGTATAAGGACAGTAGAAAAAGATCTGAACTTTTGATTAGATCTCATATGAATATGAAATAGGAAAAGAGCTCTGTTTTCCAAAGCCAACACAGGACAAGGGTGTGTTTTGTGCCAGAGCAGCTGTTCTTAGCAGTGGGCTTCTGCTGATCATTCTTTCAAATGTCACAGTCAGACCCAGGAAATTCCCTGGGAAGTCCCCCGCATCACACAGTCTATGCAGTTTGTCCATTTGAGTATGATTCTGTTGGATCTTGAGAGACTGGTTGATCTTCAGGAAGCTGTTACCACAAAATGGATCTTCCTGCACTGAGGAACCAGCATAGTACCCTGATCGATGACGAGAGTGGACTGGGAAATGGGAATCTGGATCCTAATTTCAGTCTTGCCACTACCAGCCTGGTGGTGTTAGGAAAAGCCTGTTATTTCCATTATCTCCATGGCTTCATCTGTAAAATGGGGTGCCATGGAGAAGGCGAGAATGAAAGTACCTGCCGTTGTGCTTGTAAGTGCTCAAGAAATGATTTCTTTCTGCCTGCCCACCTTGTTCTCCATCTAAGTGAGGGATGAAACCAGAAGATCACTGAGGCCCCTTTCACTCTAACACTCTGTGGCTATGTTGGCAACACCTTAAAATGTTCCAGCTAACACTCTTGTCAGCCTTGCTCTGTCAGAGTCTATGCAGTCATAGAGTTGGATGACGTAGTGGTGTAATTTTGACTCTGTATTATAATTTTTATTTTTCCTTCTCCTGATTTTTAATTTATATTTTCCATTTTATGGCTTTTGCTTTTTAAGTTGTCACAGATCCTTTGGACAATAAGAAAAAAAGGTGTAACAAATTGGATGGAAATAATGCATTCACTGAAAGCCAGGAAATAATACGGATATGAATACGAATACTAACACATTGTTTTTACTGGACACTTATTGTGTATGAAGAGCTGTACTAAGCACTTTATAAACATTAGGTCACTTCATTCTCATCATAACCCTGTGAAGCCATAATTATCACCTTCACTTTATAGATGAGGAAACAGTATTAAAGATATCAAGCAAGTTGTCCAAGGTCACACAATTAGTGAGTGGCAGAGCAGAACCACAAATCCAGGTCTGACTAAGATCAGTAGCATGCACACAAACAGGCTCTCAAAAAACAAAAACAAAAAACAAAGCAAAAACAAGCCCCTAAATCTTGATGTGCACCATTTATTGATTTCCATTGTGTGACTACTCCCACCATGGCGAATTTCAAGTCATCAGCAGCTTAAAATCAACTAAAAAAAAATCTTGAATATTTAGTAATTTATTCTTGCAAGCCAATAGAAGCCAACCCCAAAACACTCCAAGGAGAGACTGTGTTGATAACCACTGAGAAATACTGCCTCCCTGGATCACAGGCTGGGGCTGCAGCCAACAGGAAAATAGGAAGAAAGGAGGGAAGGCTGTGGACAGAGAAAGTAAAGCAAAATTCATTCATTCATTCATTCATTCATTCATTCATTCATTCATTCCACAAAGCCTTAATGAATACCAGCTAAGTACCAAACCTTGAGATATGTGCTTAGGACTCAGGCATGAGTAAGATGAGCAGGGTGCCTAAGCCTAAAGAGACCCGAGTATGCCAGGGAGAGACCGAAGGTAAACAGATATTTTAAAATATTGTGCAATAGAAGCATGTATGAGTCTGTGGAAGTCCAGGTGAAGGAAGCAGAGATTCTACTTGATAGTCCTGAAGCATGGGGTTAGCTACATATAAGTGGAGGCTTCTGCATAACACAAATTTTGTATTTTTTATTTCCAATTTATCGAGAAGCTTCTCTCACTAGAGAGGAGAGCTTAGCTTAGCTGCATTTTAGGACTAAACAAAGATGAGGTCAAGAAAGGGCCAGTGAACCATACACAAAGATAAACTCAAAATGGATGAAAGATCTTAATGTGAGACAAAATTCCATCAAAATCCTAGAGGAGAACACAGGCAACACCCTTTTTGAACTTGGCCACAGTAACTTCTTGCAAGATACATCCGTGAAGGCAAGAGAAACAAAAGCAAAAATGAACTATTGGGACTTCATCAAGATAAGAAGCTTTTGCACAGCAAAAGATACAGTCAACAAAACTCAAAAGACAACCTACAGAATGGGAGAAGATATTTGCAAATGACATATCAGATAAAGGGCTAGTTTCCAAGATCTATAAAAAACTTCCTAAACTCAACAGCAAAGAAACAATCCAATCATGAAATGGGCAAAAGACATGAAGAGAAATCTCATAGAGGAAGACATAGACATGGCCAATAAGCACATGAGAAAATGCTCTGCATCACTTGCCATCAGGGAAATACAAATCAAAACCACAGTGAGATCCCACCTCACACCAGTGAGAATGGGGAAAATTAACAAGGCAGGAAACCACAAATGTTGGAGAGGATGCGGAGAAAAGGGAACCCTCCTGCACTGTTGGTGGGAATGTGAACTGGTGCAGCCACTCTGGAAAACTGCGTGGAGGTTCCTCAAAGAGTTAAAAAGAGATCTGCCCTACGACCCAGCAATTGCACTGCTGTGGATTTACCCCAAAGATACAGATGCAATGAAACGCCGGGACACCTGCACCCCGATGTTTCTAGCAGCAACGTCCACAATAGCCAAACTGTGAAAGGAGCCTCGGTGTCCATCGAAAGATGAATGGATAAAGAAGATGTGGTCTATGTATACAATGGAATATTACTCAGCCATTAGACACGACAAATACCCACCATTTGCTTCGACATGGATGGAACTGGGGGGTATTATGCTGAGTGAAATAAGTCAGTCGGAGAAGGACAAACATTATATGGTCTCATTCATTTGGGGAATATAAAAAATAGTAAAAGGGAATAAAGGGGAAAGGAGAAAAAATGAGTGGGAAATATCAGAAAGGGAGACAGAACATGAGAGACTCCTAACTCTGGGAAACGATCTAGGGGTGGTGGAAGGGGAGGTGGGCTGGGGGTGGGGGTGACTGGGTGATGGGCACTGAGGGGAGCACTTGATGGGATGAGCACTGGGTATTATTCTATATGTTGGCAAATTGAACACCAATAAAAAATAAATTTATAAAAAAAAAAAAAGAAAGGGCCAGTGATGCAGAAAGTAAGCTCCTTCAGTTAGGAACATTGTCTGATGGACCCCTGCATTCTTGCCACCCCACACCATACTGGTAGTAAGTGAACACTCCATAAGTACTTGTTGATTAGATGAATCATTGATGAATAATGAGTCGTAAGCTTCAGAGAACGTTATTTGAGGAAAAGGACTAATGATAAGTAAGAAGCAAATGGCAAAAGTTGTGATCCCTAAGCATATATGGGATCATGTAATGGAATAGAGCCAGTGCCCAAATAGAATGTGGGCAGAGACTCCAGGTGCTCGAGTGGAGGTGAAGTACACAGAAGAGGGTATGTTCTGGAGTGTGTGTTCCTCCACATGGTCTGCCACTTGGGGCACAGTCTCTGTGAGGATGATCTGAAGATGAGGCAATTCTCTGGTTGCCAGGAATTATACAAATTACTATTTTGGCTTCAAAGTTCAATTTGGGGGAAGCTAAAAAGTCATTGGTACAGTGAAGTTTGGGGATTTTCAATCACAGGAGAGACATGGATTTCATTCATGTTTGTTTGCTCTTCTCTGATTATCTGAGAGGAGTTCGCAGTTACGGAAAACCAGGGGTAGTATGCACGTTCTTTCTTGGGACCCTGGATCGTCTTTGTAAGAAGTGCATCTGCACGTGTTATTTTGTAGATGATTTTCCTTATAACAATGCCTTATGTTTGTAGATGGTTCCTAGTTTCTAAAGATCTTTTCTGTAATTACTTTTGCTGGGTCCCATGAGGACATTAGAGAAGGCGCAAACGTCTCTATCTTACTAAAGGAGAAAGTGTGACTCATAGAAGTCAAGGCATTCACCCAGAGTCACACGGCTGAAGAGCAAGGGCCCAAATCATTCATTCGAGGCATAGAGCCCTCTGTATTCACCCAGCTTCACTCATGGGTATGCTTACCTCCTGGCATGAGCAATCCCAACTGAGGCATGACAGCAGCTAGAAATGGTCCTTTTTACTTGTTTGAGAACTTCTTTCTCGGTGGTGAAAAATTGAACCTGCCTGCCCCAGTTTTTCAGCCACCTTATGACTCGGCGAGCAATTGCTTTACCGCTGACAAAATGAGGCCACCCCAACCTAAATGGAGCCCGTTTTCAGAGTAAGACCCTGTGTGGAGACAGCTCTTTCCTGGAAGGATAACAAAAGCATGCTTTTGTGTGTATTTCACTTGATGGAAAGGAATCCCCAGCGAGGCCATATTTTCCCCCTGAATTCTCTCAAGTCCAGAATGTATCCAAGTTTCCAAGATAATCTCAGAAGAGCCATTCATCTATGAAGATGGCCAAATTGTCTTCCAGCTCAGTAGACAGGGTATTTTTGAGAGGGGAGGGGAGGAGGTGAGAGGAGGGATATGAGAAGAGGGAAGTGAGGGAGACAGAGAGCCAGGGAGTGAGACAGATGAGGGGAAAACATGTGCCGACAAACACTGATGGGGACAGGAGAGACACCAAAGGGCCAGGCCCGACTCTGGGGTCCCAACTGCCAGGGACACTTTCAGCTGATTCTTTTTAGGACCTGTCACGGTCAGCCTGACAGGCTGTCACTTCTCATCACTGGGCTCTCGCGGAGGATCTTCGTGTCATTGCTGTCACGAAGAGACCTGGCAACCAGCGAAGGATTTCCTGGGGCGCTACCTGATAGGCCATTATCCGCCTCTGATCATCTTCGCAGAGTAGCGAGGCTGCTGTCAGAGGTAATGGAGACCGCGCCACTAAGAAAATCGGCTGTAATTTATTTATCAATTGTTTCTGCATACCACAAAAGTGGCCTCCTACTTTACAGCGGGGTCTAAGGTATTTGAGAGCCCCTGAAGTTCATGGTTTTCCGGTATTCTAAGTTCTACTTATGGCCTTTCCTGTATATGACACACAACACCACCCTTGTGGCTTGCAGGCCGTTTTCTTCTTTGCTTTCTTTCGTCACAAATCATCCTGAGGCATCCCTTAAGTGCATTTGTATTGTTAAGTGCACCAGCTTGATTTGGTGTTAATTCAATTTGAGTGGCCTTAATATCTTGTGGGGGTGATGCAATGCAGGCCGCCTGTACCTTGTAAAATCGGGTCCCAGGTCTGCCTGGGAGCAAAGCACCTTTCCCAGAGCCATTTACCAAAGTTGCTGATAAAATTTTCATAAGGGAACCTTTTTAGTCTGACCCTATTGTGTTATTCTACCATTAAGTCTCAGAGAACCGAGCTGGCTTCGAGTGACAGCTTATCACGTTCTCCATTATCGCTGCCTGTGCCGAAGAGCTAGCGGCCTGCGCCTCCCTCCCGCCTCCGGTCCGTTCTGGGAAAACGTTATGGGCCCACACCTAGGGGCTAATGGGCGATTGGCTCTGTGTGGGTGCCCAAGAGCCCAGCACTCTTCCTGAGGACCTGGCTCCCCTTCACCTTGGAAAGCTGGAGAGGCCCCGGGGCACTTTGGAGAGCCTGCAGTGATAAAGAAAGCGAGGTGTGAAACAGGGTAAGAGTCACAGAGCCACTTCCCGCCCAGCTCAGCCCCCAAGGCTCTGATGATAATACCGACACCCCTGACCCAGAGCATAAGAGCAGAGCTGAAATAATGGAGTGAGACATCTGGTGGCACCGTCAGCTCAAAAAGAGCTCTGAAATCTGGGGTCAGATGTACCTGGGTTTGCAGCCCAGCTCTGTGGCTTCCATGCTCTGTGACCTTGGGCTGGGTAGTGAGTCTTGGAGCTTCAGTGTTCCCATCTGTGAAATGGGAATATCAACATGTTCCTCTAATGGGCTGTGTGCAGGGATTGAGGCCACATATGTGAAGAGCACGACACATAGTCAGGCTCTCTTATGGTTATCTTAGAAGCCAGAGGCCCTCAGAGGTGGCAGGAAGAAAGCTGGGTGGGATAGTGAAGAAGTGATTTGGATAGCATAGCACAGGATGAGGAAGAGAGAGAAGTCTGGTCTCCTGGCCTTATCGAGGTCCCTTTCTATCTTTCCCACTGTGTCCCTAGTACTGTCCCCTTGATATCAGGGGCTTGGGTGGATTTGGGGCGCATGAGACTGCTTGATGATTCCATTTCTGAACAGCCTACTCACATCTTCTCATCATTCTGCCTTGTTTTGCTGTCTGTGTCTGAGGAATGGCTAGAGCCTGACAGTGTGAGCACAGGCCCTGCCTGCTTCTGCTGCTCTGGGGGAAAAAGTACAGTGGTCGGAGAAACAGAAATGGCAGGTGCTTTTTTCAAAACAACATTTAAAAATTATTCTTATAAAAGCAATATATGTTTCGCTGTAGAAACGAGGACATGTAGATAAAATCTGGATACTACAGTGAAAGAAAAAAAATTGTCTGTAATCCTACCACCTGTAACCCTTAAGATACCAGATACCGTGCCATGCTTTCTTTCAGCCCTTTTTTGTGCATGCATGCATGCACACTCGCTTGTTCACGCCCTTGCTCATAACGTATACTGTTGTGGTTCAAAGCGCAGTCTGGCTTCATCGCTTATTTAGCTTTTCCGCTACTTCTTCCTCATCTCTAACCTAGAGCTTCGTGATCGTGCTTCCTCAGAGGGGGAGTAAGAGAAGCAAAGGAACCAATGCACACGGAGCAGGGCACCTGGCATGCGGCACACTCTGTAAAGGGGTTTTCCTGGAGGAATACTGTTATGTACAGTAGAAATCTGGAATCATACAGTATATCCCTCTTGAAGTGTAGTTTTTGGGGGGCTGTTTCCTCTTTTCTCATACCCAGTTACTAGACTACAATCCTTTCTTAAACTGCTCACCCAGACAGTGTCTTGAGGTCAGACTGAGCCCTGCCTCCCTCCTGGCTCAGAATGCCAGGGTGGAATGGTGATCATCATGTGTTCATTTTCAAAAGGGTCTGACAATATTAATATCTGAATCCCCACAGCCTGACGCTTGGTGGTCTTTATTAGGCCCATTTTATAGGAGGGAGAATTAAGACTGAACAGGTATTGAAAGGGCTGTATGAGGTCTCCAAACAAATAAGGTGGACTTCTTGGCTGTCAGGAAATGAACAGTGCAGCCCAGAGAAGTGGCTGTTCTTGGCCTTGGATTTGCCTTTATGACACTGGAGACTTAGGCCTGCATGGAGCAAGGAATGAGGCTGAAATCTCAAGACAGGTTTTCAGAAACAAATATCTCCTAGAAAAGCTTTGAGAGTCTCCCTGACATGTGTTTGTGTATGTGCATATGTGTGGGTGTGTGTGTGCACGCACATGTGTGTTACCATTTTGGTGTTTTTAAGCATCCCTTTGTGGGATTCAAACATTTTGAGAGTGAAAAATAATCATTTTAAGGTAGGCTGAGTAAGGCAGGGTCATAAATCTGGATGGAAGACCAGGATCCAGCTTTATTTGTGTGTGTGTGTACATGTGCATGTGTGCTCATGTGTGTATATCCGCGTGCATGGATGCATTTTGAGAGCACAGGCATAGAGAAGGTGCCTCTTGGCACGAGTGGGAGGAACAGAGAGAGGCCTCCAGGAAGGGAACTGGTTTGGATGAAGTATTGGCAAACGCTCGGGGCACCGAAGAAGAGGCTCTGGTCAGGGAACTGTGCTGTATTAGAATTTATAATAGATTAGCTTATCTGCCCCTTGATCTTCAAGGGTACATGGGGAGCTGAGGATGAGGTATTTCTGCTGTGATTTTCACAGCGAGAGGAAGCCTTTAAAACAGTATTCCCAGCATTTCCCTCCGCACAGCCCAAGGCGGTGAGAACTTGCTATTCACAACCCCTCTCGGGTCATTTGGAGGAGGCTGACAGTGCCCAGGAATGCTGACATGCTTCAAAACATCACACAAGAAAGAGCCCACTCGGATTCCTAGGGGGAGTTCCTGTCGGTCCATCCGAGCTCCTGCAGCATTGGACTTGATTGCCATGGCTCCCGCCTCCCCCCGCAGATGCTGCAAATCCATATTCATCGGTACCGTCTGCGGGACTCCCCTCTCCCTGTCCATCTGTCCATCCGACTCTCTCTTCATCGCTCTCTGCAGTAAAGGGTGCTCACTATCACGCAAAAGGGAGCGGGCCAGGATGTTCCAGATGAGCTGCTGCCAGGGATATTGCTTTAAACGCCAACGAGCTGAAGCGGCTGGCAAAGAAAGAGTGAGGGATAAAGTGTGGTTTGATGTCTCCGGGCGCTAGGGAGATGATTCATATAACATGAGCCCTTCAGGATCCTTGCTTAAATCTCAGCCTAGCACCCCCGGCTGAACTGGAACTCTGAAGTCCAGCCAAGGAGAGTCACTGGTCCTGCCTCAGCAAACAATTGGTGGGTCAGAGGCAAAGGACAGAAGAGGGGTGGTTCTTTCACCTGCTGGGAAAGAAGGAATTGAATGATGTGTATGGTGGGGAAGTCCAGCCAGGAAGGACCTGGCTCTCATATTACAAGAGCTGCTTTCTGAAGCCAGAGGGACTTTCTCATTGCCAGAGAGGCTGGTGGTCCTCAACCAGAGTGGCTATGGCATAGTTCTGGAAAGGTGTAGTGATGGGGACTCTGTGCACTCTGGGGCTCTGGGTGTCAGGCTGGGAACCATGAGGGAGGACAGCTGGGATGGGGCTTCACTGTCCTCAGACTCACTACTAAGGCAGGGGGAAGATGTAGAGGGGAGAGGTGTCACCCCATTTCCTGTTTATCTCGGTGCAGTGGGGTCTCGATTGCCCCCATTTTGGCCTTTGTATGGAGGTGTGTGTTTTGGCCACTCTCCACCCGCAGCATCTTGAAACCTTCCCCTCTCCCAGTGGACCCTCTCTCTGCCTCTCTGACAACATCCGTTCTCTCCTCTTATGGAAGTTCCATAACCATCTTTCATTTGGGGAAGCCCCATTGCCCAGGGCTTAGTTCATGTAAGCTTGGGTTCAGACCCTTGGGGCGGCTGCCCCAGTTCTTGCCAGCGTGTTGGGTTTGAGGATGGGCCCATGCACTAGGATGGTCCCATCGGAACCAAACCTGAAACTTCTGTTCGAAATTTCTGTTGGAACTTTGAGGCTGGAGAAGTTCTCTTTCATCTGAGGTTGTTGAGATGAGAAGATAAAAGCGTGGAGGTTCTGGGGGCTGCCATGATGAGAAGGTTGGCCTCCAAGTGAAGCCACTGGAAAAGGAAGAGTGACAAGGTGGAGAGACAGGGTTCTGATGGCATCCTCTGAGCACTGGACTCTAGTCATACTCGAAGTCAGGGTCTACACCTGGACTCTTCTGGTACACCAACCAGGGAATTTCCCCCTTTTCTTAGTTATCCAGTTTTTTCCTGCTACATGTAATCAGAAGTGTAGTATCTAATGGTCAATATGCCTTTTCCTCTTTCCTGCTTGGAGGCCCCTCTCTCCCTTTCCACTACTCATCTACATATTTCTCCTAAAGCTGAGACCCCCAACTTTCTGTGTTTCCTTCTTTCCCCTTACTCACTCAGGCTTCCAGCCACCCTGTGGTGTCAACTATGACTTTGATGCAAATAAGCCCCATGCCCACCTTCATGTTTCCACCTTGGGTCTTATTCACTGAGTCCAGCCATCTACGACACATTTCCACATGTGCTTCAAGCACAGGGACATGCACAGCTGGTGTGTTCTGAATATCCTTCTCTTCAGCCCTGGCATCTGGTCCCCCTAGTTCAAAGTCACAATTGTCTTTGATTTCTTCTTCTCTTCCTGCCTTCATATTGAATCATCCATCAAGTCTTCGAAAATTTCTGTGTGTGTGTCATTTTTTTTCTCCATCCACTGCCAACCTCTGGCCTCAAATCTCATCATGGTTATATCAGGAACCTCTTACCTGGTTTCCTAACACTCATTTTAAACTGCCACACACTACAGTTTATTTAGCTTCCTCAAATACCTCTTTCACCTCACAGCTCACCTGAAGAAACTGGGTTTCTCACTCGTGTGCATCTTCATGTCCCCCAGGAATTGGCATTCATGAGACATGAAAAGACACAGGAGCATCTTTCTAGACTACTAGTTTCCTGCAGGATTTCTTGGGGTATAGGAAGTTGTGTTTTAACTAGCAAGTAATTAAACACATCTTTTATATCAGTCTTCTGTAAAGTAGAATACAAAACTCATGTTTTGTATGATGAACCATAGATTTCAAAGAAGTTCTGAGATTATTGAAGTCTATGTCTGACTACTACCCAAGAGTTCTGGGGTTCTTTTTCCTCCATCATTGGGGAGAAAGTTTGGAGTAGCACCAACATGCTGAGCCATGTCTAACCTCCTCAATTTGGTGTCTTCCTCAACTGGCCCTACCCTTCCTACCCTCTTCCTTGTCTTTTATTATTTCCTGGAGAGAGAGGGTTCTTATGGTTGTTCCTTGTACTCAACATTTTCATTCTCAATCTTGTTTTGTGCTACTGCCTCCATTTCCAACTGGTCGCCCCTCTTTTTTTTCCATTCACCTAAATCATCTGCCTCTTTCAGGCCTAATCACCAACCTCGCAATGGTCTCTCCCTTCTTATATTTTTGTAACCTTTGGAATCCATATCAATAAATGGATTATATGGTGGGAAAGAGTCACTCACCTGATCAAAACTCTGAAAGTGTATCTATTGTCTGGCTGTGGGTGGAAGTCTAGGCTCCTTAGCATGGCATACTGGCTCTTGGCAGATCTGGTTCTTCCCTGATGATGCTTCAGTCTCAACTCTTCTTGTGACTACATTTGATCTTGGCTGTCCAGACTTCAAGAACCACTGAAGTGCCATCCCCTAAAGCACAGTAGTCATTCTCACCTCTGTCTTGACCCTATCTCCTTCCCTTCTCATATTTATCCACTAGGACTCAATTCAGGCAAAACACCCTTCTTGGACATTATTCTTGAGGACAGTTCCAGCTCAGCATCAGTTGGAACAGTTTTGATTGCTTCATTCTCTGTTCACCTGATTGTGAGCTCCCTAAGTGCAGGAACACTCCATAAGTGTTGTCACTGTTACATATTTCACCAGGAATGAATGAGGAAACAAATGGGAGGTATCAGGAAACTTAGGATTTACTGTCTGTGTCCCTTATCTATGTGATCTTGGGCAGGTCACTTGACCTCTGTAAGTCTGTGTGTCATTTTCTAGTCAAGTCTCTTTTATGCACACAACTATTTTGATCTCTATTTGCCTGAGGGTCTCTGGGAATAGCAGTGGTGACACTGCTTGGAACAAAAACTGGGCCTGAGACTAAGACCACAATGAGGAATTAAGAGTGGGTGGATGAGGAGGGCCAGGGTTGCTGCCTCCTCTCCAAGATGGCACACCCTGCACAGAAAGGCATCTGCATACTCAAGTATAGTTTAGGAAGTCTGGGCAAAGATCAGCAAACAGACAATTTTGGGTGAGACACAGCTTATTTTTACATATATTATTGTGTCCCAGCCCACAGAGAAGGTGTCAATTATATTTTTAAATTCCAAGAGCTCTTATTTATTTGCTGAAAATCTTTTTTACAGGCACTCTGCTCTTGTTTCATGGGTATAGAATCTCCTCTTATCTCTCTTAGAATATTAATAATTTTTTAAAAATAAATATTTGTTCTGTTTCCTGCCTTGTCTTTGAATTCCTTTCTGGTCTCTTTCTTTTAGGTTAGCAGTTTTCCTCAAGTGCCTAAGAGTAGATATATTTTATATTTATGCATATTTAAGAATCAGGACGGGCACCTGGGTGGCACAGTCAGTTAAGCATCTAAATCTTGGCTTCAGCTTAGGTCATGATCTCAGGGTCCAGGGATCAAGCCTCACATTGGGCTCTGTGCTCAGTGCAGAGTCTGCTTGAGATTCTCTCTCTCCCTCCCAGTCTGCCCCTCCTGCTCATGCTGTCACTCTCTTCCTGAACTAAATAAATAAAATCTTAAAAAAAAATCAGGAACCAGAAGCTAATGGAAAAACCTGCAGGTGCAAAGGTAGGACTGGTGGACTTCACCAAATCATGATGTGGCAGTTGATTTGTTATCATCAACAAGGATAGTCTTTTCTACTGGAGTTGTCAGTTTCTGCAGGCAACTGTCCCTTCCAGTCACCAGTCTGAGGTGGGGCAAACAAAGTGGGGAAGTAACCAGGGATGGGTTTCAAAATTTCATTTAATCTTGTTTTCTTTTTTTTTTTTTCTTTTTTTTATTTTTAGAGAGAGAGAGAGAGAGAGAGGCAGAGACACAGGCAGAGGGAGAAGCAGGCTCCATGCAGGGAGCCCGACATGGGATTCGATCCCGGGTCTCCAGGATCGCGCCCTGGGCCAAAGGCAGGAGCTAAACCGCTGCACCACCCAGGGATCCCTAATCTTGTTTTCAATACAGCGGCTCACTTCTACTCTCTGCCTTACCTGTCTCTAAGTTCTGAGTCCTTCTAGAACAATCTAGCCACAGTGTAAACATCTTTTCTTTTGCTTGGGTATAGGGTGGCTTCTTGGTATCACTGGGCTAGATGAGGAGGTGGCAAGGTATCTGCATTTTTCATAAAGACCTTCAATCAATCTACTTGTTTTTAGCTGTATAGTCAAACCCCTGTATTCTGAAACACCCTGTGCCTTCAATTACTGAGCCTTTCCAGTTCTTTGTGTTTTGATCTTGCTTTTCTTACTGGTTTCCATGTCTAACTAACACCGTTCATTCTGGCTTCATCTTTTATAGACTTTAATAAGCTATCTCCAGTAACTTTCTCTTTGTTCTAGAGGATATATCCATTAAAAAAATTAATTTACTGGCATTTTAGTGAAGCTTTTCTGTGAGGGGGGGGCAGAAATGGGGCAGAAACAGAAATGAATGTACATGTTAATTCTGCCATGTTGAGCCAGAAGTTGAGCTAATTTCCTTTTTTAAAAAAAGAATCCATGGGCCATCTGGGTGGCTCAGTCAGTTGAGCGGTTGACTCTTGGTTTTGGTCCAGGTTGTGGTCTCAGGGTCATGGGATTAAGCCATGCGTGGGGCTCCACACTTGGTTCAGAGTCTGCTTGGGACTCTCTCTCTGCCCTTCCCCCTGCTTGCATGCTCTCTCTCTTTCTCTCTCTAAATGAATAAAAATCCTTTAAAAAACAAAAAATAAAAAAATAATCCATTATATTGGATTATATGTAATCCAGTAATAATGGATTATTACTATACAAATGCCCCCCCCCCTCCTTTTGGATTCGGTTACTATACAAATACTTTTTTCCTTTCTCTGACATTCAGCGTCCTGGGCACTAGAAGTACATCAGTGACGACCCGAGACGCTGTCTTTTCCTCATAGTGCTTACAATTTTGTGAGGTAGATAGGCAGTCAAACAGGAAATTTATGAGTGAGTGGAGTGCTATGAAATGACAAGTACCTTCAAGGCTCTGTGGAAGAAGTAATATCTAATCTACCATAGTTTAGATAAATATGAGATAGGCAGGTGAAGAGGCAGGGAAGATGTTACAGTTAGAACTGTAAACGTTATGGTTTTGAATAAGAGAGAGAAGACACATAGGAAGAATAAAAATAAATTCAAAAAGATCACAGAACTTGTTGAAGAGAGTGAGGTATGAAGAATGTTGCTGGAGAGGTAAAAGAGGCCAGATTACATAGGGCCTCACAAACCCTGATATTGGACTTTATCCTGGAGACAGCAGGAAACCATCAAATGCTATAAGGGCAAATGTGACTACATCATTTATGCTTGTTTTGGTGGGGGAGGGAGGCTGTCTTGTTTCTATTTCTTTTAGTTTAATCATTGTTACTTCATATATATTGAATTTATATTGTGAGGTTCATATATTCCAATGATGGTTATGTTGTTTGTGCTTTGTTCTTTTATTTTTAAGATTTTATTTATTCACAAGAGACATAAAGAGAGAGGCAGAGATGTAGGCAGAAGGAGAAGCAGGTTCCATGCAGGGAGCCCGGTGTGGGACTTGATCCTGGGACCACGGGATCATGCCCTGAGCCAAAGGCAGGCACTCAACCACTGAGCCACTCAGGTGTCCCTGTTGTTCTTGATATTAATTTTTTTGCCTTGATTTCCTTTGTCAGATATTAAAATTGATACTCTGACCTTTGATTTATATTTTCCCTGAATTTTTTTTCATCCTTTAACTTTGTGTTTTCTTTTAATTTCTTTCATAGACTATATATTGTTGATATGTAAGAGAAAACCATTTTTAGCTAATCTAAGAGTCTCTGTCTATCCTATACTTTTATTTATCCCCTTAGCTATCTCAGATCTACCAACATTCCATCTATCATCTTTCTATTATTTATCACCTATCATCCATTTATAATCTCACATTGAACAAGTTGAACATGTTAGCACATTCTCATATCTTTTTGCTATCCATCCCTTTCTGCCACCCCCTTGCTGATATTGTTTAAAACTTTTGTTCTGGGTTATTATGGATATACATTTTTTTCTTTGTTTATTAATTTTTTAGGTAAAAATTCTACTAAATTATTTGAATTCCTTTATTTCCCATATTTCTTATAGCAGTCTATTGGATTTACTTTTACTTGAATTTTCTTTTTTTTTTTAAGATTTTATTTATTTATTCATGACAGATGCACAGAGGGAGGCAGAGACACAGAGGGAGAAGCAGGCTCCCTTCAGGGAGCCTGACTTGGGGCTCAGTCCCAGGACTCTGGGATCACAACCTGAGCCAAAGGCAGACACTCAACCACTGAGCCACCCAAGTACCTCTTACATGAATTTTCTAAATCTTTGTATGGCAAACCTGCTAAAACCTGCTTGAGAATATGTCTATTGAGCATCCAGATAGAAGTCATAATTTGTCTGAGGATAGCATTTTATAGTAAAATTGTAGGGGTAATATTTATTATGTCTAGTAATCTCCACTGATGGAGAAGTTCAAACTCAGCTTCTAGAAGAGAGGCAGGGGTGACCTTCAAGGCAGTGTTCAAGGTCACCACCCCAATTTTTGTCTCTCCATTAATTCACAACTTTGGTCAGAATCTTCCTTTAGATGCTCTGAAAAAGTAACCTGGGAAGGAAATTATCTCTATGGATAATTTAATCAATGTAGTGAGTCAATCAGTATGGGGGTGGGGTGGGGAGGGAGGAGGGATGGAGAAAAGAAAGGAGGAGGAGGAAAATGGGTGGAGAGGGAGAAGAAACAGAATGGATTGGATTGGAATAGACTAGACTAGAATAGGTTGAAAAGTATAGAGGGCATCCCAACGGTAGGCATGTTGTTTTTGAAACTGTCTTTCATTTGTACAGGGCTGTATACATGCTGAGTCACCATGTAAAATGTGTTTTCTTATTGTGAGTGGAAGTCAAAATCAATTTGAAGAACACAGCGTTTAATTGTGATCCACCAATTCTGAGGTGAAGGGGCAGGGAGGAGGTAGAGGAATGAGTGCTCAAAGCCAGCTGGCCAATCCACACTTTTTCATCAGTTCCTCACCCAGCAGGATGTTGGCACTGCCCTGGTTTGACCCACCTCCCATTTGGCTGACACTGCCAGCTTCTTTTCCACAGTGGAGCAGGCAGTTGTCCTCCAAAGGTAATGTGGTCAGGAGCGGAACTTGAGAACTTCCCCTCAACATGTTCTTCATCACTTCATCACTTCACTTCACTGCCCCAGGTTGGTCCCCAACACATATTCAGTCTACCAAGGGGTTCCCCATCATTTTTATGTCAGTTTCACAAATCTAGTTTTGCTTCTTATTTCTGTGGTTCTTCCAGGTTGGTTATATGAGAAGGAACCATCAGCTCAGGCTTGTTTTCATTGTGTTGGGAAGTAGAAAGCTTACTTACAGTTTGAGAGAGTGAAAAGTCATGGTCCTGTGCCCTGCTCTTCAGCAGCTCTGCCTCTGGCAGCCTTTACCTTCTTTCTACACCACCCCCGGCCCTCCCACCTCAGTAAATCCCGATGCTGGGTCTTTCCCTTCCTCCATGCACTATCTATTTTGACTTCTGCCTTTGCCTGTGATTATTGGAAACCTCAGGCCCAAGCCAGCAGGGAAATTTAGAGCTAAACAATTACAATGTTGAAACCTTGACAAGTCCACCCTGGTTAATGGCTCTGAAAATATGAGAGAGGTGTGAACAACTAAATCTCTGACTCCATATTGTGGGTCTGCAAAGATAGACTTGTAGGACCTATTTACTTTAACGAGAATCTTTCGTTTTCTTTTCCTCTGATGTTCCAAATGCTAGTCTCACTCAATATGGATTCATTACCAGGAGGATGGAGGATGGCTCAGATGTTTGGATAATCATCTTCTCAACAGTTTCTTTTTTCCTTTTCTGATTATGATTTTTGGAAATTGGCCAACAACAATGCAACAAGCAACCAACAAACAACCTGCTGAAAAAAGCTTACGGTGCTGGGTTGCATTAGTAAATTATCATATATTAGATGCAGGTGGGATTCCTCAGCTTCCCAGCCTGCCAGAAAGCTTTTAATAAAACAGCATGAGAAGTGAAGAACTGCTTTTGAAAAAGAGGTGTCATGGAATCTGGGGAGGAAAGGAAAAGGTGAGATAGCTCAATGGTCAAAGATAAAGCTCTGTGCTGCTGGAAGGGAGGTTATCTAGTGAGTGATAGTGGGTGAGCCATCATGGACAAGCTGAAGAAGCAGTCTTTGCCTTACTGGGGCAGGTCAAATTAGAGGTCTGACCTCCACTTCTTTGGAGTAGTGTAACACCTGCACACCTTTTACATGGCCTCATGATGGGTGCAGGGTACTTCCCCACCCTTTGACTTTAGGGTTGGCCAAATGATTTGTTTTGGCCAATGGAAGGTTTGTGGATGTTATGTGAGTATAGGCTTGAAATGCACTTGTGAGATTGGGTTGGCCCTCTTGTACTTTACTTTTTTACTATCGAAAGAACATACCTCAGGTAAGTGCTGGTCCAGGGAAAGTGAGAGACATGTGGAGGAGCTCTAAACTAACCCACAGGCTGGAACCAAGCCCAGCCAAGTTCAGACCACATCAGTAGCTGAACCTCTCTCAACTCATTGATGTGTGAGAACAAACAAAAACCTCATACGCATAAATAAAACACCCCAGCTGTTTGTTGATTTCCCCTGAAATTTTGTATTTTGGTTGTTTGCTATATAACAAACCTGATTGCTAACATTCACTTAATAAGGCTGCCTTTGGATAAATGGGGACGGCACAACCTTTTTTTTTTTTTTTTTTTTTTTCAGTTGATAACCTGAGTTTAAGGAGTAGAAGTGGCTTTAGAGTCCGGGAAAATTAAACCGTCGCTTTCTGTGGCAAGATGCCCAATCCAAATGACAGTACCATCCTCTCCAAGGTATGAGTCTGTCGGAGGAGAAAGAAGAGACAAAACACAGTCTCCAACACTTGCCGAGGAATAGCAAATATTGAGGGATCAGTTCTAGCAAGGAGCAGAGAAATAACATTTCCAAATGTTACTTACAGTAGGAGGTTGAAGTGAAGGCCTTTGGGTGGTCCACATGTAATTATGCCAAAATAAAGAAAAAACTGTCCTGAGAGCTTTGATGATCATGGCTTAGTTAAGAGTGGACAGGAGTCCACTTGGCCTGGAGTGATGTCGCTTCTAATTCAATGCTGGAAGTTTCAGGGATTTGGTTGAACTGATAGCGGGTCTCAATCTTTAATATTTTGCACAGTGCCAACAAATAGGAGATGCTCAATAAATCGACTTGCAATTGATATAGATTATCAGGAAGCTTAAACCTAATCATAGCACTGCCATTAATTAATTACATGACCTCAGATTAAAAGCTTACCTTCTCAGTTTCCTCATGTGGACACAAGAATGAAACTATATGATGTCTGTGGTCTCTATAATTGTTGGGGGGATAAAATGAGATGAAGATGGAGAAGTGATAGAATATTATTTCCCCCAGGTGCGACTTTGTTGAAAGCTTGGTACTTGTGGAATGAAAAGAATGCTGAAGCCAGAAGGCAGCCTTGAGGGAGTAATAGGAAGAGACTTCCCCTATTATCTTTACAGGAAAATGGGCAAAGGGAGTAACAGCAATATTGCTCTGTCCTTTTACCACTGTAATTTGTGAGGCCAAGTCAGGCCTGTGGGCTAGGAAATCAAGCTTTTTATTGTACCTTAAATTGCATGCTGGGAGTCCTGATTTGACCCTATAGTTGTTTTGTAAAAGCATGTCCTCAATTAGCTGCATTGCAGGATGAAACCAGCAACATTTCTGATCATCTGGCTTCTTTTTTAAGATCTCCAGTGACATGGTATTATGGCTTGAAGTGTGTCCCTCCAAATTCATATGTTGAAGTCTTAACCTGCAGCATCTCACAGTATGACCTTATTTGGAGATAGTCTTTACAGAGATAGATAATCAAATTAAAATGAGGTCATTAGTGTGTGTTTTAATCCAAAATGACTGGCCTGCTTATAAAAAGGCAAAATATAGAGACAGGCACATTTGCATAGGGAGAATTCTATGCAAAGATGAAGGCAGAGATCAGGTTGATGCTTCCATAAGCTAAAGAACATCAAAGATTCCCAGCAACCCAGAAGCTATTTTGTTGTAATAGCCTTAGAAAACCAAAACATATGACATCTCTGTTTATGAAAAAGCTGGCTCTTTGTGTTAACAGCAAAGATTTATACAGTGCTTATGATTTGTCAGGCACAGTGTTAGGTACTTTTCTTATAACTCATATATTCCTTCTAAGAATCCCATGGCATAGGGCTGATAGTACCCCTGTTTTGCAGATGAGGAAACAGGCACAGAGGGTTTCATCAACACGCTCAAGGTTGCAGAGTCAGTATGTGACAGAGTCAGGATATAAACCGAGGCACACTGGCTCCAGGGTCTGTCTTCTTGCCTCTCATGCATGTGATATAGGGTACTTAATGGTGTCCTCTTGTTCTTACACATGACTCAAGTCTGCTGCCTCAGTCTTTGCTCTCTGGATAACACAAATGGACTTTATTTCCAACTCTATAGCATGGTCTCTCTCTTACATTTATGACATGGCTACCTGAGCCTTTACCCTCTCAGGCAGCCTCCTCTGAATATGCTTTACTTTGTCAGCATCACCATTAACTTAACCACAGTTATCCAGAAACCCAGATGTGGTCTGATCCAATTGGAAAATGGTGAAGTTTTCACTTTCTGTGATCTAAATATTATATTGATTTTTAAAGAAGTTACATTACACTAATGATCGCATATTAAACTTGCGGTCAACCGATAGACCCAATCAAAACTCATAGCTGTTAAGCAGGTATCCCTCTGTTGGTGGAGTTGAGTCTTTCAATGGAAATAATGGACTTTGCATTCACCCCTAATCATTTTATTGTGTTTTCTTCTCCTCAGCATTTTAGACTATCAGGGTTGCTTGAATGCTTGAATCTTGTTCTATAATACATGGCCTTTTATCATTGTATAGTGGATTTCTTCACTGGAGTATGTTGTGGGCAGTAGTCTCCTGGGTTCTATCATTTCTACCTAATTCAAGATGATTTCAGCCCAGCAGTTTGGTCTTAGTGATACGAAAATTTCAGGCAGTAGTGTGTGTGTGTGTGTGTGTGTGTGTGTGTGTGTGTGTGTGTTTATGTTGGTGTGTATTATACTCCAGTTTAAAAATTTGGTTTGCCCATAGTTTTCTTTGATTTTTTTTTAAGGTCCTTAATTGCTTCCTTTCTCCTTTTCTCTAGCTCCAAAATAGGAATACTGAAGCATGTGCAGGTGAAGAGGCCACGCCTTGTTGATCTACCCAAGATCAAGTTTGATCTACCCAAGAGAGGTGCTACTAGGTCTCCTCTTCTATAGCTTGCCTATGGTGGTACAGTGAGTAGGGAAATCTAGTCCACTTACCTTTGGGGATGTTCTTGGAAGATATTCTTTAATAGGAAACATTGTTCTCCACTTGGGAAAGAAAGCAGGGCTCAGCAAGTGTTCTTAGCAGCTATCTTCACATCTTCAGCTAGGAGTTCTCTCTAATAGAAATACTGACTTCCAAAGCCACCCCAGTCTCCTTTTTTCCTATGGTGGGGTGACTTTGTCTTCTTGAAAGCATTTGGGCATTTTGGCTGTTATTTCACTATATTCTTCCTGCAATTTCTTGTTGTTCTGAATGAGTAACTACTATCTCTGTTTTTGCTGATATGGGGAATGCCTTTGTTTCAACTGATTTTACAGTTCTGATAATGCTCTGATAAAGTTTTATCAGGCTATTTGAACTTATTTGCAGCCCTCTCTCTTAAGGAAATTAGAATCTGTTTTCCTGGGGCTAGGTAGAAGCATACGCAGTTATAATTAGAAACACCTCTTTCTATTAAAGGTGGACCACCACCCCACACAAATTCGAGACACACCATTAGTGGCAAAATTCTTCATACCACTTTTCCTGGTAAGCCCATTGAGTTCTA